>NW_023495290.1:40000-526657 GCF_904425465.1 Colossoma macropomum | reverse complement strand
GGACACAATACAATGACCCTCTGATAGAAAACCAATCAGATTTGATTCTGTTCAGAAACGCAGCTACAGAAACACTGCTGTGTGTTTCAGTGGGCAGAGCTGTGGTCAGTCTGGGTGTGTGTGTTTGTGTGAATGTGCTGGTCAGTAAGTGTTGCTGTGAGTGTTTTTCAGTAAATCACTCCATTCAGTGTGTTTTTCCTGTATAAATTAAAGACGCTTCAGCTCTCAGAGCCCCAGCGTGATCAGCCACATCTCCCTGACCGTAGATCCGGCTGTGATGGTCATTATGAGCGATATTTGATGTCGGTGAAAAGCTCGTCTTGTTTTTGGCGCTAAAACACTGTTGTTCCGCCAATAAAAAGCAAGACTGATGTTTTTTCCCCGTTTCTGGTGGCAGAAAGTCAATTTTTTTGATTGTTTGACCTTTTAAAATCTTGAATAAATGTCAAAACAAAGTTTTTAAATAATCACTAATAATATTGAAACAGTTCCACTTTCTGAAAGTCGTTATTCTGGTGTGTTGAGTTTCCACACTGAGTTTAAAGCTGTACAGCTCAGATTAAACCCTGACGTTTGGAGCTCGTCAGACCTGCATGGAACATAATTTTACTCTGTTTATTTCGGTTTTTCAGTGAATCCTTCAGTAAATTTTCCACCTTAAATCCAGCTGTGAGTTTATTAGAGGAGCCTGTTAGCCTGTTAGCCTGTTAGCTTTAGAAAGAACAGCTTTCTGTATTTCTGAAAAGCTGAAATGAATCAGTTGATTCTTTTTAGGATTGTTGACTCTTTTTAAAGTGTTTATGATGCAGTTTAACTCTTTATTTCCTGATATGTATGTGTATGAATAATGTTCAGAAAAGAGGATAATAATGATTACAGTAATATTCTGCTGTCAGTGTTTAGTGTTTAAATATAAATGTACTGCATTTAAACTGTAGTTCAGTCATTACTGTAAACAAACATTACAGTATGAGTGCTGTAAATATTAATGACAGTAAATACCTGAAAGCTCTGCTGCCAGTGAGTTACTGTACATTTAAAGAGGGATTTGTTTTACAGTGTTTGATTAAATTCATGATGTATTTTTATTTCTGTGTAAATTATATGTGTGTATTTCTTCTTCAGCTCCTGTAACTCTGGACCCCAACACTGCTCACCCTAATCTCATCCTGTCTGATGATCTGACCAGTCTGAGAGTCACTAAAGAGAAACAGCAGCTTCCTGATAATCCAGAGAGATTTGATAAAGCTGTATATGTTCTGGGCTCTGAGGGCTTCAACTCAGGAACTCACTGCTGGGATGTTGAAGTTGGAGACAGTGAAGACTGGGTACTGGGTGTGATGACAGAGTCGGCTCAGAAGAAGGGGTGGATATTCTACAGGAGAGGAGTTTGGCGTGTGTGGTATAATGGTGTTAAATATGGAGCCGGTTCTTCACCACAGCCACTCACTCTCCTCTCAGTAGGTCAGACAGTGCAGAGGGTCCGAGTGCAGCTGGACTGGGACAGAGGAAAACTCTCATTCTCTGATCCTCTCACTAAAACACACTTACACACTTTTACACACACATTCACTGAGAGAGTGTTTCCACTGTTCTGTACTGGTGAAATCAGTCCTGTGAAAATCTCAGCAGTGCAGTTTAGTGTATCAGTGAATCAGCTCAGTTAGAGCTCATTCAGTCTTTGTGTGGATCAGCACTGAAACACTGATTAATACTGAAATGATCTGCAGTTATAAGAGCTGTTCAGTCACTGCAGCTCAGATCATCTGAGAATCTTACTGAGCTGCTTAAACACATTTGTAGAAGGTTTATCTGCATTTTTAAACAATAATGGAAACCACAAAGTAGCTCAGTCTGACATATCACTGCATACGGTACATTATTAATGCTTAGAATGTATAAAAATGGAACATAATAAAACGTAATAATGTAACATTTGAAAATATTTATGGATTATTGTACCAAATTAATCCAACGTCAGAGCTGAAAACACAGTTAACTGACTTGGGCCTTAGACTAAAGTCCTTTTGCTCTGAGTGACCCTGTAGCTTAATTATGCTTATTTTATTCAAATAAATGATTTAATATTCCACTTTGTCACTACCAAAATAATCAGAACACTGCAGAAACTTTACCAAATGTTTCAGTGACATTTTAAGCTGAACTCAAAAACTCAGCAGTTCATGACCAGCAAACACAGCTTTGAACAGCTGTGCACACAGAAAATCATCATATTTTACATTAAAACACTAAAAAGTTTACTAAACTGAAAATCTGTGTTTCATTAGTGACGATTCTTAATGTTCCTCACTGATTTTCAGACTTTGGGACACATTTACTCCAAAACAATGGGATCTAACTGCTCACCATGTGGCCATGAGGGACAGGGATGCAGCCTTACTTCCTGCTTCAAAATACAGGGGTGTGGCTAGGCTCCACCTACAAATTAAAGCTCTCCGTGTTTCTGTGGGACCACATTTTTTAAATATTTTTTTTTAATTAAAATTAAACTCATAATAAATGTGAATCTTCATTCTTTCTAAAAGTTTGCTTTAAAAGAAAGACTTTTAAAAACATTGAAAAAATAGTAGTATTATTAATTATTAAATTAATATTAAATATTATTAGTAATTATTAAATATTATTTTAATAATCTTATTATAAATAGTCATGTGTGGTTTGGGAG
The DNA here is from genome assembly GCF_904425465.1 of Colossoma macropomum. NCBI lineage: Eukaryota > Metazoa > Chordata > Actinopteri > Characiformes > Serrasalmidae > Colossoma > Colossoma macropomum. Next base: position 523,971 of record NW_023495290.1, on the reverse strand, counting down.
GCACTTCTGTGCTTCACATACTACACTAATGAGTGCACTTCCAGTGGTGGGGCACAATTTTTACACTGTTATTAGTGCTGTAGTTTGTGGTTTGGAACGCAGCCCGAGTGTCTGAAGTATCAGCTAAAAGCAGCAGGTAAAAACAGTTTGGACATCAGAACTTTACTCTGTGTTTGGTTTTATAAAGATCCTCTGACAAGGCAGATTAATATTATATAACCAGTTCTATTTTATTGCTAAATTCCATATTCATAAATGTAAATATGCAGAACAAAAGGCTGTTCTAAACTTATTTTCTTACGAAGCCAAACAATTCTTGAGCACAATTGCTGGTTCTAGCATTAAAAACACTGTCAGAACACTGGAATTAGGTCCTTTGATATTCCTGTATAATGTGTCTGTCTGGTGATGATCTGAGCTGTTTGTGTTTTTCTGTTTTGTTTTCTTTTATTGTTGGTGTCTCTGATTGACGCTGTCATCATATTTGTATGTTCATATTCTAATTGAATAATAAAGATCAGTGGGTGTTTGAGTGGATCAGGCTGCTGCTTTAAAGCTGTTTAATGGACTCATCCAAACTCTGCTGCCCTCCAGTGACCATTTTCAGATTAAACAGGTTTCACTCAGCAGCATATTAAACATTCAGAACTCGTCCAAAAGGGGGCGCTATTAGTTTTGAGAGATAAAGGGTCTGACTGACCGTCTCACTTTGTTTAACTGGGATGTCCAGAGGGGCCAAGCTTCACGCTATGGTGGCACTGCCCCCCCGCTACCCCTTTGGCTCCACCGCTGAGTAACAACCCTTTCATCTGACAGTAAATGTGGACGGTTTCCTTCCTCCAGTGACGAAATCCCATCACTGGAGATGCAGGTGTGAACGGCTACACGGCTCACTGTCCACTTACGGTCAGATCACTCGAGATGGGCGTTCATACCGAGTGTGAACAGAGACTAATAGTGTTGCTGACAAAGCAAAGAATGAAATTAAGACATTAATGTCAATATAAGATCAACGGCCACTTTATTAGAAACCCATTAGTACCCCTACTAGTAGAGTAAAAGGGCAATTCCACTGATTTTTCAAAATAGACATTTTATTTACTATCCAGAACCACCAGTGAACCTACACGAGTCTTCTGAGTTTATATGAATGTTGATGATAGAAAATAGTGGAAAATCTGAAATAATAAGTTTTCTTTGGGGACTATTTTGCCTCACAGTGTTTACAACCGGCCAATAAACTCACAGAATAAGACGTGACGTAAACATAACAGATAACTCAAACTTCATAAGGTGGGCCTTTTTTCAAAAAAATATCGCGACACGTCTGAAAATATAAACATACATCATCTAGAAGACGAAAAATATTTAAATTCTTAATTTTGTCAAGAATGTAATTGGTTTTGCTGCGTCTCTCAGCTACACTGCTCGCTTATTTCCAGTACCGCGGTCTGTTTCACACATACGCAGACTGAGAAATCTGAAAGAAATCAGAGTAAGAGTATCGCCTTCACAATCTTCACATCTGAGTTATTAAACAGACCATCAGAGACAGAAAGCTGCAGTTTTACACTCAGCACTCCTGTTAGAGTCGGAGTGAAGATTTCAGCAGCGCTTTCACACACAAACTAAACAAACAACAAACAAACAAACAAACAACAAACAAACAAACAACAAAAATAGGACACACAGCAAACGAGAAAGAGGCTTCAGAACGATCCGCTTTGGTCATCCCTCCGACACGCCTGACCGGGAGGGATTCACAGCTGAGGAACCACAGAAACGCAGGCAGAACATGAAAGAACCTCTGAAGTGCCCGGAGAGCAGAATCACAGCTGTCCACAGTCTACCACTGTGATGGTTCTGCTGGGTTTGCCGCTTTTAGATCCGAGCTCTCCCATCCGCTTCACCACGTCCGCGCCGTCTCTGACGAAGCCGAACGCAACGTGCTTGAAGTCCAGGTGCTCGGCCTTTTTGAGGGTGATGAAGAACTGGGAGTTGTTAGTGTCTCTGCCGCGGTTGGCCATGGACAGCAGGCCCGGCCCGGTGTGCCTCACGTCGAAGTTCTCGTCCTCAAACTTGCCCCCGTAGATGGACTTTCCGCCGGTGCCGTCCTGGTTGGTGATGTCGCCTCCCTGGCACACAAACACAGAGTTCAACACTCGTATTGTCCTTCATTCATTCACAGCTACAGGAGAGACGATTCACACCTCGTCGTTTGGGTGATTTAATGAAATGTTCTGAACATTTTAAACACACTGAAAGCAGATTTAACTCAATATTATAGATTAATAATCTGCAGTTTACACTGTAATAGAGTCTAAAGATCTTTTTATATTAGATCTTTTTTAAGACTTTTATATCAGAATCACAATTTGAACAAATGTGATTTTCAAATCACAAGAGCTGCAATTTTATTATATAATACATCATCAAAATTGTTGTCTTAACAAGTTTTAAATGTAAAAAAATTAACCTAATAACACAGAGTTTGTGAACTGTCCGTCGATGAACTAGATCAGGGGTCACAACCCAAATATTAAGAAGAGCTTTTAACAAAAATGAAACCACCTTGGGAGCCACAACATTTAATGGCCGTTTTACCATTGTGGCTGTAAATATGTCTCAGTGTGTGCCGATGTACTAGTATAGACTAAAAAATATAATATAAACAGAAACACAGACTTGCTTTGCTCTGCTTTAAGCTTTAGTTCAGCTATAGCAGATTTTCTTGCATCTCCAGCAGGAAACTTTTCCAAAAGTAGAGCAGTTTCTGTAAAATGTCTCTCAACATTCGACTTTTTATGAGGCTGAAGTCGCTTCTCATTCGCCAGCTTCTTTCTTCTTTCCAACTTCTTCTTTAGTGTTTGTCAGTTTCTCGTTGCAGATTAAACGTATCAGGAAACCAGCTGGAGTGATTATAAATGTAAATAAGTCCATTCATCTCTAAATTATCGATTTTCGTCTTAAATCTCTCTCTTTGCCGTCTTGTTAGCTACTAGCTAGGTGAGACTGTTGTCTGTGTTGCTATGGTGACCAGCAGTCTGCGCTGATCTTCAGGGTTAAAGGGTGAATCAGCAGTTCTACATTAACTCCAGAGTTTAAGACCATTTATAGTTAAACTGTGTTGAACGATCAGCAGAGCTTTATTTTACTGTAAAGGAGGATTATTTTGCTTTTACTAATCTGATTCAGCTGTGGAGCAACAGGGCAGTAAAAGAGCCACATGTGGAGCTGCTTGTTGCTGATGCCTGAGTTAGACCAATCAGACACAACAGAACACCTCTGTTCTGTACATGTGACATCACAACCATCACATCTAACTGGTAGTCTGACACACTCAGTGTTTAAACTTCATGCCAGAAAAAGTGGATATCCTGCTTTTCATGGGCAAAAAAACAAGGGAAATGAATTTATAGAAAATTACTGCGTTTAAATCACAATATTTGTCAGAAACATCACAATTAGATGTTTTCCTTAAATCGTTCAGCCCTAATCGTATTGTTGAAAATTCAATAAAGCTCTATAAAAACTCTTCATGTGTGAATCTCTGAGTTTGAACAGTCTGAGCTCCCACAAGAATCTGAAGGCTCTGGTTCTCTGTAGGCCTTTTTTATTGTAGGAGGTATACAATGACATAGCATACAGCAGCCGACAGCCAGGGTGTAATAACACACTAAATAAATCATCATCAGTACATAATTACAAAGTCCTTATAGCTTTCTTGTGTTTTATATTTTTAAAATAGTGCCATATTTATTAATCTTAGGGAGGAAATGTGTAAAGTTCAGCTTATATTCAGACCATCTCTTATTATGTAAATGATATTTAGCCATAATAATTAAGTATTGTACAAGAAATTACTTTAACATCTAATGTGTCTTTAGAAAAATAAATAATAAGATCTGAAACATCCGGTGTGATCCAGTGTCCAGCCTTTCTTCTTACATAATGTTCCACATCATTCCAGAACACTTCAGTATAGGTACACTGGCAAAACTGATAGATACTTTTCCAAACCACAAAAAGTACCGAAATATTCATTAATAATTCTAAATCTCTCTAAAAAAACTTTAACAGGGTACACTTTGTGTAAATTTTAAAAGTCTTCTTTTATTTTATTATTCATACAGAATTTATCACAAATTCTCCTCGCTTTATTCCAGTTTATGTTCCCAAATACAGAAAACCAGTATGTTTATAAATCTTTGATGAGGTATTAGTTTCCTAGTGTGGTTCTCTATGTGTTCTATGTGTTCTATGTGGTTCTCAGCAGGCCCGTCTGCAGCCTCCTCCACTGACACTGCGCACCACGCAGCTTTCAGTCTATTGGCTCCGAGTCCGGAGGCGGGACGTTCGTTCTCAAACCCTATCGGCTGCGTCGTTCGCAGGACGCATCATTTGAATTGCGTCATGCAGCTCGAGTTCTCGCGATAAGGCCCGAGAGGCTGCGCGGTTCGGTGGCAGCGCGTTCGCGGCTGATGTTTAAACCCAAAGCGAGAATTCTGCGGATTTAGGTCCTGGATTTGAGATCGGCGGCGGTCCGGACTCTCAGGCAGCCATGAGGCGCAGTAAAGCCGACGTCGAGCGCTACATTTCCTCGGTGCAGAGCCTCTCTCCCGCCCAGGCTGAGGTAGGGCCGCCGGCCCGCGGTGCGTGGCTGGGCGCGTTAGCAGGGCTGGGTTAGCAGCACAGCTAACTAGATACACGAGATACTGTCCAAAAGTTTGTGGACACCTGTCCAAATATTTATTTCACTTATTATGGCTATTTTATCTATTTGACAGGAACAGCGTTCATTAATCAACAGATTAAGTGCTGTGTATGAACCAGATTTAGCCTCATAAGCTAATTTCCAGCTGCTTTCCCTCGCCAGTCTTAGCCCTCTACTGCATGATTTATTATTTAAGCATGACAAAAAGGTTTTAATGTGTTTTTGTTATTTGATATTGCTTAAACAGTGGAAATTTTTGGGGAAAAAAATATTTATTTCTAGAAATTTAGTGGGCCATTTGGCAGCAATGCACAATCGTACCATAGCACCATAAAATCTAAAAAAAATGCACCATAAAATTAAATTTTCTCTAAAAACGTTTTATCCTCTTATTGAAAACAAGAACAAATCAAATCCAACTTATACTTAGTGAAACGTATGACCCAATATTTGCGAATATTGGAAATTTAATACAATTTCAATTGGTATTTGGAATGTGTGGTAATAACAACAGCATAATAAAAATTCCGGTTCATGTGAGGTCATGAAGTGGCGTTATTTGTCCTTTCAAAGTAAAAGACACTTTTCCTACAATTAAATAGGAAAACACAGATTTTATTATTGCTTTTTAGTAAAATTAAGATGTAGTAATTGTTGCCATGTGGCAACACTGCAGTAGAGGGTTAAAATGGCAACATAGAATTATAATAAAATAAACACAAATAACATACAGACTTACAACCCAGGAGCAGCGTTATCTCTTCTTTACTCTTCTGAGAAGACTTTATGTGGAACATTGCTGTGATTTGATTGCACTCAGCCACGGAAGAATTAGTGAGGTCAGCTGCTGATGTTGGATGATCAGTTCTGGGTCGCAAACGACTCCTCAGGTTATCCCAGAGGTCCTGGCAGAGAGTGGAGCTCACCTGACGTTAGGAGGATCCACTCAGTACAAGAACAATTTCTGGATAATCACTAATGAAATTAAATTAAAGTGGCATAAGGTCATACATAAAATCTACCCAACAAACATTTTAAATGTAATATTGAACCCGGCTGCTGTAACATCTACCTGGAGACAGCTCCACTGACTTTGGCACTGTCAATATGTGGGGGATAAATCTGGCAAAGCCTCAAAACCACCTTTATATATTATTATCTGGAGTAATCCTAGAGCTAAATCTATGCATGTATATATGGTAAATCTTACACTTTTAATGGCGAAGATTTATGTTCACTAGTTTAAATTCTCAGGCAAAAGGCCTTTTAAGTTGCCTTTGAGAAGAACATTATATTGAAATAATCCGGCTCTCTTTAAAACACAAAGCTATAAAAACTATATACTAGCATGTGTTTGTGTATAGCCCCGTAGCAAATGTGTTTATATAGGTTATGTGCGCCCTGTTTGTATGTGTAGTTTATAAGTGTCTAGTCTGGTGTTTGCTCGGTGTTTTGCTGTGAGTGAAGTGTGTCTGGTCACTTCTGGACAGTTAGCCGGTGTCGTTAGCCGGGGTAGTTAGCCTGTCACAGTGAGGTCGTTAGCCCGAGTCGGCCTGCGTGTCAGAACAGCCAGTTCGGTCGGTATTAATGTCACCACAGTGACAAAAAGACGCTGGAAATGGACAGGACTTTGTTTTGGCTGTGAATGTGGGTGTGCTGGTCTCGCCGCCGGGTCGGTTCGGTTCAGTTCTGGTTCCCTTCAGCTCGTTAGCTTAGCTGCGCTGTGGTGTCGCGTTAGCTAACCGTGCTAACGCCGCTAGCAGCAGCACTTCCTTCTGGAAAACGCGGCAAACCGGCGCCGAACTGATGAGGCAGAGCGCAGTGAGGTCGGGGTAAATGTTCAGATCAGACCCGTGTTTGGACTTTACCTCCCCGAATCTGAGGACAAACAGATCGGACTCGCTTTCTCGCTCTCTGAGTTCGGATCACTGAGCTAACTAGCGTTAGCCGGCTAGCTAACTGACTTGCTAACCAGTCCCGGTGACGGAGCTGCAGTTAAAGCAGCAGCGACCGCCGATCAGCCTCAATATAGAGACTCAAAAGGGAATTAATGACATTACAGTACCGAAATAAATCAGTAAATAGAGTTAAAATATACAGCACTCGCTTCAGTTTTGATTAATTTCAGAAAATACTAAACGACTTGTAAACTGTGTGTGTGTGTGTGTGTGTATGTGTATGTGTATATATGTGTGTGTGTATATATGTGTGTGTGTATATATGTGTGTGTGTATATATGTGTGTGTGTGTGTGTATATATATGTGTGTGTGTGTGTGTGTGTGTGTGTGTGTGTATGACGGTGAGCTGCAGTGACAGTTAAAAGTGTAATAATGACCCAAACTCCATTCAGCCTGAATATAAAGATAGAAAATGCTTTTGTACTGAACTTAATCGATAAAGATATTTAGCACTCGTTTCAGTCTGGTTTTAGTTTTTTACTTTATCGATTTATTTCAGAAAATCCCAACATGTAATGAACTGACTGCAAGCCTAATCTAATACAGCTGATTCCACTCTTCAGGCTTTAAATGCTGGCGTTAAGTTTTAAAGCCCAGACACCCAAATTTACATATTCGAGTTAAATACTTTAAATGTTTATCAGAAGGATGTAAACCTTTGAGCTTGCTGGAAGTTATAACATTAAACGTTTTCAGAGGAGAAACGCCTGTAAGTGAGTATGTAGTGTTATTTTGAAGATTAATGGTGTAATTAGAGGTAAATTACTTGGTTATGTACAGATAATGTAAGAGGAATGGTGGTCTGTTGGGTGACGTAGTTGAATTGACTAGTGTTGTTCTCCAAGTGTGCTGAGCTGTCCGAGGAGACGCGTTCGCAGCAGTTTGAAAAGATGGAGTGTCCGGCTTCACGTGTCTCTGAGGATGCATGTGTGAGCCTTCACCCTCCCTGGGATTGGACGTTGTGCCAGGCTGACCTCCAGGCACTGACCACAGCGGCAGGAAGGCGGTGCCCAAACCTAATATGCTGACGTCAGCATACGAGAGAGACCGGGAGAACGATGACAGCCATGAGAGGTGAGAGGATGGCGCTATAGTCCCGAGCCCAGCCTCCTAGGCGCCTCCTCTGGTGAGGCCACTGCTGCACCTGATGTTTGATCCCGGTGGTGGTGAGGCGGAGCTCGGGACTCGGATGCCACCCTCTCGCCTTTGGCTGTTGTCGTTCCCCTGGTCTCTCTTGCAGCCAACATCCTCGTCCTGCTTGTCACTTGAAGTTCTTGTTGGCATGAAAGGTTCCTCCCTCTCCCGCGGCTGTTGTCGTTGCCTGGGGGTGGCCTGGAACAGACAAGTGAGCTAGTATTAGGTTAGCTAGTAGGCTACAGGTCAAAACAGGAAAGAAACAGGTTTAATTTAGTCTTTGTGCTCCTTCACCACCAGGAGAACCTGTTCTGTGGTGAGCAGAGCTAATGATGGACTGATGATCATTAACTGCATTCACTTATTTCATGACTGCGCAAGTGACCAGAAGAGTTTATTTGCTTGTTTTTCTGTTTTAAAATGCTGATTTTGTGCTTTGCGTTCCAGGCTGAAAATAAAAGTATTGGTTATTCAAATGACTTTGATTTTTATATTTTAATTTTTCAAATTTTAAAGATTTTCGTCAGATTTGTCCTCAAGCTCCGAGAACATAAGGACCAAAGAAATTTTAAAATTTCAAATATGCATATTAACAGATTAAAATTAGGGCTACACAACGATATTGTTATCATACAATACAATATTCTTTCAAACCGATGTTTCATGACTGACTGTGTTCCAGAAGAGCAGAGTGTGACGGTGATGCTGGGCTGCTGCTGTTTATTCATTTTACAGTTGAAACCTTGTACAGATAATTGTGCCATTTCTCTGTAATGCTAATCCAGAATAATCTAATCCTGATTTCTACATTTTATAAATGTTCATGTATCAGCATGAAAAATATAGAACTTTAAATATAGTTTATCGTAGTATTACATTTTTGTAAGGTTAAAGTGAATTTTTGTTTGTAGATGCACATCTACACATTTCCTTTATCGTAATACTGAGTAAGCTTTGTGTTTATTCATGGCTGTGAAATTAGCACGGCCGTGATTCCTGATTCTGGTTCTGGGATCTGTATGGTGCAATTGATTCTCACACTTTCTTCTCTTTCAGAAACCTGTGAAAGGATTTTTATTTGCGAAGTTGTACTTTGAAGCGAAGGAGTATGAACTTGCTAAAAGGTAATATTATTGTTAATATTTGTTTAAAAATTTAATTTAAAACTATTTCCTGATGTCTTGTTGTGAACAGTTTGAATGGTAACTGACCTTTTTCCTCTTTTCCTCCTGCTGTATCTGCAGACACGTGTCGGCTTATTTAACAGTGCAGGTCAGAGACCCCAAAGCTCACAGGTTCCTCGGCCAGCTCTACGAAAGAGAGGGTGAAGTTGAAAAAGCTATAGGATGTTACAAGGTATGTGAGTTTCGCACGTCATACACACGTCATCATACAGGCCTTTAAAAGCCTTTTATTACAATATGGCGTCTGTAGTTTACTTTCCTTATTAATAACTGCATATTTTACATAGCCTGTTCCAGTATGGCTTTAGAGGGAAAGTCCACAGTTTTTACATTTCTGCATATTTCACTCAGTATGTAAAGTATGTTAATAAATAGGGTAAAAAGATACATTTCTAAATAATTACTAAAACCGTGAGCTAATCTTGAAAGCAGCAAAGGAACAAAAAGGGGGGGAAATGAAATGAATGTTGGTGAAATGGTGGTAAATCTGACTTCTCTTTGTTTACTCTTGTCTTATAACACCCTGAATGTACTAATCCTCTGTGAACGTGTCTTAAAATATTTTGGGGCAAAACTTCATCTCAAAACTCACACACACACACATTTCCTAAGCTGCTTATCCTTCTGGGTGGTGGGTCATTTCAAAACTATCACAAAATAATGAAGTAGTTTGACAGGATGTCAAATGAACGATGTTAGGAAGTATTTAATGTAATATCTGTGAGTTTGTGAGGCATCTAAAGCATTTAATGGGGGAAAAATGGTTCCCATCATTACCGTTTTGAATTATTTTGACAATATAATCAAATAAAATAATTAAATTGAACTGATGGACCTCAAAGGCTGAAAAATGCATTTAATGGTAAAGGAGTTAATTATGCTGAAATATTGAGAAATCAGTGGAGTTCCCCTCTAAGCTAATGTGTGGCATGAGAGGCTTTTACCAGGAAATCATGTTGTTTTGTCCCAGTTAATGAATTCCTCTTTTTTCCCCTGTAATACTTCAGCGTTCAGTGGATCTGAATCCAGCTCAGAGAGACTTGGTCCTGAAGGTGGCTGAGCTTCTGTGCAGTAAACCTGAACTGGACAGCAGAGCGGAATTCTGGGTAGAGAAAGCTGCCAAACTGTTGCCTGGTCATCCTGCCGTCTTTGACCTCAGGGTTAGTACAAAATGACCGTCCCTTTATTTATTTATTTATTTATTTATTTTTATTCATTTTCATTATACATTTCATAATATTTTGAAAAGATAACTTTAAAGAGACGTTTTAGCCTCTGTTTTATTTAAACAGAGTAACCTGTTATTAACAGTTGTATAGAAGCGCTTCTCTGACTCTAACTAATGCACATTATTTAAAAATCAGATCGATTTTAATTATGTAACCGTTAAGGTACATTGCACTCATTTGTGCCAACAAGTGCTTAATTCTAAGTAGGTTACCCAGAGTGGGATCAGTTTTGTAGAGTACTAAAAAAAAAAAAAGTAGTAGCATCGGTTCATCCCTAGTATTAAGGCTTTTATGTCTGTATGATTTAGGGAAGGTTATCAGAATTATTTAAAGTTTGAAATGGGATGATGGCCATTAAAGCCAGTAATCGTCCTGTTTCTACCTCTTTTACGAAAACACTGTTGTCTTTAGAAGCATCTTCAAGCGTTTAATGTATCAGGTGTGTAGAGGTAACCTGCGTCTTCTCCCTGTAGGAGAAACTGCTGAGTGCGAAGGGACAGCAGGGCTGGAACCAGCTGTACGACCTGCTGCAGTCAGAGCTGCAGCTGCGCCCGTCCGACGCCCACGTCAACAGCAAGCTGGTGCAGCTCTACTGCTCAGACGGACGCTTGGAGGATGCGGCCAGGCACTGTCTGTCTGTGGAAAGATCTGGAGTGTTGAGACACAGCCTGGACTGGTACACCACCGCCATCCACACCATCCAGGTCTGGGAAGGCTTTATTCAGCCTGGTTGCTTTGGAATTTACAGTCATGATACACAATAAGCGTCATGATATTTTGCTGTTCTGAAGTCTGGAAACAAACTGTAAAAGACCAAACAGAGACATAAAAGGCTGTAGAAAACTTTTTACCCCAAACATAAAATAAAAAGGAACAGTGAAAAGCAGACAATTGAAATAAATTAATAATATAATATAATGGCATAATGAACTGACACCCAATCAGCTACTGGTTGCAGTGGATGCACTGGATGTTTACAGCGTCTTTAAAAATTTATGTATTTATGCATTTATTTATTTATTTGTTTAAATGAGACGTGCGATGGTTAAGATGTACTGTCGATTCCCGTAATTGTCAGAAAAGTGTGTTGTAACTTGTTTAATCACCATGAATAACCTGTTGCCATGTTGCCCCCGTAGTGCATTCTGATGCAACAGCACCTTACTGGATTCAGTAATAATGCATTTCAGTGTTCAATGAAGAATTAAAGTTGCCTTTAAATCTCCTACAGGAATACTTGGCACAACCAAGCGTATCTTCCAATGAGAAACTCTGTCGCAAATTTCAAAAGGAGCTCTTGCTGGCTCACTGCAACCTGCTGAGACTCACACTCTCAGAGAAAGGATGCCAGGAAAGTGTGGACGCCCTTCAGACGTAAGATGATATTTATTTGTTTGTTTGTTTGTTGATTGGTTATTAAATAAGAGAATTGCATAAAGTGCCCTGTATTGTACATTCAACAGGTGCATGTATGCATACACACTGATATACATACATATACATAAATATATGTAATATATAAACACATACAAATATACTGCCTGACAAAATGCAAGTTTCAGTGTTGATTGGTTGTACTTGACACGTCATATTTATTTCAACCAATCCAGTCAGGCTGTGGGCGGGGCTTTGAGTCAGAAGAGTCATGCATGTGTTAGAGATGTGCTTTAATCAGGTAAAAAAAAATGTTAATGCAGTTTATTAGGGAAGGAAAGATGAAGGTTTGGAAAGCCTCCCCAGCTGATTGGTGACCCCTGGTGTAGAGGCTGCAGCTGATGGCACATTTTTGTTCATGTGAAAAATGTTTCTTTTTAATTCTCCATAGATGTTATTAATGCATCAGTTTTACTGATTATCCTTGCATTTTCTGCCTCAGTGTAAACGGTTCATCTGGTTTAGCTCAAGTGGTGACATAACCATCGTATGCCCATGATTCTGTGATTCCAGTTTTGACCACGCTATGCAGTCCTTAAAAACTACTGCCATGAACACAGCCGATGAACTCTCAGAGGTCTTCTTAGAAATGAGAGCTCATCTGTATCTGTATGCTGGGACCCTCCTGTTGAAGATGGCCTTGGAAAAAGAGCAGCAGTGGAGAGCCGTAGTTCATTTAGCAGCCTTTTGTTACCTTCTGGCTTATCAGGTGAGTATTGGTCCATGCTCTGCTTTATCAGTTTCTCTTTCAAGCTTTGGTTCGTTGTCTCACTATGGGGTGCGGCTCTCTGGGTTCAGATCTGCATCTGACGCTGGTGTTAAGCACATCTGTGGCTCCGGCTACCAGGCCTGTTAGCCTCTCTTAGCGGTGGGCTAAGGGGGGTAACAGCATAGCATATGCTTCACTGAGGTGGTATTACTCGGCGTGAAGGGCTATATTGTGGCCCTAGTCAGGGTCCAGTACACCGTGGTGCTCTATGCTCCTCTGCACTCAGCGACCCGCTCTGTAACTTGACGTGGTTTGACACTCCGAGTTGCTGTGGTTCCTAAACACTTCCACTTTTCAATAATACACTCACAGCTGATCGTGGAAAATCTCAGAGGGAAGAATTTTCACAAACTGACTTGTTGCAACCGTGGCTCCTGTTACAGAACCACGCTGGAATTCAGTGAGCTCTTTAGAGCCGTTCTTTCACTAATGTGTGTAAAGGCTGACTGCATGGCTAGCAGCTCGGTTTTATACACCTGTGGCAATGAGACTGAAAACACCTGAATTCAGTGATTGAGAGGGGTGTCTCTATACTTTTGTTCCTATAGTGTGGGCTATATCTTACGCATACGCAGGAGGGCGTAACCCATAGTGAGACTCATTCTGTTAGAGAATGGGGTTTGTAGTAAATACATACCATTGGAAAAACTTGTAGTAGTGAATAAAAAACATGGGTCGTGCTTTTTGTTTGTCACACAGACAAAAAATTAATTGCATAAAATGAAAGTTTTTCTTTTAGTAATGTCTTAATATTGACCGAAGTTGTCAGTCGACTAATCGTAGTTATTTCTTTATGTATTTACTAATGTATTTTTACAGATAGATTACAGTTAAAGCTGTAGCTGTAGCCGCAAATAGAGGTTTAAAGCATGTGGCTAGTGAGTCTCTGTATAAGTGTAAATGTTCTGTTTTACTTAACGTTTTGAATGTTAGTTAAAACATGACACTGGCCTGTTTTATCAGCATGTGTACCGTAGTGGGTGGTACCACTGCACTTCCTACCTGCCATAATTAACGTTTTATGCATGCTTAACGTTAGTTGTTTGTTTCTGTTCCCCTCTTTAGGCTCCCAGGCCAAAGCCAAAGCCTGAGAAAGGTGACCTGGCACAACCGAAACCTCTAGAGTCGTTAGCCTGTTATCGTCAAAGCCAAGCAGGCCACATGCTGCTGAATCTGAATCAGGAGCCGGAGCACTTAATAAAGGAGGTGGTGGAGGTGTTTGGGAACAGGAGCGGGCAGGAAAGTCTGGTGGAGATGCTCCTCAGTGTACAAGGTCCTTCCAGCCGCTCATTCATTGGAAACGATTCTATAAGTGGCATCAGTACCCAGACACCAGATATACAAGAACTTGCCAAGTGTGACGGTGGTAAGTAAAAACAAACAGACAGGAATGTTTGCCATTCGTTCTTTCTCAGTTGCTCTCACATGATAGATCTTTGTTATTAGGGGAGCCACAAGTTATTGGTGTAGTAAATTCATGTCAGATAACTTGGGTGTGTAAATCTGACCTTACTTTGATTTGATGAAATAACATAAATGAAATGAAGTTAAATCACAATTTAATTTGATTATTTTGGTACAATATGATGCATGATGTGTATTCCGCTACCGTGTGAATAGTAATTCAAAGTAATAAAAAAAATAAAAATAGTATTCTGGCGTCAGCGATGACGACGCGGGAAGCATTGTGCTTTAAAGGCGAATGCTCTTATTGAACAGGCAGCCACTCGGCGCAAGCTGACACGTCCTGGAGGCATGCAGGTCACTTCTGACGCTCCGTACGGCTCTCCTTCGTGGTAGACACTTAAACAAACACCGACCACCGCACAGCCCAACACAGTAGCAGAACTTCAAAAATGTGTGTCTTACTACAACCGCAGCACTTCCTGAGAGCCTCTTTGCATGGCCGCACCTCCACATAGCCCCCTTCCACATAGTCCCTCACAGAGTTCAAGCAGAGTCCCTGGCCCTCAAATCCCACCAGTCAACACAAATGCCGCTCTTCAGCCATGCACACCCCCAGTCATCTCTGGGGGGGGGGCAGCATCCTCTCCATCAGTGTGCCGCAGTGGAGAGACAGACCGTTGTGTCCTCCTCCCTGTTTGTGACGGCAGTCCCTAACGCTCCCTGCACTGCCAATGCCAGGCTGATGCTGCTCGTGAGTGCTGGAGCCCTGAATCCCTGCCTAGGCTAGAACTGGCAGCTTGTCTGCATGCTCTTTAGGAAGCCGCCACCTGGCCGACTGTGCCCCAGGCGCCTGCTCAATGCGTCGTCAGGGGGGTCAGCGCTGCCAAGCTAGCACACTACTTTTGCCCTGGCAGGTCCTCACGGCCATCCGTCCTTCAAGGCGTCCTTGTTGGCTGACGTACAGTATGTGTTTTTGGCATCCTCCTAAATCTGTGTGGCCAGTAGCCACAACACATTTTTTGTTATATAGAGTGAGAATTTTACTTGGACCTCAAAATTTAAAGTCAGTGAAGTTAAATTGTCACACCGATGCATTTGTACACCCCTCATGATGTATATCTTGAATCCTGATTTGGTCTAACAGCATCTTTCCTCTGTGTTCTTAGGTTCAATCCTGCACTATGGGGATTTGCAGTACCTAACTTGGTTGGGCTTACAGTGGTCAATGTTGGGCGAGAGGCCAGCCCTGAAAGACTGGCTGAAGCAGCTCTATCCTCGTCTCACTTTGGAGACCTTCAAAGTGGACACCAACACTCCGGAGTCGATCTGTCTGCTGGACCTTGAGGTGAAGACTCTTTTGTTTTCTGTTTCTTTTGCTGTGGATGAATCTGGATAGGTTCAGGCTGAAACCTTTACACCTGGGAGAATATTTGAACATCAAGAAACTCGCATGAATTTGACAAAATGCACATGCATTATCGGTTTTAACAGGCTTGCATTGTGTTTGCATTACATTCCACTTAAGATGTTCATGCTGAATGAGATGCATCTTAATCACTCTGCTCCCAAAACCTGTATAAAGTATTATTAAGATGCTTTTAGGGCTTGCAAATAGTTTATAAAAATTTTGCAAATATTATAATTTTTATTCATATTCTTTGGTTTGCCATAGACAGTTTTTGTTTGTATTCTGTAAATGATTCTTTAAAATATACATTTTTTATAATTGGGTTTTTTTAGTGCTTTGTTCTGTATACTAGTGTGTTTCACTCTGGTGTGTTTCGATTTGTGATTTATTTCAGGTCTTTTTATTTGGTGTCGTGTTCACAAGTCACACTCAGCTACAGGAGACTGCAAAGATTTCTGCCGGCTCCCAGCTGCATGAGCCACGATGTTTGCCTTTGCAGCTCATGAAACTCTTGACGTCGGAGAGACAGCGAGAGTGGTGGGACGCAGTCTACAGCCTCATTCATAAAAAAGCACTGTGAGTCTGCAGAAGCCCTAATAAAGCCCTACAAGAAATCCTGTACACAAAAACCAATCTGGCTGTTGCAGAATTATTTTGAATTTATGGTGATTATTATGGAGAGCTACTGTAGGTACCACTTTAAACTAAGACCACCACCAAGGATCAGAAATTGTTTAAAATGAATTTGATTAATAACCATTAATTCGTCATAAACACCTTAAAATCATTAATAAGCATTTACAACACATAAATAGGGCCACAGTGGCCTTTTTGCCTAATAGTGAACCCTCATTCGTTTATACTGTTAAAGATCAGATGATGGTTACTGATCTTACTGTGTCTTCATCAGTCAGCATCAAACCTGTCGGCTTCGTCACACATTCATATTCATCAGATATAATAGCTCACATTTTTGTTAATGTTAATTAGTAATGTGTTAGTTAAACTGCTTCTTGTTATTTCTGTGTTTATGAACCAACTGAAAAACCATAAACAAACTAATTGAACATTCATGAGTTTTATAAGGGTAGCCGTATTTAAAGTGCTCCCCCTGCTGTGCTCTGTATGTTGAGATCTTTGCAAATTCTTATTGGTGATGTGACTGAAGTCATTTCACCAAGTTTTATGTTGAAAACCACAAATAACATTATCAGCGCTGAGCCTGTTGCATAAACATTAAAATAATATTAGACAATAACTTGTGTAAACATTAAAATGCATGTTTGATGATATGAACTTTAAAAGTAGCACCGTGTGACCAGGAGAGGTTAGGGTGTTCAAACGTTTGGTGTTTTTAATATTAATAGAGTACAGACACAGTTTATTTTTACTATTTACCCCTGATAATCTGATGTAGGCTCTCAAAATATCATTAAATAATGATGGCAACATTTTCTTAGGACATTTAGACTACCAGACTATCCTACCTGTGGTAATATGAGGCTGAAGTCGGCTTCCTGTTTGCCAGCTTCTTGTTAGAATTTTCCCGTTTCGCCCTAAATGTGCAGCACTTATATCCTGGCACAGCAGGCATTATGATGACTGCCACACCATTTAAGGCGGAACAGGAAAGATTGAGCAAGAAGCTGGCAGCTTCAGCTTTGTAGTTTTAATGCTGGTACAGGTAAAACCTATAACTGTTTCATCACTAGTATGTACGTGTCTGTGTTTCTGTGCTGTCAGTCGTTCTGAACTTTTTTTTTCATCTCTTGAAGTCCTAATATGTCTGCCAAGCTGCGGATGATTGTCCAGCATGGCCTGAGCACACTGCGCGCAGGAGAGAAACATGGCCTTCAGCCTGCACTGCTCATCCACTGGGCCAGGCACCTCAGCATAACAGTGAGTTGATTGTATACTTCACTTTACATTCACTTGAATTGTGTAGATTGGAGGAGTTTTGAGGTGCAGACGTGACAACAACAGCACCGTTTAGCTAAACTGCTAATGCACTCAGCAGAGCTCAGAGTGCATTTGGCTTGTCAGAAAAGTTCTGAAGCCCAGATCGTATTTCTCTTTCTTACTGTTTAAAAATGCTGAACATATTAAAATAACATATTGCAGCGTTCATAAAGCTGAAGTTCACCTTTATTCATAATTCCGTGCCACTTTAAATTGTGAAACGATGATGTGATTTAAGGTGGAACAGTAAATTCGAATAAGAGAACCACAGCCTCCTGCAGTTACTCCTGTATTTATCTTGGAATCAGACAATTCCATAATAATTCTACCACTACAGGTTTCTCCTGACAATACCAGTAAACCGTGCTGCAGGGAATTGGTTTCTGAACTTGTCACCTTTTTCACTCCTCATGAGTTTTCATGTCTGGGTGTTGCAGTGGTCACTGCAGCTCTGTTATACCTCTTACATAGCACTTTCTTATCCAGTACCATCAAAAGCTCATAATTCTATACTAGGCTAGTAGATAATAAACTACAGCTTTTATTATACCATTGATCTCTTTCACACAAAAAGCAAGTGTATGCAAAATTACACTGTTTAAAAACTAGGACCTGCAACTAGGAGAACACTTCACTCTTACCTTTGTGGCTTGTCTGAAAATGTGGGAATAAAATAAAAAAAAAAAATATATATATACACACACCAGCATTATTTCAAACTCAGTAATTGTTAAGTAATGTGTACTAATTTGTATTAAAATAAATAGTTCAGATTAAATTTTAATGGTGTAATTTTGCATACATTTGCTTTTTGTGAAAGAATTCAACCGAATAATAAGTTTTTACTGCCCAGCTGCAGGGTGCCTGGAAAATTTTGGAATTCACCAAAATTACATCAGACTTATCATTTGTGTATAAAATAATAGGTTTTGTGTGGGTTGGTTCATTGCAGGGTGATGGCGTGAACTCCTACTATGACCAGAAAGAGTATATTGGCCGTAGTGTCCACTACTGGAATGTTGTTCTTCCCTTGCTGGAGAAAATTGAGAAGAGGCGCAGCATCGCTGAACCCCTCGATCCAATGTTTAAGCATTTTAGGAGTAAAGACATACAGGTATGGCGACTGCACATTCGTTTGCATGTCAGGTGTCCTTAAAGTGACCTGACTGTGTAATATAATATTTTTTTCTCTGTTAATTTTAGGCTTCTGAAGTCAAAGGGTATGAAGAGGAAGCCATGATCGCTTTTGCCACTCTGCTCGACGTCGAGGGCAAAACTGATCAGGCCATTTTGAAGCTTGAGAAGCTCAATAGTGTCTCTTCACATTGGCATCTTGCTCGGGTAATTCAGTTCATTATTTAATGTTTGAGATGATCTTGGACTGTTTCTTGTTGTTTTAATATTTTAAAAAATATATTTGATTCCGTATCGCAAATAATTTCTCAATTAGTCAGATATCAATGTTTTTTGCCTACATTTTTGTGGGCAGCCGTCTTAGCAAAGTTGTACCAACTCTGTCTGCTCTTTTACCCGTTTGCTTGGTTTTATGAACCACAGATCTATCAGAGGCTTTCTGAGGAGGCAGGAAACGGTGTTGAAGAAACTCAAGACATGTGTATGAACTTTCTCCGGCAGTTCAAGAAATACTTATCAAAGATCTACCACGCCAGCGCAGACGATATGGAGAAGGTCTGGAGTCTAATACTAAAGAAAGAATGACCACCTGGTTTTGGTGTCACTGAGGAGAAACTCAAATTTAAGTTTGATTTTAATTTATTTCAGCTGCCTGTGTCAATGGAGGAAGTTATGGATTTGCTGAATGATGTCAATCAGCAGCTTGGGGACAGTGGAGAGGCTTTGGACGGAGTTGATGGAGGACTTCCAATGACCTCGAGCCCAAGATCACTAACAGATCCAGCAGTGGCTGCTCCTCACAAAATGTCCATGTCATCCCCAGCCAAAAGTGTTCTCTCCCCCTCCAAAAGACCAGTGGTACATCGATTTTCCTTTATCATGTTGTTTTAAGAACATTTTTGTGTACACTTACATGTAATACATGTTGCCTTTTATTAATAGTTTTCTCCCAAGACTCCCCCTCATTGGGTGGAAGATCAGAAGTCACTCTTGAAGATGCTCTGTGAACAAGTCGAGGCTTTAAAGGTCAGTAACACATACTGAAGTTCAAAGGTGAACAGCATCACTAGCCAACACCTTCCACAGGTTATATAAATTACTGCGTTTTTGGTTAAAGGTATTATGAACATTGAAAATGAGAGCTGAGTCTGTAATTGAAAAATTGAAATTAATTGAAAATTCAGACAACTGAGGCTAGTAAGTTTCTCAATGCATGTCTTTGGATTCTTATGTTGCAGAATGAGGTTCATGACCTGAGGCACAACGCGTCAGAAACAACAGACTCTCCGTATAACCGAGTGTATCCAGGAAATTACTCAGCAGAGGCCCTACAGGAGCCCTTTTCAGCTACACAGACATTTCATGGAGTACCACTTACAGGTCAGTCCAAATGCCAGTTCACACTGAAAGCATTCATCAAGTGTGTTTGTTTCAGTCCACACTGACTCTGCTGGAACCCAAACCCTCGTCAAACCAGCGAATGGCCTTATGTCTGGGGAATTGAACTTTATTTCTTAGGCTGGACTGTTGCCATGATTAGGCTTTGTCTACACATGACAAGTGACAGGTGTGACGGACAGAACCATGTAAGGATAGATAAAAATAGGCTGAACGGAACGTTCTAGGTACAACACACAATACTGAATATAATGGCGTATAACACAGTAGTACGTTCCTATAACGTGAGTCTTACCGCTGTCAAAACTACCAGTACCAGGTTTTAATCTAATTGGTCTGCTGTCTGCAGAGCAACTAGCGCAGTATACTAACGGTTTCTGTAATGTGGGATGCCAATAAGGTAGGGCTGTTAGATTCATTATTTTTATATGGAAATCACAATTTAAAAAGGGTGCAATTCTCAACTCGCGAGAGCTGCAATATCATCCTGTTTTCTCACCATCACACTTTCTATGAAAGTGTGTTTTGGAGCGCAGCGGTGAACCGAAAGCAGTGTGGATTGTATGAATGGTCACTTACATATTTTATACATTTTTGTTGATTCTGGGGTGAATTCCATGTAACCAGCTGGCTTGAATGACTCACTGCAGCTCTTTTGTTTGGCTGTATTAATTTTCCACTAATTTGCTTGTTTTTCAGTTGCCACTACAGGTCCCTCAGTGTACTACAATCAGTCCCCTGCATATAATTCACAGTACCTTCTTCGCCCTGCTGCTAATGTAACGCCAACAAAGGTATGCATACATATAGAGTGTAAACTATATCCATTTACTGTGTTCCTTGTGTCAAAAAAAAATGAAATGTCAACTTTTTATAATTTAACATTGCTCTTTTGTTTTAACTCAATTAGGCACCGGTCTACGGAGTGAATCGCCTCCCTCAGCAACATATGTATGCCTACCAACAGCCAACACACACACCACCTCTTCAAACAGCGTCATGCATATATTCACAAGACCAGGTCTTCGGTACCCCTCTTAGGTTTGAGTCACCTGCCACAGCCTTACTCTCTCCTTACAGTGAAGAATACTGTGGTCATAATGTTTCTCAGTCTTCGACCAATCCAACATTGCCAGAGCCTGGATACTTCACTAAGCCCCCTGTCATACCCGCCCAGTCCTATAAGAGCAGTGAAGGCAAATCATCTGACTTGAAGATGAGCTTCAGCTCGCAGGTTCCTGTTGAACCTCCGAAGGTTCCCTCTTTTGGTAGTGGGCCTACACAGACAAATCCAGCAGGAACAGCTTTCAAGTTTAATTCAAATTTTAAATCTAATGACGGGGACTTTACCTTCTCATCGACGAATGTGAAAAACAACAGCGAAAGCCTTTTGGGGCTTCTGACTTCAGATATTCCACCCAGAACTGAAGCACATTCAGCACTGAAGCCTCAAACACAAGACCAGGCAGCTAGCAACACTGGAATCTTTACTTTTGGGAGCAAAACTTCCTCAGGATTTTCGTTTACTGATGTTGCCCAGGCCAAAACTCTTTTTGGAAAACCTGACCAAACATTTGGCTTTGCATGTATGACCAAGCCAGGATCTGGGACAGGAAACACAGAGGAAAATGATGAGAAGTGTGCAGAAAGTGATGACAGCACCCATGTTGAAGAGGATGAGGATGGACCCCATTTTGAGCCCATTGTGCCTCTGCCAGACAAGGTTGATGTAAAAACGGGTGAGGAGGAGGAAGAGGAGATGTTCTGTAACAGGGCGAAATTGTTCAGATTCGAGGCTGAAACTAAAGAATGGAAGGAAAGAGGAATCGGAAGCATCAAAATCCTGAAACACAAAACCTCAGGGAAATTTCGGGTGTTGATGAGGAGGGAGCAAGTTCTGAAAATCTGCGCCAATCATTACATCACAGCGGACATGGTTTTGAAACCAAACGCTGGGTCTGATAAGTCATGGGTGTGGCATGCAATCGACTATGCTGATGAAATGCCGAAGACCGAACAGCTGGCTATTCGCTTCAAAACAGCAGATGAAGCAGCTTTATTCAAACTAAAATTTGTGGAGGCTCAGAGAGCCATTCAGTCTCTGCAAATACAAGATCAGCCAAAGGAAAGTAACTCCAAGTCCTCTGCTCCTCAGGGGTCGGGCAAAAAGTTGGATCTAAAAACTCAGTTTGCAAAGAAGGAAGGCGAATGGGACTGCAACGTCTGCTGTGTAAGAAATGGCCCATCATCTAAGAGTTGTGTGGCGTGTAACAGTCCCAATCCTGATCTTTTAAAATCTGAAGCTAAACCGGCAGATGGGTTCAGAAGTGCCACCAATGTGACTCCCTCTGCAGGTACATTCACCTTTGGACTTGGCGCTAAGGATACCAGCTCTGAAACCGGCTTTAAAGGATTTGGAGATCAGATTCCATTTTCTTTTAAGTTCGGAACACAAGCAACCACAGCACCATCCAGTCAGAGTGACAAAAAGTCTGGTCAGTGGGAAGCTGCAGCAGAGAGTACTGTGTCGAATAAGAGTCTAAATCCCTCTGTGCAGGCGGTAAGCAACTCTTCAAGTGTTGCACCAACAGGTTTCTCGTTTGGGTCTGGATTTGCTCAGTTTGCTAAGAAACCTGGACAGTGGGATTGTCCCACATGTGCAGTGAGGAATGAGGCGTCTGCAAGCACTTGCGTTGCATGTCAAACCTCAAATCCTTCAGCCAAAACCGTCCCTGCACCAGAACCCGTCAAATCGTCCGCGAGTCCTGGACTTGGACCTGGACTTGATCAGTTTGCCAAGAAACCTGGACAGTGGGATTGTGATACCTGCTTAGTCAGGAATGATGCAGCTGCCACAAAGTGCATTTCCTGCCAGACCCCATGTAGCACTGCAAAAAGTCAGGGTGGTCTGGCAATGTTTGGTAAAAAAGAAGGACAGTGGGATTGTGAGACTTGCCTGGTAAGAAATGAAGGCACGTCCAGTCACTGTGTGTCGTGCCAGGAACCTAAAGCAAGTGCAAAAAGCTCTTTAGCCGCACCAGCATCTTCCTCCTTCAGCTTTAGTTTCGGCAGTAACGATAACCAACCTGCCGGTACTGGGTTTAAAGCCAACTTTGATGCTAGTAGCACTTTTCAGTTTGGACAGAGTAAGAAAGAAACGACATCAGCAGCTTTTAAATTTGAGTCTTCTGCGGCTCAGGTTGAAACATCTTCAAGCACTTCAACTTTCTCTTTTTCATCACCAGCATCTGCCAATGGATTTAAGTTTGGTCTTAGTGAACCAGAAACAACGCCAGCAGTAAGTCAAGCACAGAGTGGATCTGCCTCAAGTTTTCTGAAAAATATTGCCGAACAACACAGAGAGAAAGAAAAAGAGGCAGCCTCTTCTACTCCGTCTCCGGCCATGGCTGGTAATGATGACAATCCACTCCTTACATCAAAGCTGAACGCCTTCAGTTTTGCGGACTTGGCAAAGTCTTCACAAGGTAACTTTCAGTTTGGGCAGAAAGATCCTAGTTTTACAGGCTTCGCAGGAGCTGGTGAGCAGCTTTTCACTTCATTACGGGAAGGCCAAAAGGCAGACACCTCTGTTGATCAAGACGAGGAAGATATGTACAAGACTGAAGAAAATGATGACATTCAATTTGAACCTGTGGTTAAGATGCCTGAGAAAGTTGAACTTGTTACAGGGGAGGAGGACGAGGAATGTCTTTACACAAACCGTGTTAAGCTCTTCAGGTTTGATTGTGAAACTCAGCAGTGGAAGGAAAGAGGAGTCGGGAACCTTAAAATTCTAAAAAATAATGAAAATGGTAGGCTTAGAGTTCTTATGAGGAGAGAGCAAGTGTTGAAGGTGTGTGCTAATCACTGGATCACTACCACAATGAACTTGAAGCCTCTTGCTGGGTCAGATCGTGCCTGGATGTGGCAAGCTAGCGACTTTTCAGATGGTGATGCCAGGTTCGAACAGTTGGCCGCCAAGTTCAAAACCCCAGAACTTGCAGCAGAGTTCAAGCAAAAGTTTGAGGAATGTCAGCGACTCCTTCTGGACATTCCTCTGCAGACGCCTCACAAGCTTGCAAATTCCAGCAGAACGGCGCATCTCATACAGAAAGCTGAGGAGATGAAATCTGGTCTCAAAGACCTCAAGTCATTCTTGACTTATGATGGGATTAAAAGCAAGGATGAAGAAGGCAGTGCCACCGTTGCAAATGACACTTCTGAGCTCGTAATCAAGCCACACTCTGAGAGCACGGGATCTACTTTGGAATGGGACAACTACGATTTGCAGAAAGATGTTCATGATGAAAGTGCAGACACGTCCATCTATGCCTCTCCACTGGCTAGCAGCCCACTGCAAAAAAGCTTGTTCCGCTTTGGGGAATCGTCTGCTGGGTTTAGCTTCAGTTTCCAGCCCGTTCTCAGTCCTTCGAAATCCCCAGCTAAGCTAAACCAAAGCAGAACTTCTGTTGGCACAGATGATGAACAAGAAACGACCCAAGAAGAGGAGAGGGACGGACAGTACTTTGAGCCAGTTGTGCCTTTGCCTGATCTTGTTGAGATTTCAACCGGAGAAGAGAACGAGCAGGTAGTGTTCAGTCACAGAGCAAAGTTATATCGGTACGATAAAGACCTTAGCCAGTGGAAGGAGAGAGGCATCGGGGACCTCAAGATTTTACAAAATTATGATACTAAGCGCACACGGCTTGTGATGAGACGGGACCAAGTCCTCAAACTATGCGCAAACCACTGGATAACTTTGGATATGAAGCTGGAGCCGATGAAAGGAGCTGAAAAGGCGTGGATCTGGAGCGCTTACGACTTTGCCGAAGGAGAAGGGAAGGTTGAGCAGTTAGCTGTGCGCTTCAAATTGCTGGAAACGGCGAATACTTTCAAAGAATTATTTGACAAAGCCAAGGACGCTCAGGAGAAGAAAATTCTCCTTGCGACTGCTTCTCCTAGAGAACCGTTGACCTCAGTTGACCTTTGTGGGAAAGCTGCCATTGCAGTGCTTGAGGAAACCACCAGGCTAACTACTGAGCAGCCTTCTGAAGGCTGTCATACGCCGAGTGGGAAAAGTCCTCACAGTCCGCAGAGCTCCTCTAAAACGGTGGTGTCTCCCCCCAAGTTTGTCTTTGGAACAGACTCTGTACAGAAAATCTTTGGAAGCCCACTGTCTTCAAAAGAGATGGTCCCTGCCATTGCTGCAGGTTCCAAAGACAAGGCGTCGAGTAGCACTTCTGACCCCAAAACTTTTGGAAGCAGTTCAGTGTCGGGTGTAACTCCATTCAGAGTACCGGAAAGAGGTGAGACTGTTTTGCCAGATTTGCTGTAATTTCTCCAGAAAATTGTTCTCTACAGATTCTAATGTTATGATTAAACATGGTCTCAAAAGTTGTGTCTTCAGACAAGCCTGAAAGAAGATCTCTCACGCAGCAAAGCCTGGTCACGTTTGAGTCACTTCGTCATGTTTACTTTTTAAAATCAAAGAAACAGTACTGCGTTTTACTGCGTCATAATTTTAAAGCAAGCTAATAAAAGGCCAGATTTAGTGCCGTTTACGTCAAAGTTTAAACTGTAATCAGTATTTGCGCTGATACGTCAGTGTCTAACATGACTCCACTCGCAGTGGCCCTTGTTCATCAAAGTTGCATATAAATGTGCTGGATCTGATCGTAAACTGACTGTACAAAAATTTAATGTCAGTTTTGTTAGGAGTTTCTTCTTTTGGCCTTATATGATCAAATTACGTCGGATAAGCTTGAGCGTAATATTTTAACAACTGGAGAAATGCTTGGTTTGCATTTCAATCAAATTATCTATCAATATTATAAAAAAATGGCAGAGAAAATATAAAATAATGAATGCTGTATGCACAGTTACCATTATTTGTACTAGATGTACTTTTTTTTTGCATGCACACTGAGATAAACACTGCAACTGTCCGTTTCGTGCAAAGACACGTTATGTTGGACTTTTGCTTTATGTCACTGATTCAGTAAATGACCACCAAAAAAATAGAAAACACGGCTAACCTAGAGTGATGGAAGCCATCACACCCTGCAGTAATACAGCTCAGACAGCCAGTACTTTAGGAATCTTTGTGCCGTCTTAAAGCACAGACGTGTTGTTCATTTCTCACTTCTTTTTGTCATTTTATTTTTAACACGAAAGCTGCCAATTAAGCTCTGATCAGTAGGGGGAGCTGTTTAACCGCAAACTCTGCTTGTGAGGATAACCATGGCTACTAAGCCTGCTGATTTTTTTTTTTTTTTAAATTGGCTCAGTGACTATTCAATGTTTAATTTTAAATACATTATTGAAATATTACTTTGCAAAGAAAAATAAGTGGAGGATGAAAAACTGCAGTAAACACTTCATTTCCAGTGATTCTCAGTCTGGGAGTCACAACTTGTCAGATGTTCGTTAAACATACATAGGCTTGTTCTGATGTGTCTTTAGAAAAAATCTTTTCCATTAAATCCCCACTATTTTGCAGATACATATTCTATAGCTTATTAGATTACTACAGAACGGCCCCATTCAGAGTATTTTTGCTTATTAATGTTAACCTGTAACGAAAACATCGCCTCATTCAGGATGACTGAGCTTGGGAGTTTACAGATATCCCTAAAATATGTAAAACCCCATATAATTCCAATTGAAGCCAAAATAAAGAGTGTTGTCTGTTCAAGGTCAGCAGTGGAGTGTTATTCCCTCCGTTCAGAAGCCGTTCTGTTAGTAACCAATTGGCACTGAACACTCCAGGATCTGCATAAATTAGGACATGATTCATGGTAATTATATGTACACTCTCAAAAAAGGTGGTGCTTCAAGGGTTCTTTAAATTAAATGGTTCTATATAGAACCTTGATCACTCAAAGAACCTTTTGCATGGTTAAATGGTTCTTCAGATTGATGGAGAATGTGCTGTAGAAGGTTCTATACAGCACCCAAAAGGGTTCTTCTGTTACGATGTCAAGCTTATAACAATAGGAACTCTTTTTGGGTGCTAAATAGAACTCTTTTGAAAGGTTCTGTACAGAACTATCTTCAGCACTTATCCCATCAATCTGAAGAACCGTTTCATGATGCAAAGAACCCTTGAATCATGCAAATGTAGTTCGATATGGAACCATTTTCTTTAAGAAACTTAGCACCATCTTTTCTGTTGCAGATAAAGCTTTAATAATGCAGTAGCGTTCAGGCTGTTGGGTCCTCACACTGAAACTGATTCACCACTGTTTACGTCGAGTTCTTCGTGTGTCACTCAGGCGTCAGGTCTGCACTCGTTTCTGTGCAGCTTTAATGAATGAGCGCCGCTGTCCGTTATTTTGTAAAGGAGGCACTAAAAGACTGTGTCGAGTCACCTGAATGTCCTGTTTAGTTAGTTAATTAATTATTTATGCATTAATTAGGCTCAGCCTAACCACTTAGCCCCTCTCACCCACCAACCGTTGTTTTTTAGGATTGGATTTTAGGCTTTTTAAAGATAACCCTATGGCTTTTTGGACGTGTACATCAGCCACCCAATTTGACACTCAAGGTATTTTGTGCTGCACACTGTGTGTGTTTGTAACACAGAAGATGATGTGCTGCCACCAGCTGGTCTGTGCATATTTAACCCTGCCTAGAGGAAACGGTTAGAGCATTAACGCAGACAGGAAACATAACTGCATGCTTTGGGTGTCTGAAAACTATGACTTGCTTCTGAATTCAGCTGCTTGTTTCAAAGGTTTGAAGTTTGTTTAGAGCTGATAACAGTTAGGCAGTTATAACATTTCAGTGTAACGTTTAATCAGACAGAATGTTCTCAGCAGGTAATTCTCATCTTTCATTCTGTTAAATATGTTAGTCCAGTGTAAGTGACTCTTTACTTACCAGGAACCTCCTCAAAATCTCTGAGCCATTACAGAAGATCAGTATTTATTGTCCATGAAGTGTCAAAGTAATATTAAAAACTACTAAAGTAGGCTTTAAAGTAGTGCAGAAACAAAGATTTATTTATATTTATGTATTCAGAATATGGAATAAAATGGCTTTGCATGCAGTAAAAGAAACATATTTACTTTACTTATTGCTATTATCAGTGCTTTAATGGCTTTTAAGTCAAAAGTATTAAAATGGTTAAACAAGACTATAAATGAGCTGTTTAAAGAAACAAACTCGAGTGTCTCGTCACTGTTGCTTTGACTTAAAACCCCAATTAGGATCATTTAACTATAAAATTACTTTGAAGTAATCTACATGCCTACTGTGATGAAATCAGATGTTTAAATTTGCGCGAATCATAAAAGGCTTTGCTCCCACCTTTTCGTCTTTTCTGCATTGAAAAATACAGAAAGGCGAAACTATCCTGATTGGGGTTTTACTCGTACTCAGCAAATGATCCTTCTAATGAGGTGCATGAAGGATTTTTGCATGCAGTTTTTGTCATGAATACTCATAAAACAATAATAGAGATGGTCTTTGTAATAATGCAGATACTAACTTAGTACAAAAATGGTAACACTTACTTGACATTACAGAAAGGTAGTTTATACTTCATTAAACGGTGAATGGAGCAATGGAAACACAACAGTGAAGGTATTTAGTGTTTTAAGTTAGTAGAAGCCTGTGGAGATTAGGCTGAGCTTTCTAATACTGCCTTTACGGTCATTCATGGAATCCAAAGAATGTCTCAGTTTTACCTAAAATATACAGTGTTCCTCAATTATCTTCATCACTGTATCAGAATACACTCACACACTGCACTTGTATTGATGAATGACCAATAATACGTCGTCATGGAAGCTCCAGCTTCTTCTGCAGGAGTGATTGATTACATATAGAAACACACCTTAATGCTTAAAGGCTGTAATTGTCAAGTAAAGTGTTACTGGAAAAAAGCTTAGTTTGAATATGCTTGTGTCCCAGTTTTTCATGGAATGCTTCCATTTCCAGAGTCTTTGCTTTTGTTTGTGCTGAAGTTCAGGTCTAATTCTTGTTTTTTCCTTCTAGTTCCTTCTCACACTCAGCCAGATGTACGAGATGCTGGAGACCAGAGTGACTCGGACATAGAAATTGTATTTGAACGACAGCCGACTAAGGAGCAGGCGGAGCTAGCCCGGAAGTTGATGCTACCACCTGCGTTCTTCACTTACAAAAACGAGCCAGGATACGTCAGCGATGACACTGACGGTAAGAATTTGCCGATTGATCTGTGGGTGGGTGTGTTGGGGGTCGACCGATTGTCGTCCTGACCGATAATTGGAGCCGACATTCAGCATTTTTCCTATTACCAGAATCGGCGCTTGAGCTTGCTTCCTCGCTGATTAAAGCACTTCTTGTATGCACATATCTGGTGCAACCATGATCATCAAAACACACTTCTGTCAAAGTCCTTGCCCACCGTTCTACTGGGGTCTCATTCACAGTTCTGTGTGTTTGGTTAGTGTAGGTTTATACACTTTTCCCAGTTGCACCCATTTATTGAAAACACTAGTTCTTTCCTTGTCATGCGGGGTTGCCAGATTTGCAGTTTTCCCAAAAATTCCTGTTAATCTGAAAGTGCAGTGTGGGCAGAAATTAGACCACTGCGGGTGTGTGTTTTGCTCGGACAGCTTCCTAAATGAACTGCAGCAGCGGGAAAAGGTTTGAAAATGAATCGTCTTATGAAGGTGTTGATCCTAGTTTTGAATAGCTGGCAACCCGTTCTGTTTCTGCGGCTCACTACAGCTCACACACCTCCTGTTCACACATACAGCAGCGAAGCAGCAAGAAAGTAAACATAGTCGCACGCTGTGACCACGGCAACGGTCCAGAGCTTTGAGTTTCTGTCCAATCAGAGTGAGACACCGTCTGCACCCTTTCAGATTTTTCGATGTACGCGACAAGGTCTGCGACCCCCCAGCAGACACAGACTGTCACTGTTTGACGAACGACACTCGTCTGGTCTGTAAATTGGTAAATAAAATAATTGGTTTTACCACCACTCAGTACAAGAATCGTCACCCATGGTCACCTCTGAACAAATGAACTCTCCTCTGATTGAAAAATAAATTAAATTATACTGCAGCTACTTTTGCTTTTACCAGGTTCTTGAAATGCGACTCTCATGCTTGTTTCTGTTCTGCAGATGAAGATTATGAAACTGCAGTGAGGAACCTGAAAGGAAGGCTGTACCCTGATTCTCCCAGACCTGACCAAGGTAAGGCATTAATTCGATGTGGGGAGTTCATGTGACCTACAGGGTGTTTCTGTTAATTTACCATTAAAAAGTTTCAGCTGCCTTTTACACTGTTTAATAGAAATTGTCCACAGTTACTTATGTTAATGCATTAGTGCCCATTAATGTAAAATTGATTCTTGAATATTTCTTAATAGAAATCAGAATTAAAATTAAACACATGAATAGAATTTGAAGTTTATATAGAATTAACTTGATAGAGGTGGGTAGAGTAGCCCAAATCAACACTTGAAAGTATTGATACTTGGGTAAAATAATGAAAGTGAAAGTGCCTTCAGATTTAATCAGCATGAGTAAAAGTACAAACAAAAGTATCAGGTCAAAAAACTACTGATTAACCTACAGAACTGCAGTGGAATTTCTGAGTAAATTCAGCATCTCCTGGCACAAAAACTGTTTTTTGTACGGCTTTTTTCCTTTTTAGATTTTTTTTTGGTCTTAAATAAAATGATAAAACTCCAAAATCAGAGATGTGATCAATCACAGAGCAAACAACAAAACAGAATGAACTTAAACACAAAAAAGGAATTAGTAACTAAATATGAACGGCTAAAATGTAATGGAGTGCAAAGTAGATTTCTTTACTCACTAACATACCTGAGTAGCTTTAAAAGTATACAGTTTGAAAATACCCAGAGTAAAAATTTTGCTGAAGTACCTGTTCTGGAGTGAGTGTAAATAGTCACAGCCGCCTCTGGACAGAAGCGGACAGAAGCGGTTCACTACAGAGTCGTCTGTAGTCACTGTGGGTGATTGTCTTTAAACTGTTTGTCTCGTAGTTCAATATGTATGATTTTTCACCAACACTGTCTCACAGCTCAGGCCAGTGGAGGTGTGAAAGACCCTGACTGTGTGCTGGTTTGGGAGAAGAAACCAACGCTGGAGGAGGAGAGACGAGCCAAGAGCCTTCAGCTCCCTCCCACCTTCTTCTGTGGGGCCGGTAGTGATACGGACACTGAGCCTGACAGGCCAGAGGATTTTGGAACGGAGCTACGAAAGGTGCAGCAAGCTCAGGTCAGCAGAAGAGCAGTTCAGGAGTTAAACGCCGTCGTAAAGCTACGTTTGGACGCTACGTATCGTTGCTGTTGGGCCTAAACCTTAAATATCCATTTTTGTCGTTTTTCATTTTTTGATGTGTCTAAATCTCATGATGAACGGACCAACAGAAATGATCCAAAATTACTTGGAAAAAGTATTTATTCAGTTACCTGCATTAAAAATTAAGAATGTTTTTCCTGTAATTTTTGGATGTACAAGGTTTTGTTTCAACAGCAGTGATATGCATCCTCTGGTTTTAACGTTACTGACATTACAGCGCTGATGCGGCACTATCAGTATTGTGCTTACTTAATGGTCTACGTCCTGCGGTGTTAAATTCACCACGGTACTTACTGGGACGACTGGTTTTATCAAGAGAGCTTTCAGTGGAACTTCATGTCATTTAAAAGCTACGTTTGAACAAGAGGATTACATGAACAGCTGAGCTTCAGTGTGGAACTACTGATGGCTTAAAGGTGTCAAACAAGAAGTTTGAGTTTAACGTAAAAAACCATTAAACTTTCGATAAACTTGATTGCACATCAAAAAAAAAAAAAAATAGGCATATACACCTATCTAAACTCCAGCTGCACTGCTGTGTCTGATCCACTCAGACCAGCACAACACACACTAACACACCACCACCACATCAGTGTTACTGCAGTGCTGAGAATGATCCACCACCCAAATAGTACCTGCTCTGTGAGGGTCCATGGGGGTCCTGACCACTGAAGAACAGGGTAAAAGGGGGCTAACAAAGTGTCAGAGAAACAGATGGACTACAGTCTGTAACTGTTGAACTACAAAGTGCACCTATATAGTAAGTGGAGCTGATAAAATGGACAATCAGCGTAGAAACAAGGAGGTGGTCAGAATGTTATGCCTGATCAGTGTGTGGATGTAGCAAAAATATTTATAAATATGAATGTAAATATGTACCCATCAGGCTCTCCTTCTCACCATAAGAGAGACTAGTATGAGAATTTAAGGTATGCATTAACACTGATTCATTGGGAAGTTGCAAGTGAGTTAATTGATTAATCCTGATAGCTCTAGAGTACATTAATCCCCTCTGACATTTAGTGCTGTTAGCAGAAGGTATCCTGACTGGTACTGGTTCCACCAGAAGGCTCTTGCCAGTAGAGCCTGGCTAATGAAGCGTCAGTGGTGCCGGAAAAATAGGCAGTTTCTTCACTGATGAGAAATACTAACATTTTTGACTTCAACCAAATGTAGAGCAACATAATCCAAGTTGGAACATTGACTGTGTTTCAGAGTGAATTAAACAGCCAGAAGGGGGCGTCCTCTAATGAAAGCCTCCCTAAGAGCAGTGATGCCAGCGCAGAACCCATCAAGGCCTCCTCAGTCCAGACTGCCATCGCTGATAATGGCTGCCCCATTGATCTCTCCACCAAGAGCCATGAAGCAGAAGCACCAGCTGACTCAAACACCAGCCAAGGTGAGCGGTTTTCCAATTCCTGCCTAAAGTCCTGTGAGGAATATTGACCAGTTACGGCGCCCATAACTGCCGTCAGTCCAGCTGTGCAGTTACCAGCTGTGACGGCTTCCCACTGGAGTCGTTTAACAGCAGTTAATGACTGTGATCTTTGTTCTGCTGTCTTCCCACCACAGATGCTCCTCCTGCTTTTACGTTTGGATCTGCAGTTGGATTTTCGTTTGCAGACTTGGCGAAGAATTCGGGTGAATTTGCCTTTGGGACAAAAGGTTAGAACTCACTACAGTTCTCTTGATTTCAGGAACATGTTTATTTAAAAGAGGCTTAAAACTGAATGTGTTGGATGTGTTAATTCAGACTTTATCTTAACCAGATTTTGCATCTATCTTATTATTAGAATGGAGTTCAGAATGCTTTCATTCTATTGTTTTTGTTTTCTTGCTTAAAACTGACCAATAAAACATTGTAGAATAGTATTTTCTAATTTGCTCTGAACTGTGGATGTTACAGATCAGCCACACAGCATTTTTCAGTTACAGAATAGTCTACAAAAATCGATGGGAAATATGGCTTGAAATTTACAAGGAGAAAGGCGGTCAGTCTGATTAAGATAAACAGACCAATGCTAATTGCACCTTTTAATTAAAAAATGGTGAGTTTATGGTGAGCTAATTATCTGATACCAAATTCAGTACATTATGGGTTTGACACTGTACAGTGCGTCTGGTGTGTGGTAGCAGTAAAGGTGCCGTATATGATTTCAATCCAAAAACTCTGTCAAATTTAATGAAATGTAATAAACAAGTAAATAAAGTGGTTCAGGACGAGGTACACAACACGATTCCAGCCAGTCAGCAACCGGGAGCGCTCATACTCATTCACAGGAGTTACATGCTGAACTCAACACATTGAGATTGAGAGAAGCAGCCAAAGAGGAGAAGATCTGAAGAACCAAGACTGACAAAGAAGTTCTTGGCTCAGGCAAGGGACCTATGAAAGTTTCTGAGGCTTCCTATTCACATTTTTTTTTTTGTTCCACCTTAAATCATGCAGCAGTTCCGTACTGGTGCCTGCTGCACCATTTAAGGTGGGACAGAAAAATCTGAAAAAGAAGCCGACTTCAGTTTCGCGAGTTGAAAGGCATGAAAAGGGAGGAGGAGGTCGTTCTTGCTCGATGGGTGGGGAGCATGAGCTTATTTTTTCAGTTTCACAGAATCAGTAGGTCAGTATTGTTTGTTTGCTAATGTTTGTGAAAGCAGCTGTTCAGCTTCACAGCAACAATTGTAGCAACAGTTACAACCCACAGCCTCGCTAACGTTAGCTATCTTACTTGCTCTGTCGTTGTTTGCTCTGTTATATTATGGTATTTGGCTGTAAATTGTTGCAAAAAAAAAATTGCCAGTCCAGTGTTGTTTGCCTCGGCAATGTGCGCCCATGAATTTTGGGTGTGGAGCTTCTGAAGGAGCAGTGAAGGGAGCGGGGTGTGTGCGTGCGCGTGCGTGTGCGTGCGCGTGTGCGTGCGCGCGTGTGCGTGCGCGTGTGTGTGCGTGTGTGCGTGCGCGTGCGTGTGTGCGTGCGCGTGCGTGTGTGCGTGCGTGTGTCTGTGTGTTCACCGTTGTGATCTAACCAGGCGTTCTCTACATTTTTCCGTAGATTCAAACTTCTCTTGGGCGAACGCTGGAGCCGCCGTCTTTAGCAGCGCCATGACAACACGGAATGAGGATGAGGAGGAGGGCAGTGATGATGATGCTTCTAACAATACAGACATCCATTTTGAGCCTATTGTTTCCCTGCCAGAGGTACCTTTATCTTTCAGTTGTCTTGTATCGACGCTCTCAAATTGTTCAATTCTTAAACGTGGAAGAAAAAAACATTAAATTAAATGAAACACAAGAACAGATGACCTTTTAAAATTGTTTGAAGAGGAGGCTTCCTGGGCTCAGAACCAGTTTGTTTGAGGTGCTCTTTGAATATTATAAACCAAAACAGGTCCAAGTCACTGCCTTTTTTAAGAAGTCTTTATTTTCATGGCAATGTCGTGTTAAACCTGCTGACTCCATGGTGAAGCCTTGTTGCCAAAACATGTCAGGTTCCCTGACAAAGGCTTGCTTTGAGGGAGTTTTTGAAAGGTTTAATATGACTTTGCCATGACAATAAAGGCTTTTTAATTCTTTTAAAAATAGAGTGCCTTGGAGTTTTGCTAGTTTTTAGATGACAAGCTTGTTTGACGAAGTGTTAAAAGGTCAGAGAAATCATAAGCAACACAAATATAATTTTAGAATTTGTGCTGCTTCAGGAACTGAGTTACAGGGTAGTGGTTGAACTCTTCCCTCTGAAATGGGACCCTCAAATAAAAAGAGCATCACTTCATTAACAGCTACCAGCGCTGCTCTGTAGGAGACCCTGCCAGTCTGCAGTGACAGCAGAGGAGGGTAAAGTTCAGCTCCTCACTGCTGGGCTTTAGTTACATTTAGGGCATCATATGACTTCAAAGAGGGGGGCAATTATTTATTATCACCCACCTCTAATTCTTCAGTGATATGAAGCTGAACTCAGATATTCTCCAGATTCTTGCTTGAATTTTCCCGTTCCACCTTAAATGGAGCAGCAGTTCTGACACTTGAGGTGCCAGAATGGAACTGCTGCATCTTCTAAGGTGGAACTTTAGCTACTGAGTCGTCAGCACTGCTAGTGAGATTATTTTAATTAATTTATTTATTTTTTTGTGCTTGTTATGAAGAAAACGACCATAATACACAAACAACATTAAACTATGATAATATGATGGTTATTGCAATTTTTATCAGAGAAAATTCTCACATTCGTGGGTTTCTTTGGTCTCTTGTTCTCCATCTCACCGGTTTTCTTTTTCTCGTAACTCTCTGTTTGGAGTCTCTGAAAAACCTGCTCGTGTAGCCCTAATACTGCACCCTCCCCCTCTATCTCAACAAGAATCAGGACACCCACCCCTAGATGTGAACACACAAAACAGAGGGGTAGGGCTGAGTGGTTGGGGCGAGGGCTGAAATGGGACAGGGCCAGAGTAACTCTGTGATCACCCCTACTTCAGGTTGAGGTGAAGTCTGGTGAGGAGGACGAGGAGATCCTCTTCAAAGAGAGGACGAAGCTGTACAGATGGGACCGTGATTTGAACCAGTGGAAAGAGCGCGGCGTCGGAGACATAAAGATCCTCTTCCATCCAGTAAAGAAGTGCTACCGTGTGCTCATGAGGCGCGAGCAGGTCTTAAAGGTGTGCGCCAACCACACCATCACCATGGCTATGGAGCTCAAACCAATGAACACCTCTTCCAACGCGCTGGTTTGGACAGCTAACGACTACGCAGGTAGACCCTTCACGACACAGTGAAACAGTATTGTCTCATCAGGGCGTTGCCACTCAGCCTGAATGATATGGACAAAATAGTGCAAATATTCCATATTGTGATTTTGTTGGTAGATATCGCAGCATGCCTTTACATTTCATTGAAACACATTGATGAACATGTAACATCGTTAAAAGAACGATTGATCCTTAATGTGGTCAGCCGGCCAAGACATTTTAGTGTTTTCCCTTCTCAATGTATCATTTGTTCATCATTTAATAAAGCAATAAGCCACGAGAGGCCATGTGTTATTTATATACATTCCTATATATATATATATATATATATATATATATATATATAATATATATATATATATATATATATATATATATATATATATATAGCGTTCCCAAGCAACCATGGACCACTGAACAAGAACGTTCAGTCGTCTGTCGCTGTGCGCTGCGGTCATTTCATGAACTTATTAACTCTTTTGTATAATAATGAACAAATGATATCACAGCACTGTTTAATGCAGAAACCTTCGCTTTCTAAGTATGTTTTCGTGTCAGTTACCATCGTGAGTCTTATTTAGCACCAATCCAGCGGCGCCCTCTTCTCACACTGGGCTGAGTCTCAAACGGCTCCCTGCTCCCTACATAGTGCACTACATAGGAGTTTAAATACTGGATCCTGCAGCCCAACAGAGCAAAATACAGCTAAGAAACAGTCATGTGGGACTCAGACTCATCCACACTCGATACATGATGCACTGTTTGACTGTAGAGGCTGGAATTTCAAAACTTTCATAGCAACTATTTAGGGAGTACTGAGCCATTTGGGATTCAGCCTGGGTATGACACGACTTCTGACTGAAGTCGTTTAGTTTAGTTCTAGATAAAAAATTAAGCTGTCAGCCTCTCAGTTTAAACAGAACTGGGTTCTTGGTGCACTCTGTGCTCCATGTGAGCAGCATGAGAGTCAAAGATTATTCATTAACAGCACAAGGGTTTTTCATGCCGTGGTGCAGTGATGGAGTTCAGTTGCTGGCGGTCAGTGTGTGTATCATAGATTTTACAACTGCTTTGAACGCAGCTCAGCCAATCAGAAGACCGGAAATATGTTTTATAATTAAAATCTTTATAATTTTATTCGTGATTAAAATGTCCCCCTTAACCTTACTCTGGTCTGTAGGCCAAAACATGGTGTCCAGAGTATTCTGATCTTTTTGCACTGGAGCTGTGAGTGAAATGGAACAGTAACACTAATAGAACATAAATATTTAGAGTGACTAACTAATTAGTGGGTTCTTGGTTTGCTTAGTCTTCTGCAGTAACAGTAATGTAAAGGTCAGTATCATTATAATGATTAACAGTTGATTTATTGTGTGCAGCCTTTAATTTTTAAGCTCTGTATTAAAAATCTTAATTTATGTTTTGAATGTATTTTTTTTTCCCTGTGTTGAACAGAAGGGGACGCTAAGGTGGAGCAGCTCGCTGCCAAGTTCAAAACCCCTGAACTCGCCGAATCCTTCAGGAAAGCCTTCACGGAATGTCAGAGCCGTTTGAGCCAGGCCGACGTCTCCCAGTCCTCCAGGGTGGCGGAGCTTTCTAGAGCGAGTAACCCTGTGGTCTTCTTCACTGTGGCTGCTGACGGTGAGGTTATTGGCAAGATCACCATGGAGCTGTTCGCCCACATCGTCCCGAAAACTGCAGAAAACTTCCGAGCTTTGTGCACTGGAGAGAAAGGCTTCGGATACCGCAACTCGGTTTTCCACAGGATAATCCCGGATTTCATGTGTCAGGTGAGGATTCGTCTGTGTTTGTGTTAAATCAGCAGAGACCGTTCAGTGGACAATTCAGCATAAGTAGTGTAAAGTAGTACTGGAGCTCTGCAGGTTGTATCTGGATCGCTGTTGTCAGAAGAAAACTTTATCTCCAAAATGGAAACTTACAGGAGAAGGAAAAACATACTTTACTTTTATTAAAAGTCAGTGGAACCAGAATTAATTTTCCTAGAACGTTTGGAGCTTTTCTGTTGGTCCATTCATCATGAAATGTTGGCACATTGTAAAGTTGGCATTTTGAAATTCTGTAAATAAAAAGTACAAAACAATAAAAAAGCCAAGCATCTCCATTTTTGCAAAGTTTACTTTTCTGCCTAATTTGTTCTCAGCAGCTACTCTTCATGATGATTGGATCAATAGAAAAACTCAGATTGTATCAAATAAAATCTCTTTACCTTACGTTAAAGAGAAGAACGCTCTTCCTCTCTCCTGTGACGTTACTATTTTGTAGGTACCTGTTTTTCTTTGGACCGAGACGACATAGTTAAGTAAACCTTAAAGAGCAGCGATGCGCAATGTGGAGCTGAACGATTGGGGAAAACAGCTATTGTGATTTTTCTGATCAGTATTGCAATTTAAATGCAGTAATTTTTCACTTTTTCTGGCATGAAACGCTGAGTGCATCAGACTACCAGTTAGCTGAGATGGTTGTGAATCTAACTGATGTACAGGCAGCTCAAAAGCTCTGTTATTAGTTTTTTTTTCCATTTATAACTTGAGACAACACTGTTTATGATGTATTACATGTAATAAAATTGCAGCTCTTGTGATTTAAAATTGCTCTTTTTTGTGATTCTGATATAAAAGTGATTAATCTTTAGAGTCTTTTACAGTGTAAACTGCAGATTATTAATCTATAATATTGAGTTAAATCTGCTTTGTGTGTTTAAAATGTTCAGAACATTTCATTAAATCACCCAAACGACGAGGTGTGAATCGTCTCTCCTGTAGCTGTGAATGAATGAAGGACAATACGAGTGTTGAACTCTGTGTTTGTGTGTCAGGGAGGCGACATCACCAACCAGGACGGCACCGGCGGAAAGTCCATCTACGGGGGCAAGTTTGAGGACGAGAACTTCGACGTGAGGCACACCGGGCCGGGCCTGCTGTCCATGGCCAACCGCGGCAGAGACACTAACAACTCCCAGTTCTTCATCACCCTCAAAAAGGCCGAGCACCTGGACTTCAAGCACGTTGCGTTCGGCTTCGTCAGAGACGGCGCGGACGTGGTGAAGCGGATGGGAGAGCTCGGATCTAAAAGCGGCAAACCCAGCAGAACCATCACAGTGGTAGACTGTGGACAGCTGTGATTCTGCTCTCCGGGCACTTCAGAGGTTCTTTCATGTTCTGCCTGCGTTTCTGTGGTTCCTCAGCTGTGAATCCCTCCCGGTCAGGCGTGTCGGAGGGATGACCAAAGCGGATCGTTCTGAAGCCTCTTTCTCGTTTGCTGTGTGTCCTATTTTTGTTGTTTGTTTGTTTGTTTGTTGTTGTTTGTTTGTGTGTGAAAGCGCTGCTGAAATCTTCACTCCGACTCTAACAGGAGTGCTGAGTGTAAAACTGCAGCTTTCTGTCTCTGATGGTCTGTTTAATAACTCAGATGTGAAGATTGTGAAGGTGACGGTGTTGCAGAGCGAAACCTTCTCACTGATCCTCCCCACCTCATCAGCGCCGCTGACCCCAACAGCGTAATTAGGTCCAAACTCCAGGGTTTGTAGCGTTTCCGTCTGCATGGATTGTAATAAACCTGTTTTGGATGATGGAGCCTTGGTTTAATAACAGATTAATAACAGCTTATTCCTTCACTGCTTGTCCTTCATCCCAGTGATTTTCCTCTAAAATGTGCAGGGAATTCCCAAATCCCAGGACTGTGTAACAGAAACTCTGCTGATTAGGTTCACTTTTCCATTCACACTCGTGGATGAAGCAGTGAGGAATGTCTATCGTCTTAATCAGTGACTGTGTGTGTTTTTACTCTGTAGAGAGTTCTGGTAATTATGCTTTTTACAGCATTTAAATGATGGAGATTCTACATTTCCCCCTTTTTGCCTATTAAAAGTTCAACGTTTAACGAGTCTTTGTGTTTTTTTTCCCTCAGATGTTTATAAACGAGTTTGCTGAGATGATCTGATACCAAACAGCTGATTATTCAGGGGCTAATAAAGAAAAACATCAGGACTAGTTTCAGCATCAGATCCAGCCACTCAGACACAGCGTCTGATTTATACTGTATGATTAACATTAATAATAATACTATAAATATATTTATAGAGCACTTTTTATACCAGCGGCAGCTCAGAGTGCTTTACAGACAGCTGATAAAGCTTTACAGTAAAATAAGAAAATGAGTTAATTTAACCTCATATCAGACAATAACAGATCAGATTAAAGATCAAAGAGCCGTAGAGTTTAATGAAGCTCCGAGTTAAAGAGTCGTAGAGTTTACTGAAGCTCTGAGTTAAAGAGTCGTAGAGTTTACTGAAGCTCTGAGTTAAAGAGCCGTAGAGTTTTACTGAAGCTCTGAGTTAAAGAGTCGTAGAGTTTTACTGAAGCTCTGAGTTAAAGAGTCGTAGAGTTTAATGAAGCTCTGAGTTAAAGAGTCGTAGAGTTTTACTGAAGCTCTGAGTTAAAGAGTCGTAGAGTTTAATGAAGCTCTGAGTTAAAGAGTCGTAGAGTTTTACTGAAGCTCCGAGTTAAAGAGTCGTAGAGTTTAACTGAAGCTCCGAGTTAAAGAGTCGTAGAGTTTAATGAAGCTCTGAGTTAAAGAGTCGTAGAGTTTTACTGAAGCTCCGAGTTAAAGAGTCGTAGAGTTTAACTGAAGCTCTGAGTTAAAGAGTCGTAGAGTTTAATGAAGCTCCGAGTTAAAGAGTCGTAGAGTTTAACTGAAGCTCCGAGTTAAAGAGTCGTAGAGTTTAATGAAGCTCTGAGTTAAAGAGCTGTAGAGTTTTACTGAAGCTCCGAGTTAAAGAGCCGTAGAGTTTAACTGAAGCTCCGAGTTAAAGAGTCGTAGAGTTTAACTGAAGCTCCGAGTTAAAGAGTCGTAGAGTTTAATGAAGCTCCGAGTTAAAGAGTCGTAGAGTTTAATGAAGCTCTGAGTTAAAGAGCCGTAGAGTTTTACTGAAGCTCTGAGTTAAAGAGTCGTAGAGTTTTACTGAAGCTCTGAGTTAAAGAGTCGTAGAGTTTTACTGAAGCTCCGAGTTAAAGAGTTGTAGAGTTTTACTGAAGCTCCGAGTTAAAGAGTCGTAGAGTTTTACTGAAGCTCCGAGTTAAAGAGTCGTAGAGTTTAATGAAGCTCTGAGTTAAAGAGTCGTAGAGTTTTACTGAAGCTCTGAGTTAAAGAGTCGTAGAGTTTTACTGAAGCTCTGAGTTAAAGAGTCGCAGAGTTTTACTGAAGCTCTGAGTTAAAGAGTCGTAGAGTTTTACTGAAGCTCCGAGTTAAAGAGTCGTAGAGTTTAATGAAGCTCCGAGTTAAAGAGTCGTAGAGTTTAATGAAGCTCTGAGTTAAAGAGTCGTAGAGTTTTACT
Organism: Colossoma macropomum; assembly: GCF_904425465.1. Classification (NCBI taxonomy): domain Eukaryota; kingdom Metazoa; phylum Chordata; class Actinopteri; order Characiformes; family Serrasalmidae; genus Colossoma; species Colossoma macropomum. The sequence continues at coordinate 482,827 of NW_023495290.1, read as the reverse complement.
GAAGCTCTGAGTTAAAGAGTCGCAGAGTTTTACTGAAGCTCCGAGTTAAAGAGTCGTAGAGTTTAATGAAGCTCTGAGTTAAAGAGTCGTAGAGTTTAATGAAGCTCTGAGTTAAAGAGTCGTAGAGTTTAATGAAGCTCTGAGTTAAAGAGCTGCGTTTTCAGATGTTTATTAAAAGTGAGCTCTGAGCTCGACTGTCTAATGAGTTAAGTCAGACAGTCAGACCCTTTTTCTCTCAAAACTAATAGCGCCCCCTTTTGGACGAGCTCTAAATGTTTAATATGCTGCTGAGTCAAACCTGTTTAATCTGAAAATGGTCACTGGAGGGCAGCAGAGTTTGGATGAGTCCATAAAACAGCTTTAAAGCAGCAGCCTGATCCACTCAAACACCCACTGATCTTTATTATTCAATCAGAATATGAACATACAAATATGATGACAGCGTCAATCAGAGACACCAACAATAAAAGAAAAACAAACAGAAAAACACAAACAGCTCAGATCATCACCAGACAGACACATTATACAGGAATATCAAAGGACCTAAATTCAGTGTTCTGACAGTGTTTTTAATGCTAGAACCAGTAACTGTTTGTCTTGTTTGGCTTCATTAACAAATAAAATAAAAAGAGGCTTTTGATTTGGATATTTACATTTATGAATATGGAATTCAGCAATAAAATAAAACTGATTATATAATATTTATCTGCCCTGTTTTGGATCTTTATAAAACCAAACATGTTCAAAACATAAATGTTTCGGAATGTTTCGCCTGCATTACTTAACATTTTATACATTTTAATATCTCAGTGTATTAAAAAATGCAGATAAACCTTCTACAAATGTGTTTGAGCAGCTCAGTAAGATCTCAGATGATCTGAGCTGCAGTGACTGAACAGCTCTTATAACTGCAGATCATTTCAGTATTAATCAGTGTTTCAGTGCTGATCCACACAAAGACTGAATGAGCTCTAACTGAGCTGATTCACTGATACACTAAACTGCACTGCTGACATTTTCACAGGGGTGATAGAAAAGTTACAGAACAGTGGAAACACTCTCTCAGTGAATGTGTGTGTAAAAGTGTGTAAGTGTTTTTTAGTGAGAGGATCAGAGAGTGAGAGTTTTCCTCTGTCCCAGTCCAGCTGCACTCGGACCCTCCACACTGTCTGACCTACTGAGAGGAGAGTGGGTGGCTGTGGTGAAGAACAGGCTCTATATTTACCACCGTAATACAACACACTCCAAACTCCACTCCTGGAGTATATCCTTCCCTTCCTCTGAGCCGACTCTGTCATCACACCCAGTACCCAGTATTTACTGTCTCCAACTTCAACATCCCAGCAGTGAGTTCCTGAGTTGAAGCCCTCAGAGCCCAGAACACATTCATATCTATCAAATCTCTCTGGATTATCAGGAAGCTGCAGTTTCTCTTTAGTGTATCTCAGACTGGTCAGATCATCAGACAGGATGAGATTAGGGTGAGCAGTGTTGGGGTCCAGAGTTACAGGAGCTGAAGAAGAAATACACACATATAATTTACACAGAAATAAAAATACATCATGAATTTAATCAAACACTGTAAAACAAATCCCTCTTTAAATGTACAGTAACTCACTGGCAGCAGAGCTTTCAGGTATTTACTGTCATTAATATTTCACCAACATCAAATATCTCATAATGACCATCATGGCCAGGTCTATGGTCAGGGAGACGTGGGTGACCACGCTGGGGCTCTGAGAGCTGAAGGGTCTTTAGTTTATACAGGAAAAACACACTGAATGGAGTGATTTACTGAAAAACACTCACAGCAACACTTACTGACCAGCACATTCACACAAACACACACACCCAGACTGACCACAGCTCTGCCCACTGAAACACACAGCAGTGTTTCTGTAGCTGCGTTTCTGAACAGAATCAAATCTGATTGGTTTTCTGTCAGAGGGTCATTGTATTGTGTCCAGTTAAGATCTTGATGCTCTCCGTGTCGTTTCTGATGGTGTGAGGGGTCCCGCCTTATTTTCGTTTCTTAGCCCCCCAAACACTGTTTACCATCTGCTGCTATCTGCCGTCACCTCAGTCCAGCTTCAGCAGGTCCTGACAGAGTGGACGCTGCTGTTTTCCACCCATTTCCAGACACAAATACTCATTTAAAGACCGTCAGCTCATGTTTACAGACGTGTCTGTGTCAGTGTCTCCAGTGGTTTGTGAACTTGGTGTGTATCAGCTCTTTTACTGATGCTGAGAAAGCGAGCGGCTCATTCTGAGCACAGAGTCCTCAAAGGTAAGATAGTGATCCATAACCAGTTTTCATTCCTCTGTGAGCTTTAGTTTAGGATGGTTTGTGTTTTAGGCTCTGAAATTTCCTCATAAGTGGACGCTGATTTATAGGGAAGAGACTTTTACTTTATTCTGTTTTCTCCATGTGGACTCGCCTCCTGTTGTATCGATATGAGAAACATTAAAGCTCAGTTACACTGTAACTAATTTATACTGTCTGGCTTTAAATTGATCAAAGCTCCTGTTGTGAAGCTGTGAGATCAGAGGAAAGACGACTTCCTGCAGCTGTGATGCTGCGTTTATCAGTTACATCACATTTATACACCAATGAAAAGAGTCGCTGGACAAACAGTTACATCAACCTGACCTGACGCTTCAGTAATGATCTAATGTATCCCTTCAGTTACTGTAATACCTGCTTTATTATCACATACTGGTTACAGTGGATGTTCACAACGTGTGTGTGAGCTGATGGGGGGGGTGACTGTAGTGGGAGGAGGAGGATGGGGGGGCTTAGAGCATCAACACCCAGGGGTCTGTGGGGGTCTTAATCCCAGCTTGACAAAACATGAGAAAAGAATAAAAGAATGATAGATAGAGAGAAAAAGTGAGACTCACTGAAGTGAACGATCTGCTGCATCTTCTCCCAGACGGTGAACTTCAGGTTGGCCAGATGTTTGGCCACATGGAGCAGCGCTCCTGAAAGGCTCTCTGGATCCTGCAGTGTGAGCTGAGCTCTGGAAGAACATTCAGGACTCAGTGCTGCTGAAGCTTTGAGTTCAGAACCACAGAAAAGAGAGAGACGGCAGACAGTAACACTCACCTTTTCACTGTGGCCTTGTAGTTCTGTAAAACAGTGAGAGTGGATCAGTGACTCTGCTCTCCATTCAGTCATGGGCTTATTTTTATTTACTGAATAAACAATTTCACACAGTGGAAACACCACAGGGGTCATATGTGTCAGATATACGTAGAATCCCACTAAAGCGATAAACATCTCTAATGTCTGTACGAATGTTACACACACCTGTTTCTCATCATAAATCAGATCAAAGACTAATATTTTAGAAAACAGTCATAATTAACCCTTTAATAGCCTTTACTCCACTTGTAAAGCTGCTGCTGTTCAACAGATCAAACGTGTTGTGATATGTTTATCTGTGAATATTCAGATTTATTTTTACACATTTCTCTACTCAGTGAACTCATAACACATAATTATGTAGTGAAAAGTCTGTTGTTGGTTTTCCTGCTTTGTTGGATTCAGTTCTGCACAGATTATTAGAAAAAGTCCAGTGAATCCTGCAGTACCTCTCCTCTCCACTAGTTGTGAGTGTTTTCTATTCTCCAAAATATGAGTGCATCACCTCCAGAGTATGAGGAGGAGTTCTCACGTCAGCTTTCACTTTCAAAAGTGTCGATCTTTATTGATCTCATCTGTTCACAAGAGCTTTTTCCAGAACAGGCTTAAGTACCTTTTAGCAGGCGGTAACCTGGCTGTCCAGAGTCAGTGCCAGACTCTTTTACGCTCGAGGCAGGAGCGTGGTGGAGAGCGTAATGATTTTTTGGTCCATAAAAAGTGACAGCACACACAGAAAATAAACCAAGTTTCATTATCTTAAAAATGCAGCTTTATAAATGTTCCGTCCATATTTGATTGGGTGGTCCTGTGATCAATCTTGTTAGGACCAGGCCCACCCTGTCCTACCTGTGGCTAAAGCCCTGAGTCGCACCTTCATAATTGATGTGATTTACTTCACATTAATGAAAATGAAGCGTTTGTCCAGTCTTTTCACAGCTGTGCTCTGAGGCACCAGAGCTTTGACAGAGTTAGTTTAGTATTATGACACATTTAGTTTTAGTTTGTTCACCACCAGCCCTGCACTGCACTGCACTGTACATAATCATAGAAATATGATTATGGTGGTGATGTGGCAACACGGTGATTGTTAGGCTACCATTGCGGTGTTATGGTGGTCCTCACAGCTGTAAAGACGACCACAGGCTGTGGTGATTTACACACTCTTGTGGTCACTGAAGCAGCACTGTGACTGATGAAGAACCTACTGACTCAAAGAGGCAGCAGTTGATATCTGTCTCTCTCCTTAGCTTCACTGTTCAGCTCTGACCTCTTTCCTTTTGAAGGAATAAGAAAGCGATTCAAGTTTAATCAGCTAACCGAAAATAATCCACTATGAGATCTCATGAGAATATTGTGAATATTTTTAGTGATTTGAACTTTATGAACTGGTAGCTTAATTACATTATATAATTTAACTGAAAAAGACATTGAACAATTTTTAAGGGGTGCTAAATGTTTTTAACCCCCCTGTGGCCATCTGGTTTGTGTGGCTAACTAGTGGTTTGCATCTTACAGTGTAGCCTCTGTGTTCGTGTTCATTAAACGTTCTACAGACGGTAACATCAACAAGTCCAGTCTCGCCTCCTGAAGAGTGATTCTGATCTGTCAGACAGGCTTGCAGGGATTTTTCTTCATTATGGTGAGAATTATTCTGTCATCAGCTGTGAAGGTCTTGGCCTCCTCGTTATTTAAGCTAATTAATAAACCATAGTAACGGTTGTGAACCACTAACTGGGAACCTAAGAAAATTAATCAGGGTTTGGAATTGATCAGTTATCACTGATAAAACCAGAGGTGATTATGCATTAATAACATAATAAACAGATGTGACTCACAGACCCTCAAAACATGGGCCTGAATGTAAGTGAACACCCTGTACACTCAGACGCTTCGACACCGGCCGCCTTTATTTAACGCCACTCACACAGCAGCACGTCAGGAGGGAGAGAGAGCTGAGTGAGGGATATTAATGATATATTTCTATGAAAATTATACATTATTAATGTAGTTTTATACATTTGATCTGATCAGATAGATTTTATTTGAAGTTTTCACTCTGAAAGTGTCGACAGTGACGATGTTCCCAGTTCAGTTCTGTAAGTCAGAACTGTTCGTTTTGGTTCCTTGTTCAGGTTCTAGCGCTGACTGAGCGACACTCACCTGTAAGAATGGAACATCTTCAGCTGCCATCTCCTCTTCTACGGCTCTGATAGTGTCTGAAAGTGCTGATATCTCTCTGCTCATCTTCTCAATCCTCTCCTTCATCGTCTGACTCTTCTGCTCCTCTTCCTCCCTCAGTGCTGATATCCTGGCTGCCTCTTCATCTCGTAGAAACTGGTGAAGCTCCTCAAACTCCTCCTTAATCTGCCTCTCTGTGCGTCGGGCCTGAGTCTGGAAGGAAGCAGTGAATCTAATGAAATATGAGCGATTATGTGAGGATCCGGTTCATAATCTCAGAAGAGTTTGTTACTCTGACCTTCATATGATCTGCAGTCCGATCCAAATCCAGCTTAAACCTTTTAAAGACGTCCAGTTTCTCCTTCAGGGGCTTCAGTGCAGTTTTGAGCTCCTCCTGAAACAAATCAGCGTTTTAGTGAGAAACAAAGCCAGATATAAAGTCCACACTGGTGTCCCAATGTGTTCCTGTCTCTCAGAGTGAGGATCCAGGTCACACATTTAGGAAAATGACCAGTTATTTTTATTTTCAGCTGAATTTAGTGAATTTATGGAGCTTCTCACAAAGTGTGGTCACTCATAACCCACCTTGTAGTCGAGTGCTGCTTCCTGAAGGGGGAGGAATTTGTGGTTGGTGTGTTTTTTAGAGTCCCGACACACCAAACACACCGGCTGTAGATCGTCCAGACAGAAGAGTCTGAGTTTCTCAGTGTGGTCACTGCAGATGTTTCCAGACTCTGCTGAACTTCTCTGACTTCTCTCCTGTGAGAAACTCTCACACAGGTTCTTTAAAGCCAGGTTTATAAGAGGGAACTCCATTGAAGATCTCCTCCTACAAACTGGACATTCTCTGGATCCTTTGGTTTCCCAGAACTTCTGCAGACAGACTTTACACACACTGTGGCTGCAGTGCAGAAGAACAGGATCCTTGAAGATCTCACAGCACACAGGACAGGAGAAATCCTCCTCTGAGAAAGATCTAGAAGCCATTTCCTGTCCCTGCTGTTCCGTCCAGTGAGAACGCTCAGACTTTCACTTTCAGTTGTGTGAAACTCTCACCTGATCTCAGCTGTGTTTCCAGTCAAACAGGCGGCTGTAGATCCAGTTAGTGATCATTTCCCTTCAGAGTGATTCTCCAGATCCAGAATTCTCCATAAACCCACCAACAAAAGTGGACTCAGCAGATCCCAACAGTGCAGCCTGTAAAGCTCTGCAGACGCCTCACACTCAGCACTTCCTCAGTAGGAGGAGTTTGAGTGGGAGGAGTTTAAAGGAGAAAGGCTAGAAGTGACGCCAGAGAGCAGGAAACAGATCAAAGAACAATAAAGCTGGAATTGTAGAGTCGCTCCACACCAGCTCACCTACAGCCTGTCAGTCACATCATGGATTTACAGTAAAATTACAGTAAAAACTTCAACACAAATCATGAAGCTGTGCAGAATTTCAAAGATCCTCTTAGTTTTATTATGATTTTTAAAGTTTGACTCATTCGGCTCTAAATTACCTCTCAGATATGAAGCTGAGCTGCTTAAATGGCTGAACTGAGGTTAAACATTCAGGGATCATCAAGTTTTCGGCCTCTGTGCACAAACGTTTGGTGGACCTACCGGCTACCTTTATTGGTGGTCAGTCCATTTTTTCATGACATCACAGCAGGTCAGATAGATGAGGGCTGTGCAGCACCACAGTGGCAACAGATTAACTGCTTTATTGGGCAAATCACTGATATAAACGCTTATATTAATTAATGAATTAATTAATCAATTAAATGACATGTTTATTTATTTGTAAGTGTTTTTAAATGTAAAGTTAAATTGTTCGTCATTTATTTGTTGTTGCTTAGAAGGAAGGTCACTGTGTTGACCTGCGCTGGTTCCATAAAGACACTGATTAAACTGACCATCAGTACATTTTCTGCAGGGAACAGTTTAACGTATATTATTCATATTATGTATTATTATTGTGAGTAAAATGGTAAATATTAATTACTACTCAGTTGTTACTGTATTTAACTACTGAAACTACAACAAGTTTTGGGCCATAAAAAGCTGACATTCCTTGGATTTTCCCATGAACAGTGGACTATTTTATTTATTTATTTACTTTTTTTTGGGTTTATGTATGACCTGTGAAAAGGTGGGCCTTTTGCAATTAATCCAATCGTGTGGCATTTTTTGTGTTATAATTTGTTATAATTTTGTCCCACATTATTGTCTATTTTATGTTTTTTCTTCTTTAAGTAGCTTTAATTAATCTTGCCAGATTTCTCTCCAGAGTAGCTTTGATGCAGTTCAGCTTCTACCAGTGTGAAGTAACTGTGTGAAGTAGTTTCCCCAACACTGATATCTATAAACCACATTAGAGCTTAAAGATCAATATGATTATTATTCAGACCCTCAGGGCCGGAGTGGGACGTGTTTACAGAGTGGGAGTTTATGTGATGCAGACCAGCCCACCTTAAACTCTGACTGTGTTTCTCCTGCTCCACACACAGCTCTGCCTTTATGCAGCAGAACTTCCTCTAAAATCTGTGCTTTTCATCTTCTGTTCCCACATTTCTCTCTTATTTATTATTAATATGCTGCACTGAGGTGATCAAGGTGGCTGGATGGTGATGAAATGAGAACTGACGGATGATTTTGTCCTGAATGTGACGGTCATGACAGTCAATATGCTACAGACGATGCTAACGTTAACTGAGTAGCTTAAATTAACATCCTGTCCACACTTCTCACTGACCACCTGACCAGAACCCCCCCCGCCCCATCCTCCTTAACTGGCCGTTTCAGACCTTGGTCCTCTGCAGTTGTTGCTGCTACTGTCCATCTAGACTAGCTAAGCTATTCAACTCAGTGGAGCTCTGTCTCTCTGTCTGTCTGTCTGATGTTCGCTTCCTATTGGAATTTCCGTTCCACCTTAAATAGCGCCGCGTTTACACGCCGAACAGGCGTCTGAATGTAAGTGCTACATCATTTAAGGTGGAACGGAAATAAGAATAAGATGCTAAACTCAGCTTCATCTGATCTCCACCCACTGTACGACTTACAGTCAGCAAACTGTAGAGCTTAAGGTGGAGCCGCTGGTTTAACCCCTGAATTCCTACATAAACACACCTGAATGTAGAGATTGTAGTTTGAGTTTCGGCTCATTTTTAAAATCTCGCGCTGCTTTTTAAATTTTACAATATACAAACAGTCAATGTAGTGAAATCATGTTTACTGAACATAAGGGGTTGGTATGGGAGAGATTACACATCCATTTTTTTAAGACCATTTTCATAAATTAATCTTAATAACTTTTTCATATTTTTCTTTTTCATGCGCTCTAAGGTGCTAAAATAGTTCATGAGCTCCTGGTGAAAAATGTAAAGAGATGGTGTTGATCTCATGTACTTTACTTTATGTATGAAAAATGTTCCTAACAAGAAAATAACGTTCATAACCGTTTCAGAATTTCTGTCTTGAAAAGTAATTCTATAAATAATATGTGTCTGTAAACTCACTCAAACCCAGAATCTCTGGATAGAACCAATAATGTAAATCATCCCAAAATGTGTTGAGTCCTCACAGGAAACCAAGGAAGACTCAGCTGTTTCAACATCTTTACAGAAAGCACAAACATTTTCATCTGAATTAAACCTCTGTCTCAGAAATTCTTCAGACGGATATTTTCTATTCATTATCTAGAATAGAACTTGCCTAGTCTTTGGGGGGGAGGGGGGCGGTGGCGAATTCAGAACCATTAGCCTACTGTGTTTGTACACAGAGGAATTAGACCTCTGCATTTAACCCATCCGTGCAGTGAAACACCACGTACACACTAGGGGCAGTGAGCACACTTGCCCGGAGCGGTGGGCAGCCCTATCCACAGTGCCTGGGGAGCAGTTGGGGGTTAGGTGTCTTGCTCAAGGGCACTTGAGTCACGTACTGTCGGCTCAGGGGATCGACTAGGCGACCTTCTGGTCGCGAGGCTGGTTCCCTAACCTCCAGCCCACGACTGCCGCATGTAATATACACAGTTCTGAGTTTACATAAATAAACCTTTGTGAGAAAAAGAAGAGCTGAATGTCTGAAAAGGGTCATTTGGGGTCAGTATTTTACTGAAAGAGCTCCTAAGAAACTTATTGGAAAGTTTTGATGTAAAAATCTGACCCTTGTATTCAGAGCTAGGGGTAAATCTCGTGCTGCTGTCAGGCAGAGTGTCTACCTACTGAATCTGAAGAGGGCAGAATAATAATTTCGTCCATGTATTCCCAAAACACACAACAGATATTGCTTCAGTGTCTGTCATACTATGCACAAACCAAAGAAGTCATTCTACTGCAGCATGTAAGTCATTTACTGCCAAAGTTGCCAAATCGGTTTATTAATTATATTTGCACCCCATCTAACTGACTCATAAGTCAAATTGAACGGTTTACAAAATGAGTATTTTCAATAAACTAGACCACCAACTAGACCATCTTTACTGATATGTACCCAAGGAGGGTCTTGGCCAAAACAGCAATATTGGCCGAACTTGCAAAGCAAGCTTGGACCCCACAAATCGCCGCTTACGGCTATGTTTTGGTTTATGTTTGTCCTTCTTTGTATTTTGACCCTTCTGATTTGACCATCTCTTGTTCACTGATACTGAGTTTTGCCAAACCCCACAACAATAAAGCCTCATCTTAAATTTTTATTGTGAGTGTCTGGCTGGTTTGGTTTTGTTACAGAATACCTCACCTTCAATGCAGACGGCGGACTATGAGGCTTTCATCGATAATCGTTAATCTTGGTCACCTGCTCGGACAACACCAACAGGTTTTAGCAGGCATTAGTCAATCTCTGGAAGCTCTTATGCAACGGCAAATGGAGCAACAATCTCAACTAGCTCATTTGGTTGACAATGTTAAACATTAAGCCTTAGGTACGTCCACAAAAAGTGATGACACTGCTAACATTCCAACACCTGTTGATTTACTAAGGTCTGTTTTTTTCGTTCAGTAAGGCTGATAAGTTTGATGTTAACCCTGACAGGTGCTGTGGATTTTTGTTACAGTGCTCAATTTTCTTTTAATAATCCCCTCCGAGCTCAAGATCAGGCAAAGACTTTTTTTCTGTGCAAAAGAACATTAGGCTGGGCAACTGCTTTCTGGCCTAAGGTTCAGAATCAAACTTATGAACAATTTTTGAAGGATTTCCATCTAGTTTTGATTACGCTCATGAGGGAAAGGTCAGTGGTAAACCCTTGACAAAGTTTTGACATGGTAACCATTCAGTTTCCGATCATTCATTGGAATTTCGCACCCTGCCAGCTGGAAGTGGTTGGAACCAACCAGCTTTATTGGTTATATTCTGCAAAGGACTGAATCCTGAAAAACTCTCCTAATTAGCCTGTAGAGATGATGACTTGAACTTGGATCAACTCATTACTTTAGCTATTCGTCTTGACCAGCACATATGTGACCGTAGAGGTCCTAGTACTAAAATCAGAATTAAATTACAGTTGGCCGGTGAAGTTAAAGAACCTGGGGAACCCATGCAGTGCGATACATTTTGTCTCTCACCCAAGAAGCCTTCGTTGTGTTCAGGAAGGACTGTGATTGTACTGTGGCAGTGCTGGTCAGGTTCTACGTGACTGTCATGCACGTTTGCCTAGACCTCAGGAGTCCACCCCTGGAAAGCTTGTGGAGATTGCTCCATGTGCTCATGTGGAGAGTGTTCTCACAAAGAGGTTGGTTTCTAAGCCTTTACCATGCCTAGTGACTATTTATTGCCAGAACCGCTGTCATTTCAGCCCTATTCAACTTCATAGCAGAAGGGAACTTCATGCCCAACTTGTGGACCAACTGCAAAGTCCTGTGATGCCCCTGAAGAGCCCTTAGTGTGTAACCGCTCTGGGTGGAGGACCCATAGGGGGTGGATCCATCACCAAGAGAACCGAACCAATTAGATTATGTACTAGTGCCAAGTTCTCTGTAATATTAGGTCTCCCTTGGTTAGAATTACACAACCCCTTACTGTAACTGTACAGTTCTAACAGTCTAACTGTAAACAAGATTTTACAGATTACTATCACCAAAACTGCATTACCTATCCTGCTATTCCTGTACGATCTACTTTCATTGACAGCCCTGTTACTCTCACTATCTGTAAGATCCCTGATGAATCCCTGTTCTCCATGAGGTTTTTGGTAGGGAAAATGCCACTAAGTTACCACCTCACCGTTCATGATTGTGCTATAGACCTCATTGGGAATGCTACCCTACCCAAGTCTCGAGTTTACCCTTTAATGCAGGAGGAAGAGTGCGCTATGAACACTTACACTGAGGAGATTTTAGAACAAGGGTTCATTAGACTCTCAACCTCTCTGGTAGCCTCAGGGTTTTTCTTCATCAAAAAGAAGGATGGTGGCCTCCGTCCTAGTATGTCTATATCAAATCAAATCAAATAACTAAGCAGTATCTGTACCCACTTCTGCTTATTCATGTAGCTTTATAACAATTGAGGGGAGCTCAGTATTTCATCTTATTGGATTTACGTAGTGCTGATAATTTGGTGAGAGTCAGAGAGGGTGGCGAATGGAAGACTGCATGCATCACCACTAGAAGGCACTATAAATACTTGGTCATGCAGTTCGGCCTGTCGAATGCCCCTTACGTGTTTCGTTCTTTCAGTAATGATGTACTTCGTGACATGATTGGCAAGTTTGTAATCGCTTATATTGATGATATCCTCATTTACTCACCTGATCCTGATCACCTGTTCTCAAACAACTTCTTGATAACCGTTCATATGTTAAGAGTGAGAAATGCAAATTCCATTTACAGTCAGTATATTTTCTGGGTTATGTTATTAATGTTATTAGTGTAATTATGGATGACCATAAAGTGGAAGCAGTAGTGAACTGGCCCCCACCCTCCTCAGTGAAGGAACTCAAGCTGAATGTGCTTTTGACTCTCTCAAAAAAGCTTCTATGCCTGCTCCCGTTTTAAAACAGCCTGATCCTTCTGAACCATTCACTGTAGAGGTGGTGCCTCTGAGAGTGGTGTGGGTGCAGTTTTATCACAAAGATCTGGAGAACCCCCTAAATTGTATTCTATCGTGTTCTTTTCACATAAACTAACACCTACTGAAGGTAACTATGGGATTGGGGATCACAAGCTCCTGGTTGTAAAACTACATGCTGCGAAACGTCTCAACCCCCATGAAGCACATTGGCTTTTATTATTTTCTAGATTTAACTTCAATATCTCACATAGCTCCGGTTCTCTTAATACTAAGGCAGCTGCATTGTCTAGAGTACACCAGACCCAGGATGACGTAGAGTTATTCTGAAAACATTTTGCCCCCACATGTTCACATTTCCTCTATCCATTGAGAAATGGAGGAGATAAAGTACTAGAAAAGGTGACTGTACCTAATCAGTGCCCAGCTGATAAAATGTATAATGTACCTCAGTTTAGAGATCGCCTTCTCACTTGGGCTCATTCTTCTCTCACCTTGGGCCACCCAGGAGAGACCAAAGTGTGTATGTTGTTATACATAGCCAATCGCTATTGGTGGGACACTATGTATAACAACATTCATACTTTCGTGTCATCTTGCTCAGCTTGCTCCCAGTGCAAAACACCAAAGACACTACCTGCTGGCAAACTCATGTCATTGCCCATACCTAGCAGACCCTGTTCCCACATTGCCCTTGACTTTGTCACAGATCTATCCATATCTCAGGGATTCACGGCTATACTTACTGTTGTTGATAGATTCTCACGAAGAGTAAGATTCATTCCATGTCCTTCTTTGCCCACTGCTTTTCAAACCGGTGAGTTAATCAAGTCTTTCATTATTTTGGTATCCCCAAAGATGTTTTATCTGACAGTGTTCCGCAATTCACATCTCAAGTGTGATCAGCCTTCTTTGAACATATCAGGGTTTAGGTTAGCTTGACTTCTGGGCACTACCCACGGTCAATTAATCAAGAATTAGGCAAATTCCTTACAGTATTCTGTCACAACAACCCCAACAATTGGCCACTCTACTTAGTATGGGCAGAAATAGCACAGAACTCACTTATAAGCTCTACTACTGGTATCACCCATTTCCAATGTTTTCCTTTCATTTCAACCACCTGTTGCCCCGTGGACTGGACTCTCTTCTAATGTCCCTGTTGTTGATGATTGTAATGCGATGCAGCGAAGGTGTCTGGAAGAAGACACATCAGAAAATTGAGGCAGTTCTTCAATGCTACAAACAACAAGCTGACCACCATCGTGGTGACATGCCCTCTTTCTAGCCATGAGACCAGGTTTGGCTGTGATCAAAACCCTTGCTGAAGGAAGTAAGAAGTTATATCCTAAATACGTCCGTCTGTTTAAGATCCTTGAAAAAGTGATTGACGTTACTTATAAACTTGATTTGTTTTCTTGTTACCTGGTTTCTTGGTAATTTCATGTTTCTCTGCATAACCTGTTATCCAAGGTCCACTGGACGAGGCTTTGCACACCAGTGATTTAATAATAACGCACTGCGTCTTTATGCGTCTCCCAGTAAAGCACTGCTCACCGTGAAGGAGGAGATTTGGAGCAATGAAATATCACTGATACGAGTGAATGTGGAGAGTTTTGTAAACTTTGTTCTGAGTTTGAAGGAGAGAAGTGCTGATTGGTAGGCTTTACTGCTACTGAGTGCTGATTGGTAGGCTTTACTGCTACTGAGTACTGATTGGTAGGCTTTACTGCTACTGAGTACTGATTGGTAGGCTTTACTGCTACTGAGTGCTGATTGGTAGGCTTTACTGCTACTGAGTGCTGATTGGTAGGCTTTAGTGCTACTGAGTGCTGATTGGTAGGCTTTACTGCTACTGAGTGCTGATTGGTAGGCTTTAGTGCTACTGAGTGCTGATTGGTAGGCTTTACTGCTACTGAGTGCTGATTGGTAGGCTTTACTGCTACTGAGTGCTGATTGGTAGGCTTTAGTGCTACTGAGTGCTGATTGGTAGACTGTACTGTTACTGAGTGCTGATTGGTAGGCTTTAGTGCTACTGAGTGCTGATTGGTAGACTGTACTGTTACTGAGTGCTGATTGGTAGGCTTTAGTGCTACTGAGTGCTGATTGGTAGGCTTTACTGCTACTGAGTGCTGATTGGTAGGCTTTAGTGCTACTGAGTGCTGATTGGTAGGCTTTACTGCTACTGAGTACTGATTGGTAGGCTTTAGTGCTACTGAGTGCTGATTGGTAGGCTTTAGTGCTACTGAGTGCTGATTGGTAGGCTTTACTGCTACTGAGTGCTGATTGGTAGGCTTTAGTGCTACTGAGTGCTGATTGGTAGGCTTTACTGCTACTGAGTGCTGATTGGTAGGCTTTACTGCTACTGAGTGCTGATTGGTAGACTGTACTGTTACTGAGTGCTGATTGGTAGGCTTTACTGCTACTGAGTGCTGATTGGTAGGCTTTAGTGCTACTGAGTGCTGATTGGTAGGCTTTACTGCTACTGAGTGCTGATTGGTAGGCTTTAGTGCTACTGAGTGCTGATTGGTAGGCTTTTACTGCTACTGAGTGCTGATTGGTAGGCTTTACTGCTACTGAGTACTGATTGGTAGGCTTTACTGCTACTGAGTACTGATTGGTAGGCTTTACTGCTACTGAGTGCTGATTGGTAGGCTTTAGTGCTACTGAGTGCTGATTGGTAGGCTTTAGTGCTACTGAGTGCTGATTGGTAGGCTTTACTGCTACTGAGTGCTGATTGGTAGGCTTTAGTGCTACTGAGTGCTGATTGGTAGGCTTTACTGCTACTGAGTGCTGATTGGTAGGCTTTACTGCTACTGAGTGCTGATTGGTAGGCTTTAGTGCTACTGAGTGCTGATTGGTAGACTGTACTGTTACTGAGTGCTGATTGGTAGGCTTTAGTGCTACTGAGTGCTGATTGGTAGACTGTACTGTTACTGAGTGCTGATTGGTAGGCTTTAGTGCTACTGAGTGCTGATTGGTAGGCTTTACTGCTACTGAGTGCTGATTGGTAGGCTTTAGTGCTACTGAGTGCTGATTGGTAGGCTTTACTGCTACTGAGTACTGATTGGTAGGCTTTAGTGCTACTGAGTGCTGATTGGTAGGCTTTAGTGCTACTGAGTGCTGATTGGTAGGCTTTACTGCTACTGAGTGCTGATTGGTAGGCTTTAGTGCTACTGAGTGCTGATTGGTAGGCTTTACTGCTACTGAGTGCTGATTGGTAGGCTTTACTGCTACTGAGTGCTGATTGGTAGACTGTACTGTTACTGAGTGCTGATTGGTAGGCTTTACTGCTACTGAGTGCTG
This sequence comes from Colossoma macropomum, assembly GCF_904425465.1. Classification (NCBI taxonomy): domain Eukaryota; kingdom Metazoa; phylum Chordata; class Actinopteri; order Characiformes; family Serrasalmidae; genus Colossoma; species Colossoma macropomum. The sequence continues at coordinate 467,212 of NW_023495290.1, read as the reverse complement.
ATTGGTAGACTGTACTGTTACTGAGTGCTGATTGGTAGGCTTTACTGCTACTGAGTGCTGATTGGTAGGCTTTACTGCTACTGAGTGCTAATTGGTAGGCTTTACTGCTACTTAGCGCTGATTGGTAGGCTTTAGTGCTACTGAGTGCTGATTGGTAGGCTTTACTGCTACTGAGTGCTGATTGGTAGACTGTACTGTTACTGAGTGCTGATTGGTAGGCTTTAGTGCTACTGAGTGCTGATTGGTAGGCTTTACTGCTACTTAGCACTGATTGGTAGGCTTTAGTGCTACTGAGTGCTGATTGGTAGGCTTTACTGCTACTGAGTGCTGATTGGTAGACTGTACTGTTACTGAGTGCTGATTGGTAGGCTTTAGTGCTACTGAGTGCTGATTGGTAGACTGTACTGTTACTGAGTGCTGATTGGTAGGCTTTAGTGCTACTGAGGGCTATTTGGTAGGCTTTACTGCTACTTAGCGCTGATTGGTAGGCTTTACTGCTACTGAGTGCTGATTGGTTAGCCGGTTGGGCCCCAGGGCATGCACCGATAAAACCCATGGGATGATCCGGGCCTTTTTGCTAGTCATGTACTGGTTAGTGTTTTTCAGGTCTGATCAAAATGAGCCAAAACAGTCACTACTGAAATATTTGGTTTTAGTAGGGACAAAATGGAATGTTCAATCTTTTATTTTAACAAAATAAACATAATCAAGCTACAGGGTCACTCAAAGTAAAAGGATTTTAGGCCAAAGTTCCAGTCAGTTAAAAGTGAAGAGTTCATTTGAGAAAACAGATATCTCAGTTTTAATGAATTTTCATAAATTATGTTTTTAAAGTGCATTCCAGATAAGATAAATCAAACTGCAGTAGGGTCATTTTGATTATGTATAAATAACTCAATAAGAACAGGTAACGTACAAAATTAAACTTTATTAAACTTTTTTTTATTTAGTTTTTTGTCAAAAGCAGAAACTCCAGTGGTCATTTCATGTTTCAAAGTTAAAGCCATTTAAAGGACACAAGTTTCTTTAAGGTCAATATTTAACATCTTTATCATAAATCAAGCAGGTAAAGATCTGAAAACTGAACACAAACAGCTGTTAATGATCAATAGTAATGATCTATAAGATCAGATCTCTGAAAATCCTCAGGGTGAGTCTCAGACGGCTCACTGCTTCCTATAGAGTCACTATGAGTTATGAAGTTTAGTCTTTTCCACCCAAATGTTGTATGAATTGTCTCTCATGGCTGAATCCAGAGTGGGTCTCTGTGAGACTCTGAGCTCTGTTTAGATCAGTAGCCGTTAGTTTCACACCTGTGTGCTGCTCTTTGTTGGGAGAAGGAGTGGTTTGAGATTCTGCCTCGAATAGTCGGTGGCAGTGCTGAGTCACCTGACACAAATACTGTGCGCTGATTGGCTGAATAGATTTATCAGGTTCTGCTGGAGAACAGTGCATTGGCATTGCTGAACTTGCAATGCCTTGACAATGAACAATAACGGCTTTAGTGACTGAACGTGTTTAGGGTTCAGAGTGTTAGAATAATTCACCACAGTCAGCTCAAATTTAAAGGATGGTGTTTATCAGTTTTTGTAAGTGAACTCTTCAAATGTTTTCAACTGTGACTTTGAAACAATTTGGTAGAATAATCCATGTATATTTCTGAATGTTACGCCTGCATTACTTTCCATTTTTATACATTCTAAGCGTTAATAATGTACCGTATGCAGTGATATGTCAGACTGAGCTACTTTGTGGTTTCCATTATTGTTTAAAAATGCAGATAAACTTTCTACAAATGTGTTTGAGCAGCTCAGTAAGATTCTCAGATGATCTGAGCTGCAGTGACTGAACAGCTCTTATAGCTGCAGATCATTTCAGTACTAATCAGTGTTTCAGTGCTGATCCACACAAAGACTGAATGAGCTCTAACTGAGCTGATTCACTGATACACTAAACTGCACTGCTGAGATTTTCACAGGGCTGATTTCATCAGTACAGAACAGTGGAAACACTCTCTCAGTGAATGTGTGTGTAAAAGTGTGTAAGTGTGTGTTAGTGAGAGGATCAGAGAATGAGAGTTTTCCTCTGTCCCAGTCCAGATGCACTCGGACCCTCCGCACTGTCTGACCTACTGAGAGGAGAGTGTGTGGCTGTGGAGGAAAACAGGCTCCAAATTCACCCCAATAATACTCCACACACCAAACTCCACTCCTGGAGGATATACTTCCCTTCCTCTGAGCCGACTCTGTCATCACACCCAGTGACCAGTATTTACTGTCTCCAACTTCAACATCCCAGCAGTGAGTTCCTGAGTTGAAGCCCTCAGAGCCCAGAACACATTCAGATTTATCAAATCTCTCTGGATTATCAGGAAGCTGCTGTCTCTCTTTGGTGACTCTCAGACTGGTCAGATCATCAGACAGGATGAGATTAGGGATGAGCAGTGTTGGGGTCCAGAGTTACAGGAGCTGAAGAAGAAATACACACATATAATTTACACAGAAATAAAAATACATCATGAATTTAATCAAACACTGTAAAACAAATCCCTCTTTAAATGTACAGTAACTCACTGGCAGCAGAGCTTTCAGGTATTTACTGTCATTAATATTTACAGCACTCATACTGTAATGTTTGTTTACAGTAATGACTGAACTACAGTTTAAATGCAGTACGTTTATATTTACAAGACTACACACTCTTCCCCATGGGATACTTCTCAGTTTAGGGCTCTGAAAGCAGAGGGTCTTGAACTTGAACGCAAATGTAGTAACCTCTCTAGGAGTCCACCAATTGGCCAATAGAGAACACCAGTGCAAATACTCTCTAGCCTTAAGAAGTGCTAGGTCCAAATATTATTATGGTCTAAGTGAGAGAAACAGTAATAATCCCAGACATTTATTTTCTACAATTAGCCATCTAATTCTAAAGGACCCGGCTTGGCTCCCTCGATTTTCTTAAAAAATTTTTTTGTCGTTTTCTTAATTTTTTTTTCAAGTAAAGATACATAACATTAGGCAGAACATGATTAATAATATAACTCAACATCCCTCTCCATCGGATTTTGATCCCGTAGTGGTTCAAGATTCTTAATTTAGATGCTTTGTCGAGGTTAATCAGTCTCTAGTATCTGAAACTGTGTCTAAACTGAAGTGCTCTACTTCCACCCTAGATCCTCTTCCAACATCAATATTAAAAGTTTGTTTTCAAGCAATTAGTCCTTTTGTTACTGGCATTATTAATAGATTTTAACAATAGGTGTGGTACCATCACTTTCTAAAATGGCCATAGTGAAACTACTGCTGAAGAAACACGATCTTGACCCTTCTGTTTTATTTAACTACAGGCCAATCTCCAACTTACCTTTTTATTCCCAGTTTTAGAGAAGGTCGTTGCCAGCCAGTTATAATCGTATTTGGAATCTAACATGCTGTATGAAGATTTTTAGTCTGGACATCATACATTTCATAGTACCAAAACAGCATTAGTTCAGGTGGTTAATGATCTATTGGAAGCTGACTCTGGTTCTCCTAGCCTTCTTATTTTACTAGATTTGAGTGCATCCTTTGATGCTATCGACCATGTTATTCTTTTGCAGCGCATGCAGGCCATAGGAATTTCAGGTACTGTATTAAAATTGGTTTAATTTAGCAGCAGAATATCACTGTAATCATTATTATCCTCTTTTCTGAACATTATTAATGAAATAAGTTAAAAAGCAGTTAAACTGCATCTTAAACACTTTAAAACGAGTCAGCAATCCTAAAAAGAATCAACTGATTCATTTCAGCTTTTCAGAAATACAGAAAGCTGTTCTTTCTAAAGCTAACAGGCTAACAGGCTAACAGGCTCCTCTAATAAACTCACAGCTGGATTTAAGGTGGAAAATTTACTGAAGGATTCACTGAAAAACTGAAATAAACAGAGTAAAATTATGTTCCATGCAGGTCTGACGAGCTCCAAACGTCAGGGTTTAATCTGAGCTGTACAGCTTTAAACTCAGTGTGGAAACTCAACACGCCAGAATAACGACTTTCAGAAAGTGGAGCTGTTTCAGTGTAATAAGTGATTATGTTGAAAAAAATGTATAAATATTTTGACATATTAATTCAAACTTTTTAGAGGTCATAAATCACCAAGCACGGCCGGATCTACGGTCAGGGAGACGTGGGTCATCACGCTGGGGCTCTGAGAGCTGAAGGGTCTTTAGTTTATACAGGAAAAACACACTGAATGGAGTGATTTACTGAAAAACACTCACAGCAACACTTACTGACCAGCACATTCACACAAACACAGACACCCAGACTGACCACAGCTCTGCCCACTGAAACACACAGCAGTGTTTCTGAACAGAATCAAATCTGATTGGTTTTCTGTCAGAGGGTCATTGTATTGTGTCCAGTTTAAGCAAACTTTCAGTCATGTGGTCTTCAATAGGGTAAAAGTTGTGCTGGTCATAAGTGGACGCTGATTTATAGGGAAGAGACTTTTACTTTATTCTGTTTTCTCCATGTGGACTCGCCTCCTGTTGTACCGATATGAGAAACATTAAAGCTCAGTTACACTGTAACTAATTTATACTGTCTGGCTTTAATTTCAGTGAAGCTCCTGTTGTGATGCTGTGAGATCAGAGGAAAGACGACTTCCTGCAGCTGTGATGCTGCGTTTATCAGTTACATCACATTTATACACCAATGAAAAGAGTCGCTGGACAAACAGTTACAGCAACCTGACCTGACGCTTCAGTAATGATCTAATGTATCCCTCCATTTACTGTAATACCTGCTTTATTATCACATACTGGTAACAGTGGATGTTCATAATGTGTGTGTGTTGATGGGGGGTGACAATAGTGGGAGTTGGAGGATGGGGGGGCTTAGAGCATCAACACCCAGGGGTCTGTGGGGGTCTTAATCTGGCCTTGATGAAATCACTATTTAATCAGCATCGGTTAATCAGAGTAAATCTGCTCCCATCACAACAGACACTTTTTAATGGCAAAATAAGATTAACGGTGTAGAACATGAGTAGCTCTGCCCTAGAATATGTGAGAAAAATAAGAAAGAAAGACAGAAAGGTAGAGAAAGTGAGACTCACTGAACTGAACGATCTGCTGCATCTTCTTCCAGACGGTGAACTTCAGGTTGGCCAGATGTTTGGCCACATGGAGCAGCGCTCCTGAAAGGCTCTCTGGATCCTGCAGTGTGAGCTGAGCTCTGGAAGAACATTCAGGACTCAGTGCTGCTGAAGCTTTGAGTTCAGAACCACAGAAAAGAGAGAGACGGCAGACAGTAACACTCACCTTTTCACTGTGGCCTTGTAGTTCTGTAAAACAGTGAGAGTGGATCAGTGACTCTGCTCTCCGTTCAGTCATGTACACACACACACACACACACACACACACACACACACACACACACTTTCTAAACAGCTTATCCTTCTGGGTAGCCAAGGAGGTGGGGGTGGGGGCAATTTAGTGTGTCCAATTGGCCTGGCTGCATGTCTTTGGACTGTGTTAGGAAACTGGAGGAAACCCACACGGACACGGGAAGAACATGCAAACTCCACACAGAAAGGACCCTGGTCACCAAGCTAGGGAACCGAACCCAGGCCCTTCTTGCTGTGAGGTGACAGCGCTACCTACTGCACCATAATATTAATGTAATGTATGTATTCATTTTTATTTTACAAAATAACCAATTTCACACACTGTAAATACTACAGGGGGATTGTTCTTCAAGGGTTCTTTAGTAAAGAAAATGGTTCTTTATAGATTTTTTGGACTATACAGAACACTTATTTCTAGTGTAGAATCCCCACTCAAGTGAAGCGTAAATGTTTTTAAAATTTTATCTGTACAGATGTTTCTTATACGATTTATTAAAAATGTCTGTTTGTCATCATGAATCAGAGTGAGGTTGATGTGGATAATATGTTAGAAAATGACCAGAATTAACCCAGTGATTGCATTTACTCCACTTCATCTGCAAACTGCACATGAACACATGCATTTGTCTGATTAGTCCTCCAAACATGAAGCTGCTGTGCATGACGGCCACCCGATCATACATGCTGAGATTTTGTGAAAGTGGTCAAATCTGTTTATCTGTGAATATTGTTTATTTTCAAACATTACTCAGTGAACTCATACCACATAATTATGTAGTGAAAAGTCCGTTATTGGTTTTTCTGCTTTGCTGGATTCAGTTCTGCACGGATTATTAGAAAAAAATCCAGTGAATCCTGCAGTACCTCTCCTTTCCACTAGTTGTCAGTATTTTCCATCCTCCCCCAAAATATGAGTGCATCACTTCCAGAGTATGAGGAGTTCTCATGGCAACTTTCACTTCCATTAATATTGATCTTTATGTTGATGATCAGCATTATTCCTGAGTCTATATATGAACCCAGAGCTGGAGCTGTATGAAGAAATCAAATGTGCTGAATTATTTTAGCGCCTATATTTCACTTTTCCAACTCGGTCTTACAAACCACTTCCAAAAAATGAGGACAACGAAAATGTTTAAATTAGTCCGTTTAATCTGAGACACAAAGAATCGGAAGCCCAGCATGAAGTGAAATGATTGTGCTAATAGTGCTAATTCTGCATAGAGCCAAAGAAAAATTTACAAATGTATCAATGTAGATGTTCATTACAGTTAATCAGACATCTGACTTGGTCATGAATTCTCATGTCAACTGTATCATCATCTCCTCTAGATCCTGTGAGATTGAGTGAGACTGGGTCAGATTGGTCCAGATTGGTCTTCCTAGCCACAGTGTTTGAATATGTGCTGCTTCAAGTACATTTGTGGGAAACTCACTGGCGCTGCTGAGGAGCTGAAAGGTAACAGAGCACAGTAGGACTGTTCTACTGAATCAGTTCAAACTGCAGTCCCACATAAAAAAACAACTATTTAAAAAAGCTTATGCGTTCAGAACTCAGATATTTACAAACATTATGGTACAATCTAAATAATCCCAAGGCAATAATTAAGATATTAAAAAGCTAAATGTATACAAAATAATTTATTGGTTATTTTCTATGAATTTCACCTATATTTGTGAAAATAATACTTACATTTTCTTTTTTTTTCAGTGCCTTTTAAAGATATGTTAAAATATAAAGTTAAAATATGAAGATTTAGATTTTTTTACGTTTTTAAATTTTCTAAAATGACTGTCCCTTGTGTTCATGTCACTACCGAAACACAAAGAGTTTTAGCCCATAGATGGAGCCACACCCCTCCATTTTACAGCAGGAAGTGAAACTGCATCCCTGTTCCTCAAGGCCACATGGTGAGGAGTTAGATCTCAAGGAGTAAATGTGTCCCAATTTTTGAAAATCAGTGTGGAACATTAAGAATCGACCGAAACACATATTTTCTACCACTAAGTAAACTTCTGTGTTTTTAATAAAAATATTATGATTTTATGTGTGTTCAGCTGTTCAAAGCTGTTTCTGCTAGTCATGTACTTGATAGTGTTTTTTAAATCCGAATCAGTTAAATGTGTTTTCAACTCTGACTTCAAATAAAAGTAAAATAATCCAATAACGGTTGCTGATTGGAGGACTAAGAGAATTAATCAGGGTTTGGAATTGATCAGTTATCGCTGATAAAGAACAGAGGTGATTATTCATTAATAACATAATAAACAGATGTGACTCACAGACCCTCAAAACATGGGCCTGAATGTAAGTGAACACCCTGCACACTCAGACGCTTCGACACCGGCCGCCTTTATTTAACGCCACTCACACAGCAGCACGTCAGGAGGGAGAGAGAGCTGAGTGAGGGATATTAATGATATATTTCTATGAAAATTATACATTATTAATGTAGTTTTATACATTTGAACTGATCAGATAGATTTTATTTGAAGTTTTCACTCTGAAAGTGTCGACAGTGACGATGTTCCCAGTTCAGTTCTGTAAGTCAGAACTGTTCGTTTTGGTTCCTTGTTCAGGTTCTAGCGCTGACTGAGCGACACTCACCTGTAAGAATGGAACATCTTCAGCTGCCATCTCCTCTTCTACGGCTCTGATAGTGTCTGAAAGGGCTGATATCTCTCTGCTCATCTTCTCAATCCTCTCCTTCATCGTCTGACTCTTCTGCTCCTCTTCCTCCCTCAGTGCTGATATCCTGGCTGCCTCTTCATCTCGTAGAAACTGGTGAAGCTCCTCAAACTCCTCCTTAATCTGCCTCTCTGTGCGTCGGGCCTGAGTCTGGAAGGAAGCAGTGAATCTAATGAAATATGAGCGATTATGTGAGGATCCGGTTCATAATCTCAGAAGAGTTTGTTACTCTGACCTTTATATGATCTGCAGTCCGATCCAAATCCAGCTTAAACCTTTTAAAGACGTCCAGTTTCTCCTTCAGGGGCTTCAGTGCAGTTTTGAGCTCCTCCTGAAACAAATCAGCATTTTAGTGAGAAACAAAGCCAGATATAAAGTCCACACTGGTGTCCCAATGTGTTCCTGTCTCTCAGAGTGAGGATCCAGGTCACACATTTAGGAAAATGACCAGTTATTTTTATTTTCAGCTGAATTTAGTGAATTTATGGAGCTTCTCACAAAGTGTGGTCACTCATAACCCACCTTGTAGTCGAGTGCTGCTTCCTGAAGGGGGAGGAATTTGTGGCTGGTGTGTTTTTTAGAGTCCCGACACACCAAACACACCGGCTGTAGATCGTCCAGACAGAAGAGTCTGAGTTTCTCAGTGTGGTCACTGCAGATGTTTCCAGACTCTACTGAACTTCTCTGAATTCTCTCCTGTAAGAACCTCTCACACACGTTCTTTAAAGCCAGGTTTAAAGGAGGTTCCGGCATTGAAGATCTCCTCCTACAAACTGGACATTCTCTGGATCCTTTGGTTTCCCAGAACTTCTGCAGACAGACTTTACACACACTGTGGCTGCAGAGCAGAACAACAGGATCCTTGAAGATCTCACAGCACACAGGACAGGAGAGATCCTCCTCTGAGAAAGATCTGGAAGCCATTTCCTGTCCCTGCTGTTCCATCCAGTGAGAACGCTCAGACTTTCACTTTCAGTTGTGTGAAACTCTCACCTGATCTCAGCTGTGTTTCCAGTCAAACAGGCGGCTGTAGATCCAGTTAGTGATCATTTCCCTTCAGAGTGATTCTCCAGATCCAGAATTCTCCATAAACCCACCAACAAAAGTGGACTCAGCAGATCCCAACAGTGCAGCCTGTAAAGCTCTGCAGACGCCTCACACTCAGCACCTCCTCAGTAGGAGGAGTTTGAGTGGGAGGAGTTTAAAGAAGAAAGGCTAGAAGTGACGCCAGAGAGCAGGAAACAGATCAAAGAACAATAAAGCTGGAACTGTAGAGTCGCTCCACACCAGCTCACCTACAGCCTGTCAGTCACATCATGGATTTACAGTAAAATTACAGTAAAAACTTCAACACAAATCATGAAGCTGTGCAGAATTTCAAAGCTGCTTAAAAGATGGATGGCATGGTGTCGCAGTGGGTAGCGCTGTCAGCTCACAGTAAGAAGGGTCTGGTTTCGATTCCCAACTGAGTGACCAGAGTCCTCTCTATGTGGAGTTTCTATGTTCTCCCTGTGTCTGTGTGGGTTTCCTCATGCAGTCAGGCTGACTGGACACGCTAAATTGCACCTGTGTGTGTGAATGTATCTGTCTGTCTGTCTGCACTGCGATGGACTGGCGACCTATCCAGGGTGTTTCCTGCCTTCTGCCCATTGACGACTGGGATAGGCTCCAGCTCCCCCCTGTGACCCCGAAGGATAAGCAGCTTAGAAAGTGTTTGTATTTATATTATTATTATTATTATAAATAAAATGGTAAATATAGTTTAGCACTCAGTTATTATTGTGTACATTATATGAACCTTAAATATGACAAAGGTTTAACTACATTTTGCAGTAGCTGGTAGTTCAACTACATTCAGATTTACATAGTGATTGAAGTATCTGGATCACTGTATTAAATATGATTACTGTTTCACTGAATCGCTTCATTTGATATGACTGTAGATCTGAATACTTGCATTTTGCACGTTACTTCACTTTAACACTGTTAGTTGCTAGAATTACTGTATGAACCCAATACTGTATACTGTATGTTGCTGCTCTGGTTGCTGCCTCAGTGACTGCTATGCTCATATATGCTAGGCTCTCTGCTAATCTGCTAATGTGTCATAGTGTGGTCCATCCTCCTCTGCACAGCTCCACACGCTCTCAGTGCCGTGTGCTGCCTGTGTCCTGTTCTGTATTTACTGTAAGTCTTTTGTATTTATGTACTGTGCTGTATTATCTGTGCTGTGTTTATTGTATTGTTTTATCTTGTGTTCCTGTGTTGGTCCTGGAGGAACGTTGTTTTGTTTCACTGTGTATTTGTGTGTAGCTGAAATGACAATAAAGCCTCTTGAACTTAAAAAAAAAAAAGTAAAATGACTTTTTTTGCCATTTTTTTGTGTAGTTAACTACTGAAACTACATACAGGTTTTAAGCAATAAAAAGCTTGGACTTTCCCATGAACAGTGGGGTATTTTATTTATTTATTTATTTTTTTATTTTTGTTGTTTATGTGTATGACCTGTGAAAAGGTGGGCACGTTTTGCAGTAAACCCAATTGTGTGGCATGTTTTCCTGGTATGTGACCTTTTTGGGTTCGATTTTGTTAGAATTTCGTGTCACATTAAATTGTCTATTTGATTTTTTACGCAGTAGTTTGAACTACTTTAAATAGCTTTAGTACCTGTTAGCCTGCAAAGCTGTGCTTTCAGAGTAGCTTCGCCAACACTGATATCTATAAACCACATTAGAGCTTAAAGATCAATATGATTATTATTCAGACCCTCAGGGCCGGAGTGGGACGTGTTTACAGAGTGGGAGTTTATGTGATGCAGACCAGCCCACCTTAAACTCTGACTGTGTTTCTCCTGCTCCACACACAGCTCTGCCTTTATGCAGCAGAACTTTCTCTAAAATCTGTGCTTTTTGATCTTCTGTTCCCACATTTCTCTCTTATTTATTATTAATATGCTGCACTGAGGTGATCAAGGTGGCTGGATAGTGATGAAATGAGAACTGACGGATGATTTTGTCCTGAATGTGACGGTCATGACAGTCAATATGCTACAGGCGATGCTAACGTTAGCTGAGTAGCTTAAATTAACATCCTGTCCACACTTCTCACTGACCACCTGACCAGATTAGGTTCACTTTTCCATTCACACTCATGGATGAAGCAGTGAGGAATGTCTATCGTCTTAATCAGTGACTGTGTGTGTTTTTACTCTGTAGAGAGTTCTGGTAATTATGCTTTTTACAGCATTTAAATGATGGAGATTCTACATTTCCCCCTTTTTGCCTATTAAAAGTTCAACGTTTAACGAGTCTTTGTGTTTTTTTCCCTCAGATGTTTATAAACGAGTTTGCTGAGATGATCTGATACCGAAAAGCTGTTTATTCAGGGGCTAATAAAGAAAAACATCAGGACTAGTTTCAGCATCAGATCCAGCCACTCAGACACAGCGTCTGATTTATACTGTATGATTATCGTTAATAATAATACTATAAATATATTTATAGAGCACTTTTTATACCAGCGGCAGCTCAGAGTGCTTTACAGACAGCTGATAAAGCTTTACAGTAAAATAAGAAAGTCCATGAAACAGCTTTAAAGCAGCAGCCTGATCCACTCAAACACCCACTGATCTTTATTATTCAATTAGAATATGAACATACAAATATGATGACAGCGTCAATCAGAGACACCAACAATAAAAGTAAACAAAACAGAAAAACACAAACAGCTCAGATCATCACCAGACAGACACATTATACAGGAATATCAAAGGACCTAATTCCAGTGTTCTGACAGTGTTTTTAATGCTAGAACCAGTAACTGTTTGTCTTGTTTGGCTTCATTCACAAATAAAATAAAAAGAGGCTTTTAATTTGGATATTTACATTTATGAATATGGAATTTAGCAATAAAATAAAACTGGTTATATAATATTTATCAACCTTGTTTTAGGAGATCTTTATTAAACCAAACATGTTCAAAACATAAATGTTTCTGAATGTTTCGCCTGCATTACTTAACATTTTATACATTTTAATATCTCAGTGTATTAAAAATTCAGATAAACCTTCTACAAATGTGTTTAAGCAGCTCAGTAAGATCTCAGATGATCTGAGCTGCAGTGACTGAACAGCTCTTATAACTGCAGATCATTTCAGTACTAATCAGTGTTTCAGTGCTGATCCACACAAAGACTGAATGAGCTCTAACTGAGCTGATTCACTGATACACTAAACTGCACTGCTGAGATTTTCACAGGGCTGATTTCACCAGTATTGAACAGTGGAAACACTCTCTCAGTGAATGTGTGTGTAAAAGTGTGTAAGTGTGTTTTAGTGAGAGGATCAGAGAATGAGAGTTTTCCTCTGTCCCAGTCCAGCTGCACTCGGACCCTCCGCACTGTCTGACCTACTGAGAGGAGAGTGTCTGGCTGTGGTGAAGAACCGGCTCTATATTTACCACGCAAATACCACACACTCCAAACTCCTCTCCTGGAGGATATACTTCCCTTCCTCTGAGCCGACTCTGTCATCACACCCAGAAACCAGAGTTTACTATCTCCAACTTCAACATCCCAGCAGTGAGTTCCTGAGTTGAAGCCCTCAGAGCCCAGAACACATACAGCTTTACCAAATCTCTCTGGATTATCAGGAAGCTGCTGTCTCTCTTTAGTGCGTCTCAGACTGGTCAGATCATCAGACAGGATGAGTTCAGGATGAGCAGTGTTGGGGTCCAGAGTTACAGGAGCTGAAGAAGAAATACACACATATAATTTACACAGAAATAAAAATACATCATGAATTTAATCAAACACTGTAAAACAAATCCCTCTTTAAATGTACAGTAACTCACTGGCAGCAGAGCTTTCAGGTATTTACTGTCATTAATATTTACAGCACTCATACTGTAATGTTTGTTTACAGTAATGACTGAACTACAGTTTAAATGCAGTACATTTATATTTAAACACTAAACACTGACAGCAGAATATTACTGTAATCATTATTATCCTCTTTTCTGAACATTATTCATACACATACATATCAGGAAATAAAGAGTTAAACTGCATCTTAAACACTTTAAAAAGAGTCAACAATCCTAAAAAGAATCAACTGATTCATTTCAGCTTTTCAGAAATACAGAAAGCTGTTCTTTCTAAAGCTAACAGGCTAACAGGCTAACAGGCTCCTCTAATAACGTCAAACATCAATGTTTAAGCTCGAACTGAACAGTGTGTTGGCGGCAAAAACAAGACCAGCTTTTCACCGACATCGAATATCGCTTATAATGACCAAGCACGGCCGGATCTACGGTCAGGGAGACGTGGGTCATCACGCTGGGGCTCTGAGAGCTGAAGGGTCTTTAGTTTATACAGGAAAAACACACTGAATGGAGTGATTTACTGAAAAACACTCACAGCAACACTTACTGACCAGCACATTCACACAGACACAGACACCCAGACTGACCACAGCTCTGCCCACTGAAACACACAGCAGTGTTTCTGTAGCTGCGTTTCTGAACAGAATCAAATCTGATTGGTTTTCTGTCAGAGGGTCATTGTATTGTGTCCAGTTAAGATCTTGATGCTCTCCGTGTCGTTTCTGATGGTGTGAGGGGTCCCGCCTTATTTTCGTTTCTTAGCCCCCCAAACACTGTTTACCATCTGCTGCTATCTGCCATCACCTCAGTCCAGCTTCAGCAGGTCCTGACAGAGTGGACGCTGCTGTTTTCCACCCATTTCCAGAGACAAACACTCATTTAAAGACCGTCAGCTCATGTTTACAGACGTGTCTGTGTCTCCAGTGGTTTGTGAACTTGGTGTGTAACAGCTCTTTTACTGATGCTGAGAAAGCGAGCGGCTCATTCTGAGCACAGAGTCCTCAAAGGTAAGATAGTGATCCATAACCAGTTTTCATTCCTCTGTGAGCTTTAGTTTAGGATGGTTTGTGTTTTAGGCTCTTAAATTTCCTCATAAGTGGACGCTGATTTATAGGGAAGAGACTTTTACTTTATTCTGTTTTCTCCATGTGGACTCGCCTCCTGTTGTATCGATATGAGAAACATTAAAGCTCAGTTACACTGTAACTAATTTATACTGTCTGGCTTTAAATTGATCAAAGCTCCTGTTGTGATGCTGTGAGATCAGAGGAAAGACGACTTCCTGCAGCTGTGATGCTGCGTTTATCAGTTACATCACATTTATACACCAATGAAAAGAGTCGCTGGACAAACAGTTACATCAACCTGACCTGACGCTTCAGTAATGATCTAATGTATCCCTTCATTTACTGTAATACCTGCTTTATTATCACATACTGGTAATGTGTGTGTGGGCTGATGGGGGGGTGACTGTAGTGGGAGCAGGAGGATGGGGGGCTTAGCGCATCAACACCCAGGGGCCTGTGGGGGTCTTAATCCCAGCTTGACAAAACATGAGAAAAGAATAAAAGAATGATAGATAGAGAGAAAAAGTGAGACTCACTGAAGTGAACGATCTGCTGCATCTTCTCCCAGACGGTGAACTTCAGGTTGGCCAGATGTTTGGCCACATGGAGCAGCGCTCCTGAAAGGCTCTCTGGATCCTGCAGTGTGAGCTGAGCTCTGGAAGAACATTCAGGACTCAGTGCTGCTGAAGCTTTGAGTTCAGAACTACAGAAAAGAGAGAGACGGCAGACAGTAACACTCACCTTTTCACTGTGGCCTTGTAGTTCTGTAAAACAGTGAGAGTGGATCAGTGACTCTGCTCTCCGTTCAGTCATGGGCTTATTTTTATTCACTGAATAAACAATTTCACACAGTGGAAACACCACAGGGGTCATATGTGTCAGATGTGTGGAATCCCACTAAAGCTATGTGTAAACATTTATGATGTCTGTTCAGATGTTTCTTGTCAGATTCATGAAAAACACAAACACACACCTTTCTCATCGTAAATCACATCAAATATTATTTTAGAAAACAGCCATAATTAATTTTCAAACATTACTCAGTGAACTCATAACACATAATTATGTAGTGAAAGGTCTGTTACTAGTTTTTCTGCTTTACTGGATTCAGTTCTGCAGATTATTAGAAAAAGTCCAGTGAGTCCTGCAGTACCTCTCCTCTCCACTAGCTGACAGTATTTTCTTTTGTCCTCCAAAACCTGAGTGCATCACCGCCAGAGTATGAGGAGTTCTTCTCACATCAGCTTTCACTTCTATAAATATTGATCTTTCCATAGATGATCAGTATTATTTCTGTGTGTATGTATGAAACCCAGAGCTCGAGCTGTATGAAGAAATTAAATGTGCTGAATTCTTTGCTGGTATTTGTATTTATAGTTCCTATAATTCACTTTTCCAACTTCCAACTATTCCAAGCCATATACTGTCTTTTCCGTGGTACCATAGGCTACTTAGGCATAGCAAGTTATCCCAGGGTCTATATTTAAAGATGCTGGACTGGGTTCCCTTAATGTAAACCCAAACAATCTCAAGGAGAGCCTAGAAAACTGATGTAGTAGTGCTAATAGTGTTAATACTTCAAAGAGCCAAAGAAAATATAAACGTAAAAACACTGTACACAAATAAGTGTCTTTCTATTATATATCAAATTGGTCAAATAGGGTCACACTGGCCAGGCCATGACACCCCCACCACCATGTTTTACAGGTGAGGTGGTAGCTTTGGATTTTGTGCAGCTCCTTTTCTCCTTTCGCTCTCATCATCGCTCTGATACAAGACTGATCTCATCTGTTCACAAGAGCTTTTTCCAGAACAGGCTTAAGTACCGTTCAGTAAACTGTGACCTGGCTGTCCAGAGTCCAGAATCTTTTACTGGGGTGCTGGAATAGTTGAGGGGGTTGTTGGAACAGACCTGTAGTGGAGCTCCACACTCAGATCAGTGCAGAGAAGAGCTGATATGAAGTTTCTGTATTTGATCACACATATGAAGCTTCCTGTCATCAGGACACGATTAGTGTGGTGCATTTTAGTGACATGCAGACCGGTCAAACCAGTGGTGAAGGCCGACATACATTTTGGGTGGGACTGAGAAAAGTATGTAGGCCAACCTGACAGGTTCAGTTTCCTAATGTGCTGTAGTGTGTAGTGACTTCACAAAACCCCTCCCACTGAACTCTGGCCAGTATCTTTAGAGTGGACACTGCTCCCGTTTAACTGTCCATAAAACACTCCTCCTGGTTTTCAGTCTCTCTTTTGCTTGAGAGTCTACAAGCACACCAATACAGTGCTGTGTCCCACAATGTCTTAATCTCAGGCTACCAGTGCAGTCGTCACCCTGCATAATCCATCCTGATATAAAACCGTAGTAAGACTGTTTACCAGAATGCAGAATTCAGATAAACACAACCAACACTTCACTAAGAGCTGTATTTCACTAACCCAGTGAAGACGACATAACTGAGTTAAAATCAATCTGAGACGGACACAGACGAGGAGAAACAATACAGCAGACTCAAAAACCTGAACCTAGTAAGAACCAAAGTTGGAGAAAACTGATGAGGACAATGTTTTTTTTATCGTTTTTGGACGGGTAGAAATCTACACACTGCACTCTGTCGGGGACGGAATCTCACTTCTACACATCATCCAGCTACATATTTTGCTCACAGCTGGAGCTACAGATTCAACTTCCTATTCGTTATTTGAGCTAATTAGTAGACCATAGTAACGGTTCGTAACCACTAACTGGAAACCTAAGACATTTAATCAGGGTTTGGAATCGGTCAGTTATGACTGATAAAACCAGAGGTGATTATGCATTAATAGCATAATAAACAGATGTGACTCACAGACCCTCAAAACATGGGCCTGAATGTAAGTGAACACCCTGCACACTCAGACGCTTCGACACCGGCCGCCTTTATTTAACGCCACTCACACAGCAGCACGTCAGGAGGGAGAGAGAGCTGAGTGAGGGATATTAATGATATATTTCTATGAAAAATTATACATTATTAATGTAGTTCTATACATTTGAACTGATCAGATAGATTTTATTTGAAGTTTTCACTCTGAAAGTGTCGACAGTGACGATGTTCCCAGTTCAGTTCTGTAAGTCAGAACTGTTCGTTTTGGTTCCTTGTTCAGGTTCTAGCGCTGACTGAGCGACACTCACCTGTAAGAATGGAACATCTTCAGCTGCCATCTCCTCTTCTACGGCTCTGATAGTGTCTGAAAGTGCTGATATCTCTCTGCTCATCTTCTCAATCCTCTCCTTCATCGTCTGACTCTTCTGCTCCTCTTCCTCCCTCAGTGCTGATATCCTGGCTGCCTCTTCATCTCGTAGAAACTGGTGAAGCTCCTCAAACTCCTCCTTAATCTGCCTCTCTGTGCGTCGGGCCTGAGTCTGGAAGGAAGCAGTGAATCTAATGAAATATGAGCGATTATGTGAGGATCCGGTTCATAATCTCAGAAGAGTTTGTTACTCTGACCTTTATATGATCTGCAGTCCGATCCAAATCCAGCTTAAACCTTTTAAAGACGTCCAGTTTCTCCTTCAGGGGCTTCAGTGCAGTTTTGAGCTCCTCCTGAAACAAATCAGCGTTTTAGTGAGAAACAAAGCCAGATATAAAGTCCACACTGGTGTCCCAATGTGTTCCTGTCTCTCAGAGTGAGGATCCAGGTCACACATTTAGGAAAATGACCAGTTATTTTTATTTATCAGCTGAATTTAGTGAATTTATGGAGCTTCTGACAAAGTGTGGTCACTCATAACCCACCTTGTAGTTGAGTGCTGCTTCCTGAAGGGGGAGACATTTGTGGTTGGTGTGTTTTTTAGAGTCCCGACACACCAAACACACCGGCTGTAGATCGTCCAGACAGAAGAGTCTGAGTTTCTCAGTGTGGTCACTGCAGATGTTTCCAGACTCTGCTGAACTTCTCTGACTTCTCTCCTGTGAGAAACTCTCACACAGGTTCTTTAAAGCCAGGTTTGTAGGAGGGAACTCCATTGAAGATCTCCTCCTACAAACTGGACATTCTCTGGATCCGTTGGTTTCCCAGAACTTCTGCAGACAGTCTTTACACACACTGTGGCTGCAGAGCAGAAGAACAGGATCCTTGAAGATCTCACAGCACACAGGACAGGAGAAATCCTCCTCTGAGAAAGATCTAGAAGCCATTTCCTGCCCCTGCTGTTCCGTCCAGTGAGAATGCTCAGACTTTCACTTTCAGTTGTGTGAAACTCTCACCTGATCTCAGGTGTGTTTCCAGTCAAACAGGCGGCTGTAGATCCAGTTAGTGATCATTTGCCCTTCAGAGTGATTCTCCAGATCCAGAATTCTCCATAAACCCACCAACAAAAGTGGACTCAGCAGATCCCAACAGTGCAGCCTGTAAAGCTCTGCAGACGCCTCACACTCAGCACCTCCTCAGTAGGAGGAGTTTCAGTGGGAGGAGTTTAAAGGAGAAAGGCTAGAAGTGACGCCAGAGAGCAGGAAACAGATCAAAGAACAATAAAGCTGGAATTGTAGAGTCGCTCCACACCAGCTCACCTACAGCCTGTCAGTCACATCATGGATTTACAGTAAAATTACAGTAAAAACTTCAACACAAATCATGAAGCTGTGCAGAATTTGAAAGATCCCCTTAGTTTTATTATGATTTTTAAAGTTTGACTCATTCGGCTCTAAATTACCTCTCAGATATGAAGCTGAGCTGCTTAAACGGCTGAACTGAGGTTAAATATTCAGGGATCATGTTATCGGCCTCTGGGCACTAATAGTGGGCTCATACCGCTACCTTTTTGGTGGTCAGTCAATTTTTGATGATATCACAGCAGGTCAGATAGATGAGGGCTGAGAAGAACCATGATGGTAGCAGAATTGGCCCTTTTCACAGAGCGTGCGATTACTTCCGGTTTACGTGTCAGCAGGGTAAAACTAACTTCCACTTCATACAACCACTGCAGAAGCGATGACAAAATGTTATTGTAGTGAACCATAATGCTCAAACACTGAGCTACAACAGCTGTATTTTTCGTGCACGGTCACAACAAACAGTGAGAACAGAAATCAGTGCTTCCATCCACTTTAACTGTAAACAGAGCTAAACTGTGTGTATCTGTATGTGTGGCGTAGCCCTGCTTACTGCTGCAGCAGCTGCCTCACATCAAGCAGCCTCTCTGTCTTTGAATAACATGCCAGTGATTTCTGTAATATTTCTTATTACAGTAATGTTTTCAAAAGAAAGAACTTTTATGTATAGTATGAATTTGTTAGACATTGTTTAGTTGTAGCTAGCTAGCTATGCTAGAGGCCACTGCTAACTGTAGCTGTATTCCCAAACAAGGAAGCTAGCTCTCATTAGCTGCTGGCACCAGCTGGCTAACGTGGAGCATGTTCTGTGACACATTTACAGCAGCGATTTCTCTAATATTATAAACGCAAACCAAAACTTTTATATGTAAAGTCTGTTTGACAGACCTTGTTTAAACTCTCTTTTAGCTTACGGTAGGCTAGCTAATTAGCGGCTGTATCCTACTAGCCTACCGTAAGCATTGACAGTTTAAGGAGCACAACCTTCATATGAGCAGGAGACTTTAAAGCTAGCTGGCTGGCTATATTAGCGATCTGCCAAACAGCATCTTTATTTTAGTTTCATGGCAATTTTTGAAGAAGTACTTCGGAAAACATCCGCCTTTCACTGCTGAATCAAAAATGCGATTCCTAGCTAACGTGTATCTTAGCATCGCGGTTATGCGGTGACATTTTGATTTCCATTTCCTGACATAGCTAGGTTAGCTAGGATGTGATCTGGGAAGAGCCACCTAAGGTCTCTGCATTAGCTTTTTAAAGATGAGTGCAAAATGAACTGGTGATGCTGCTTTATGTTAGCCGGGTAATCTAGCGTTAGTTTGGGATAATAGCTAACATTACTGTTAGCAGTAGCTTCTAGCCAGCATAGCTAGCTTAATATAAACGGAGTCCATCAAATTCGTGCCACGTATATGTGTTCTTCACACATACAGCATTTTAGCTCTGTTTACAGTTAAATCAGTGCTTCCATCCACTTCTTACTCTCACTGTTTGTCATGACAGTGCAGGAAAACTGAAATATAGCTGTTGTACCTCAGTATTGGAGCATTATAGTTCACTACTATAACATTTTGTCAACGCTTCTGCAGTAGTTATATGGAACGGAAGCGAGTTTAACCTGCTAACGCTTAAGCCGGAAGTAATCACGACTCTTTGTGAAAAGGGCCCATAACGCTGTGTTGGGCACTGATATAAATGCACATATTTGATTTAATTGTTTATTTAATTAATTAGGAAGTATTTTTGAATGTTCTGATGAAGCTGCATAGTCTGGCTCTAGTGGTTTACAAAACTAAAACCAGGATCTCTAAACAGTTCTAGACACAAGCATCTTGAATGAAGTGTTTCTATTGGGTATGAAAGCTTAATGTAAAGTTATTCATCCTTTATTTGTTGTGGTTTAGAAGGAAGGTCACTGTGGTTGGTTAGCGTTACTGCTACTGAGCACTGATTGGTTAGCGTTACTGCTACTGAGCGCTGATTGGTTAGCGTTACTGCTACTGAGCGCTGATTGGTTAGCGTTACTGCTACTGAGCGCTGATTGGTTAGCGTTACTGCTACTGAGAGCTGATTGGTTAGCGTTACTGCTACTGAGCGCTGATTGGTTAGCGTTACTGCTACTGAGCGCTGATTGGTTAGCGTTACTGCTACTGAGAGCTGATTGGTTAGCATTACTGCTACTGAGAGCTGATTGGTTAGCATTACTGCTATTGAGCGCTGATTGGTTAGCATTACTGCTACTGAGTGTTGATTGGTTAGCATCACTGCTACTGAGCGCTGATTGGTTAGCATTACTGCTACTGAGCGCTGATTGGTTAACATCACTGCTACTGAGCGCTGATTGGTAGGCATTACTGCTACTGAGTGCTGATTCGTTAGCATTACTGCTACTGAGAGCTGATTGGTTAGCATTACTGCTACTGAGCGCTGATTGGTTAGCATTACTGCTAATGTGCGCTGATTGGTTAGCATTACTGCTACTGAGCGCTGATTGGTTAGCATTACTGCTACTGAGTGCTGATTGGTAGGCATTACTGCTACTGAGAGCTGATTGGTTAGCATTACTGCTACTGAGTGCTGATTGGTTAACATTACCGCTACTGAGTGCTGATGTTCCTTTAACTGGAGTTCAAAAGTGGTCAAAAATATAAAACCAGCATTAAAATCTTTTACGCTGTTTTGTCTTCTATAAATTAATGTATTCTAAATGAAAATGTTTAAGTATTTACAAAATATTTACATGGTTCTACTCTAATGCTGCATATTAACCCATTCATTTTGGACTCCCTCAGGAGCGCCCTCTAGCGTTTACAGAAACCCAGAAGACATGATCGAGTGGTAATTCTCTCTATAAGTTCAACATGAGGTACTTTATCGAGGGTTTGATTGGCTGTTTCATGCAACTTCTTTCACAGTTGAAACAGTGCAGCGTTTCAAACGTGTTTTAAGTGGACTGCAGGTTACATCTAAAATTATGTCTAAAATTATTTATGAAGGTCGTAGCGCCATAAACAGACCTTCACACAAATGCTGTTTTATTTTTATTTACATGTAGTAAATGAAAAACACTGCATAGAGATCATTTTGGAAAAGTACTACAGAACTGCCCACAGGTCTACTACCTCAGGTGTTTAGCACAGAATGTCCAGTAGAGGGCAGCATAATGCAGGGGTTGGAATACAGGGTGAGCAGAAGCAGTGGGAATTTTTGAACCAAAAAACAGATTTAATAATATCTACGACACAATAGAAACAATCTGAGTAATACTTATCTGGTTTAACCACAGCACAGGTGAAAATCTGAAAGCTGTAGGAGATTAATACAAAACAGGTACATTTGAATTATTAATAATTACAAATGACAACAACAGATTTTATTATGGGATGGAATTTGACTCATTAATTAGCCTCAGGTAATAATTATTTACATCAGAGAGAAATAATCTGAGATTATAAAGGTAATGAGAGAGCATTGAATTTAAGATTATGAAAGGGCACTAATCTGACATTATTTAAATAATGAAAAAGCACTAATCTCAGATTATTAAGATAATAAGAGAGCACAAATCTGAGATAATTAAGATAAAACAGCACTAATCTGGGATTATTAAATAATGAAAAAGCAGTAATCTAAGATTATAAAAATAAGAAAGCACTAATATGAGATTGTTAAAATAATAAAACATCACTAATATGAGATATTAAAATAATGGAAAAGCACTAATCTAAAATTATTAAGGTAATGAGAGACCGCTAATCTGAGATTATGAAAGAGCACTAATCTGAAATTAAGATAATGACAGCACTGATTTAAGATTATTAAAATAATAAGAGAGCTCTAATCTGAGATCTTTAAGATAATAAGAGAGCACTAATATGAGATTATTGGGAAAATGAGAGATTCCAGATGTAAATGATAAAGAAACCAAATGTCAACATCTCAAAAAGATAAAAAAGTCAAAGTCTTCACA
Organism: Colossoma macropomum; assembly: GCF_904425465.1. Lineage (NCBI taxonomy): Eukaryota > Metazoa > Chordata > Actinopteri > Characiformes > Serrasalmidae > Colossoma > Colossoma macropomum. The sequence goes on along the minus strand of NW_023495290.1, from coordinate 444,619 downwards.
TTTGGGATTATCATCCAGGAACAGCAGCTCAATCTAACTAACTAAACTGCGTTTAGAGTCCAGACTGCAGATCAGAAACGTGTGAACAGGTTTCGTTCTAGATGAAATCTTTTCTAGTGAGATTTTACTGTAGTCACATTTTTCTTTCCTTTGACTGGAACCAGTTCACAGCCTCACAGCTCTGCGAGAACAGAGGAACGCTAAAGGAACAGAGCTGATCTTTCAGAAACAGAAACGATTCTCTGATAGTCCACTAGAGGGTGTCAGTCTTCCAGCATGTATTTAGTTTATGTAAACTGCACTTCCTGTGTTTCTCACCAAACCATCTTAAACTTACACAGTTATGTGTGCAAATCATGCCGGGTCATCAGCAGAACTGTAGAACCCAATACTGTGATCATTTTCCAATCACGTAATAACCTCCCTGAAATATTTGCACTCGGACATAAATGAAATAAAACCTAGCTAGATAGAACCACTGTCTTCACTAAAGAACCCTTGAAGAACCAGTTTTAATATGTATTTCGTAATAACACCTAAAATGTAATAACCCCTAAAAAACATGACAAAAAGAAAACCCAATAATCCTAATGAAGATGGTTCTCCAGGGGTCTCGTTAGCAAAGAAAACAGTTCTATATGGAATCATGAACACTCAATGGTTCTTTGCACAGTAAAATCGTTCTTCAGATTGATGGAGAATGTGCTGTGTATGGTTCTATGTAGCACCAACATGGGTTCTGGTATTGTTATAAGCTGGTCATCATCACAATAGAAGAACTCTTTATGGTGTTATACATAATGCTTTTCAAAAAAAGTAGAATTACATACAGCACGTTCTCCATCAGTCTGAGGAACTGTTTCACCATTCAGAGAACGCTTTAGGCATGCAAGTGGTTCTTCCATGTTCATGGTTCTAGATACAACCATTGTTTTTACCTATGAACCCTTAAAGAACCTTATTTTTCAAGAACTTGGCCAGTAATGTATCACCCATGAATATCTTGACTGATAATGTAGCACATCATTCCATTTTTGGAAATGTGTTTTATTGGAAAGTTGACCTTTTTTGCTCAAAGCCGTTATTAAAATTGATGATGTCATACTTTTAAAAGTGTTACTAAAGTTCTCTCCCAGTGCTTGTGTGCTGTTCACAGCCTGGAACAAGGGGTGTGCCAAAGAGACAGAATATCTGTAGAGTTCTTCTGAGGAGCGTCCACTTTTAAAGACTGGTTCTGGAGAGACACGGCAGGGTGTTGTGGTTCTGTCTAGCCTGCAGCAGTGCGTAGCCAAACAGTGTGTTTTCTACATTATAAAGTGGTTCCACCGAACTTCAATGCAGAGTCCTCCTTGTTTCTTGGTTCCCTCGTGCTCGCTACCTTTCGCCAACCGAACTAACCCACGTCCCTGAGTCTCGGTAAGACCACAACAAAACGATAATTAAGTTAAATATATTGATCAGTACATTTGCAATGTTTTCGTCCGTTCACTCTCCGTCCTGGTCTTTCTCTGTTTTTACCCTTTTCTTGGTTTCCCAGTGCCCAGTGTGTTTTCTTGTGATGTGCCTTTGTTGCTTTGGTCTGTCTCCTCCCTGGGCCTTCCCCCCCTCATCACCTGCTCCACCTGCATGTAGTCTGTAGCCCCGCCCTCTTATTAGTCTCAGGTGTTTCTTGTTTCCCCTCAGTGTATTTATACCCGTCTGTTTGCTCAGTCCATTTGTCTTGCATTGTCTGTACATCCGGCTTGTTTCCTGTTTTTACTGGTTTTTCGGGTTGTTTCTGGTTTAGTTCTGTTTTCCTTTGTTTCGCTTCATTTTGGATTTATCTGTTCCACAAATCTCTGCCACTGAGTTTCTTGACTTTGTAGAATCTTGTTTAAATAAAAGCAACTGGCACTTGCATCCAGCCTCTTCACTTCCATCGGTACAGCAAGTATGCATGGGTGGCTGTGTACAGCAGCCAAAGCTAAGCCCGTTTTCCCAAAAACAAAAGCCCAGCGCTCCGAAAATACACACTCTGGAGTTGGAGTTACTTCCAGGCACCCAGTGACGTGCTGCTCAATTTAACCGATATCACACAGTTCACTTCACATTGGTCTCGGAGTTTTATCCTACTGTTCTTCCCTGGTCCAGCCCCATGCAGACCTCGGTTATGAAGTGACCTCACCGGTGTTGTTAGTGTACCTCAGCTGAAGCTCAGTGCTGACCTGTTCAGGAGAAAATCAGCCAACTTGGCATCCGTCTTGAAGTCCTTCTGGGCTCTAAGCGTCTCCATCTTTCAAATGCATCATCAGTATTTACTCGTGTTTTACTGCGTCTCTGGTCAAGGAGCTTTTTAGAAGGATGTTGAGGCTTTTCAGGTCTAACGTCATCCCTGTAGATCCAGTTTGCTTGCTTGCTTCCATGGCTGCGAGAGTGTTTGCATATCGGTCTCATATCTGGCAACCTGGGGTCTCAAAATGGTGCTGGGAGATGAGCAGTGGGCGGGACCACAGGCCAAAACACAAACAGACTTTCTGCTCCAGATTGAAAATTTTGAAGAACACACTGGCTGTAGCGCTGCTGCCGGAGAAGCCAGTGTGCAACTTAGCATGTTTCCCTAATCTCTGATGACACATCATGGTCATTTTATGATTTAGTGCAGTGAATATATTACATATTGTCCCTTTAAGTGCAAAACGTCTTATAATTTAGTGTGAAATTCTGACACTGGTGGGAAAAGGCCTAGTATAAACCTCTAGAGGGGAAAATCATCCTTCACTGGCTGTGTTTACATGCAAAGATTTTTGCCAATCCGATTGAATACAATCCGATTACAGATTCAGACTGAGGTGTTTATATGCACACTCTATTCAACGATTTGATGGAAAATCTTCGTTTACATGCTCACTACAAGTAATCCGATGCAAAATGACGCGCATGCGTGGAGTAGCGTTTAGAGTAAACGTTACCATGACAGCGAACATCACGTGAGGTCCAGTCCGCGTGATATGAGTTTCCAGTTGGCGCGCTTGTGTTTTAATTGCTTTAAAATGATGTCAGACGTGCTTCACATGTGCTTATAAAGGAAGCGGCGAGAGGAAGACGTCGTGTTCTGAGACACATAAGCTGGTCGTCCGTCCCACCGCCGTCTTTTAAAGCTCAGAGCATAAACTTCGTCTCCCCTGCAGACCCGTTTCTGCTCCGCCATGCTGAACGGTATAAACTTTCGCCATGACGCGACGCACATGCGCAGAACATACTTACACGTTCCGATTGGAATGTAATCGGATTCAGGCGTTTACATGGCTATTATTCTTCTATTTAACGGATTATTTAGAAGTTTACCCACCTCGATCAATCGGATAGAAATTGTATTCCGAATGGCCTCAATCGGACTAGTCTATTCCGATTGAGGTGTTTACATGGACGTGTTCTATTCCGATTGAGCTATTAGTCGGATTATTAACGGATTATCAGGCTGCATGTAAACGTGGCTAGTGAAAGTGTTGCAGCAATGAAATAATGACTCAAGTAGAATTAAAGCTCTTAAACGCCAATCTGTGTAAACACAGCTCCTCACAAACTGAGTTCCTTAAAGAACTGTTCTTCCAGCATCTGTCAGACTAGAACAGAAGACTGTAGGGTTCTAATCTTCTCATTTAGGATCCTTTTGGTGTAAAATAAGAGGCTAAAGCTGCAGAGTCAGAAGTGTAAAGCAGTTCAGGAGCTGAACCAGCACAACAAAATGAAATAAAACCCCCCAAAATAGGAATTTTGAACCACACGTTAATGAGTGCAGAAGAAAAGGATTAGAATATGAGTATAGCTGAGCTGCTCTGAACTAGTTGATCTGTGAGCCTCAGGTTCACCTTCACTTACACTTTGCTGCCCACCCCCCCACCCACCCCCAGGCGCTCAGGGTTGTGTGTGAGCTTCTGAAAAGGGCTGTCTTGAGTTCTGGACAGAGCAGCTGGACCTTGACCTGTGCTCCAGTGTTTACGCAGGTGAACCTAAAGCCGTCGTGCCTCCCAAATCCCAGCATTCAGTGCAGAGCAGACCCCCGCTTGGGCTCGTGGCCAGAGGCTCTTCAAGGCCCACAGGCCCCACTGTATACCGAGGCCTCAGCTGCGAGGCCAGATAGGAAACGCTTCTCTTGTTTCCTAAACAGTTGGGTTTGTTCAAAAGACTCGTTACCTTGAAGGCTCACCTTTCCAGCCCCTTTCTTCTTTCTCTCGGCCAGAAAACTCAGTCTGTTGTGGGAAAAAAGAGCTTTAGAAGCTGTTTAACAGCCGAGGACACCAAGATAGATTGGAAACAGTGTGTGTGGTGTGTGTGTGAGAGAGACGTTAGGAAGAAAGTTTGCAGCGAAAATTGAAAATATATTTCTTAAATGTGTTTTTTCTTAACTTTCCTTTTAAAAAAAAAACTTTACAAACAATTGTTATTCTTCAAATAACTTCTTAACCCCTTAACAATCCAGGTTTATTTCATACAAAGGCTTATTATTCAGTAACTACACACTTAAAGATGGTTCTTCAAGGGTTCTTTAGTAAAGAAAATGGTTCTATATAGTACCATGAACACTTCCGTTAATCATGCAAGTTGGTCTTTGAGTGTTCATGGTTCTATATAGAACCATTTTCTTTACTAAAGAACCCTTGAGGAACCATATTTTTCAAGTGTGTACAGGGACTTAAGTGCAAACTAATGGAACTGTTCTTAGGTTATAGAAGTGGGTAATAAAACTTTGGGCCCAGTGCCGGCCCATCGCTCATTAAGGCATCCTCTTAGTTTTTTCTTGACTCCTTTCTTGAGAATAATTCTAGAAACAAATGTAATTCTTGAAAACATTACGTTCTTAAATGTTTCAGACTCGTCTCAGGCTGTGAGAGTTGACGAGGTCAGTTTCTAAATTTATCAAACTCGACAATCATATTTTCTAAAGAGGATTTTTCCTGTTGGCCGTTTCTTCGATCAGCTCTGGATCTTGTTTGTTAAATTTTTTTAAACGCTTGGTTTCTCTCCATTTTGCTCCTCTGAGTGGATTAAACTAAATAATGGAAACAACATTTAATACAAATTCTAATCTTGCATCATTTACAGTAAGTTGTAAAATTTCCCAAGAAAATATTTGAGAATTTCTTTTGAGAATTTCATTTAAGAACACAGCCTCGTTCTCCAATATCCTCCTAAGTCTGTTCTTAAACATGTTCCATCAGATTTATGTCGTGTTCTTAAAGCGCAGAACAGTTCTCACCTTTGTGCTCTTGAGTGTGTGTAGATTCTGTTCTTACCTAAGAACAAATCCCACATAAGAGAACACTGGTGAGTCAGAGTCTTCTTAAGAACGGTTGGTGAACGAGGCCTATTCTCATGAACTTCTTAGTGTCTAAAGAACTTCCACAAGTTTTTCTTAGGAAAGCTTTTGTGAATCTGACCCCAGGTATTCTTAACCTGGGGGTTGCAACCCCTTTAGGGGTCCTGCCATGATCCCAGATGGCCTCAGGAGTGGTACTATGAAGACATATACCATATAAAACACAGATAACAATTTTGATGAGTGCATGTAGGCTCTGCTGAATGGCCATGGAAGACGGGCTGCAGCTGTGGTCACTCCAAACACCAGTAAAGTCTACATGGTGAAAGAAACAGTTCACACGAATGAGTGGTTCCCTCTAAAACCACCTCACATCAGAGCAGCTTGCACTCGGGGACTTCGGTTCTCCACTGCAAAGAAAACAGCGAAGAACGTTTCTGTCTGTAATCTCTGTAATGTGGTGTGTGGGGTGGCCTGCAGGGGCGGGGCAGGAAAACCATGGGGGCTGTCGCAAAACATTTTTAACCCTATAAGCTTAAAAAAGATGGTTCTTCAAGGGTTCTTTAGTAAAGAAAAGGTTCTACTATTTAACAAGCCTGATGTTGTAACAATAGCAGAACCTTTTTTGATGCTTTATTTTTTTTCAAAAAGCCTCTATATAGAACCATATACAACACATTCTCCATCAATCTGAAGAACCATTTCACCCTGCAAAGAACCCAGTAATCATGCAAAAGGTTCAGGGTTCTACATAGAACTGAACTGAATCCAACTGCTGTGTCATTTAAAGATCACACATCTGCCACTAGATGTCGCTGTGTCTCAGCTTTCACTGGGGATTACCTACAACCTGCTAAACACAGTCTAAGGCAAGACTTTTGAACAATAATTTAGTAATAGCTCTGATTTTTTAAATATCTCATACCAGGGCCTATGACCTTTGCTCCATAATGTCCTGTGGACTTCAAGGCACTTTTTAACCCCTTCAAATCAAAATGATCACATATTAAGTCTTGTTATTTAGTAACTACAGGGACTTCAGTGCAAACTGGCAGAGATATTCTGAGGATATAGAAGTGTATTACAGGCTTCTAACAGAAGCCATAGATTTTTGTGGTTTTCTCTGTGGTTCATGTTGAAAAGCAGTCACTGGTTTTCACCGGTAACAATGACGGATCCTCACAGATCTGTTTCTCAGTGTTACTCTGATAGGCCTCTGACAGCAATGATCACTTATCACTGCTAATTTAAATACTACTGTCCAACGACAGCCTGTTTTTCCTTTTTCTGTTTTTTAATATTTAAACCTTATCCTCTGTTCATTTTACTCTTGTGTTATTGTTTGCTGTCCGGTGTCGACCAGAGGAGGATGGGTTCCCCTTCTGAGTCTTGGTTCCTCTCAAGGTTTCTTCCTTTTGCTCTTGCTCTACCACTGTCGCCATTGGTGACGCTCATGGGGGCTGAGACCCCCGTGAAAAGCGCTATATAAATGAACCTTGACTTGATGTGTGTAAGAAAACTTTGGGCCCAAAGCGAGCCCTGGACACTGAAGGAGTTAATTAAATGCTATAATGCTTAATTAAACAAATTCTGAAGTACCAAACTCAACCCAGCGTGTGTTACTCGCAGTCTCGATTAGGCTTTTTCTCAATAAATAAACATGACGTGTGTTTAGGATAATCTGATTATTGACTCAAAAAAAATAAAATAAAGGAAGAATGAACTGCTGAGTGAAATGCAGTACCTGCACATGGGGTCCGTATGCGGTGTTAAAGTGGGTCAGCTGTGCAGCTCCTGGTGGACACGGGGCTCGACTGCCAAATTGCGGAGCACTGCATAAGATTCATGTTGACTAGTTATTTAAAAACGCCATGGACACGTCTTTGGCTACTTGATGCGTTTTACATTATGAGTCATATAAATAAAGACACAGCACTGCAATGAAATAGGCTGGTACTGTGTGCTGTAAGTAAAAATGTACTGCAGGAAGACATTTTTATTTTAAAATTTTAAATGTGTTTAAATAGCAAAATAATATTCTCTGACATATTTGGAAGCGTTTATGAACCAAATTATGTCTTTTTTCTTCAGTGTTGTGTTTTATTCAGGCTGGTCATGATGTAAATTAACAGAACATCTGGTTTACTGGACGTTTAGCAGCAGGTACACTGTTCTGGCAGAGCAGTCAGGTTTACTTTAAGCTGTGTTTTAAACCCCTGAAGTTATTGGTTTAGAAAAATCTGCGTTAATGTAAGTCAGTGCAATTGCCGCATGTTTCTATATGTTTACATTAAGTTTTCATGTATTTTTAAAAGGAGGTGTTGAAGGAAGTAACTCAGTAAATATGCAGTGAATATCAAAAGACATTTTCCTTACTGTACAGATATTTAACTCATCCACTGTTCAGTATTTCTTGTTATGACTGAATTACTGTAACATTGATTGTGCGGCGTCTAAAGACTAAAGTGTTCATGTAAAAGCGTAATGCAGGATGAAAGATACTCTGAACAAATAAAGATGAGAAGGGGTCAATAATTCATTTCCTCACCTGATTCAAACTGTTATTTGTTTACTGGACCTTATTCGTAATCCTAAGACCTTTTGATCTAAAGGGTTTTTGCATAAATGCTTGTATTTGTTTCCGAAATGCTTCCGAACAGGCGTTTTATAGGAACGATGACTTGTTTGTTCTTCAGTTCTGTTGGAGACGTATCTCAGGAGGTTCCTCATGTAGACGCTTACAGAAAGCTGCGTCGAGGCAAAAGGAGATCAACGCTGTTTATGATCAGTGTTTAATTCTACATGGGTTATTTTGTAGTTTTGGGGATTTTCTGTGAGAAAAGAATTCTGCGTCTGACCACTAGAGGGCAGACTTCTATTAAGGCATGAATATTTTCATGATGTGACCCAAACTCAGAGGAATATTAACACGTCGTGTTACCAATTCAGATTGTTCATTTTACAGTCTGACCCTGTTAAAGACAGCGGTTACTAAATTAGCTTTAGAGTAAAGTCCTGGAATATGTGATCATGTAGTGGGCCTGTCTGCCCTCCAGCTGCTGTCAGTGTCATCTGAAGCTAAAATATGTAATATAAAACATAATTAAACATGTAGTTGAATATCTTTCTGCGGCTCTGAGCTCATAGTGAGTTCCCTCGTACGCACACTGAAATAAACACTGACTTACAAAAGACAGATAAGCCAGTAACAAGAGCCGCTCAATAACACACCGTTTGCCGTACGAGGCCGAGCGTCTCTGCGGAGGTGCGGCTGTTTATTGGACGTGAGTCTCAACAATAGAACATGAAACGCATTCTGAAACACTGTTGGCCTGAGAGCTGGGCTTTGTGTTTGTGTTTCAGCTGGGCAAACAGAGGTTCACGTACATTGTGCACAATATCAGTGACCCCTGAATGTTTCATTAGCTCAGTAATGCTGTTAGCGTTTGAGCTGAGCTGACAGACACTGAGTAAACGCTGATCCTGACTACTTCAAGGAGAAGCTGGCGCAGCTTATCTCTGTAAACAAGGCTGTTTTACAGGAGCCTTGTCAAACACGGCCAGCTCCAATATGTACATTCAGCTCCTTCGTCGGAGGCTTTAGCGCAGCGGCCTGAACATATTGACCCAGATTACGATGGTTAAGGTTGGGCAATTTGTCAGGTCCAATAGCACTGTTTACTTTCGATCTCGTGCATTAAATCAACTGTCAAATAGCTGCTTTCCGATAACTCGTATGATTAAGTCCTTTTGTTCGTCTGAAAGGACGACTGCCCGGCCTAATCTCCGGGTCACCGCAGCACGCCGGAGCAGGAGGGCGATGCCTTACTGGCCGCGATGACTCATGAGAAGCACATAATAAAGCGCTGAATTTGATTTGAGGGTGTTGATCTGCTGGTTTGTCTTAAGAGGAATTAGCAGTGTGTGGTTGAACAGCTTATTTCAGTCAAGCTCGTTTTCATGCAAACAAAAGGCCTAAATAAAAGCAAACAAAAAGGCTCACATTACCATGCTCTTTTTCCTTCTCTACCTGCCGGCCCACCTGGGTGGGGCTCTTTCTGACTGAGGGTGAGTTAGAAAGTGTGTTATTCTTGTGAGCAGTTCAGTAGTTGAACCATATTTAACAGTTATGCAGACCATAATACTGAAGTTAAGACTGGAAAACAAAATAATAAATGACTTTAGGTATTTACAACGATTACGTTATGTTCTCTAAACACCCAAGAATTAACTGACAGTAATAAACTAAATATATACAAATACATCATTTATATGGTGCTTCCCCTTTGGGAGGTGGCTCTCTCAGACCCCAACCCCTAAATTTGTGAAAATAATGTCTAATTATTTTAATGGTGTTAATAATTTTTAAAGATAATTTTGGTTCCTTTTAAATTGAATTTGAAATATTTATTATGAGTTCAGTTTTTTAAAATATGAAATACTTTCTCCCACATTCTACTGAACTGAATAGCTTTTCAAAACTAGTGCGACACCATTAGAAGTCTGTTCATTCGTTGTGTGTGGTACAGTTGTTTGCGGTTTTGGACGCAGTTTTAGTCTTTAGGCGGAGCCTAATTTTAGCCACACCCCTGCACTTAAGAGCAGGAAGTGAGGCTGCATCCCTGTCCCTCATGGCCACATGTTTTAAAGCAAATGTGTCCAAAAGTCTGAAAACCAGTGTGGAACTTTAAGAATTGTCACTACCGAAACAGATTTTACGCAATTAAGTCGAATTGTTTGTTTTAATAAAAATATGATGATTTTATGTGTGTGCGGCTGTTCAAGGCTGTGCTTGCTGGTCATGTACTGGCTGTGTTTTTGGGTTATGCTGAAAAACATTAGCGAAAATTGTGTCACTGCCAAAACATTTGATGAAGGTTTGATAGCTCTGGTTTTCTTGTTAATGACAAAATATAATTTCCACTCATTTTTTTAAATAAAATGAACATAATGAAGATAAAGGTAAACTTTTTTTTACCTTTGATGTGATTAATTGAAGCCGCTCTCGGCTTCAGTGTCTGAATTGAGGGGGAAGCTTGTGGGGGGAGGGGGGGGTTCTGTAGATATGCCAAATCACGTTTTGGTTAGGCTGTTTGAAAACGTGATGGGTGACGCTCACAAAGCATAGCGCATCATGGGGTAACACACGGTTTTACGCTACAACTGTACAAATGTAACCATTTTACTCTAAATGATGCAGAATTTTGTTTTACTTTTTTTGGAGCTCTTTAAACAGATGAGTGTAAAATATATATTTTTAACCTCAAAGTCTTTTATATATAGACATCAGTTATATTGATACAAATACAGTTTATAAATATACAGTATACAGGCAGGATTGGACAAAATACTTTAAAAAAAAAGTAGTGATGCCTGAGTGTAGAATACACTGTACTAAATGTATTCAGTAGAGTATTCCATTACAATACAAAAATAAAATATTCAGAATAAATCTCAGTAAAGCAGATGGAAAACTCTGCTGATACAATTTTATTTAATTCTCACTTTTCCTCTCTGTTACTGTTTGGCAGTTTTCTTCAGTCAAAATTCACTGATTTAAATTAAGTTACAAAATTCTCCACATTATTTCGGCTCTATGAAGTAAACAGTTCACCACATCCCGATAAACATGATCTTGCAAATTGGACTATAAGGCTGTGATTTTCAGTTAATGAGGTAACTTGCCACAAAACGCCTGTATGAGTTCAGTACTACACCGATAATAAGCTTATCACTGGTGAACCTGTCCACTACTGAGGAGACTGTCCAGTTCCATCATCCCTCGAAGGAGTTTGGTAACACTGAGATTAATAACTGGCCCATTAGTTTGGTTTATCAGTCTACTCAGGCTTTAGCAGGAGCTTCAGTGTTTGTAAATAAGCCGTTTTTGGAGTTCTTTTTAGACTGTTGTTACACACTGTGCACTGATTTTAATATAGTTAATTAAATATTTGTGTTGTTTCCACATATATTCCACAGATATTTTCAAATTTAGAGGGTAAATATAGTATTAAAGTATTCTACTAAAAATCTAAAAGTAACTGTATTCTGAATGCAGCCTTTACAAAGTGTAACTTGGACTGAATACAGATGCTTAATTTATAATAATTATAAATATTCCCAATACTTACCTTTACATCTCAGCCCTGAGTACAGGTCACCTCAGACTCATGCTGTCCACCATGGGAGCCCACCCAGACCTCTGTAACAATCAATTAAATCTGAGATTTGACATGGTTTTGCACAAAAACTGACATTTCAGTCTGACTAACTGATGCATACTTTGTTCTCCAAACAAATGACTGAATTACTTTGTTTTTACCTAAAAATATATTCTAATGAATGAATTAAGGAAAGCTGGACCGACTTACGATGTCAAAATCATTAATACGGATACAAACACAGTTAAAAGACTCCGGCCTAGCTACAGGAGTAAACCTCACAGAAATATATATGTGGTGAAAATATATTACATTATTATACAACATACAGGTCACCTTACAGTCAAACTGTCCATCATGGGAGCCCACCCAAGACCTCTGCCACAGTTCAGACGTATTATTAATTAGTCATTATTCGAGAGGTCTGCTTTGATGGAGTTCAGTGAGAAATTATGACTGATGGTTCTGAGTTCTGCTGAATATTAACTGATAAAAAAACAATATTTTTTTTCCTCCAAGGTGGTTAAACACAGCAAACAAGGTTCCTCGGAGCTTTGAAAGTTCTGGTCTTTCAGCGCTGGTTTCTCTCAAATGTTAATCATTTATTGTTACGGAGTGACTTAATCCTCTCCGCTGGTCCCAGACGGAGTCTCCCGGCCATCAGACTCTGACCTCTGACCTGCAGAGGCTTTCTGTGAGGGTGAAACCCGTATCAGGACGTGTAGTCGGACTCGTATCTGCTGTAACGACGTGATAATATGCTGGGTTTATAGAAGACAGAGACTTGAGTGGAATATTTGAATGTGTGCAGCAGCGGCGATGATATCGGCTGTGTGTGTGTGTGTGTGTGTGTGTGTGTGTGTGTGTGTGTGTCGCTGATACTCTCCACACACACACCACACACACACATTCTCAGTTTAATTGCATGGACGGAGGGGCAGAGGAAGAGAGAGAGAGACAGATTGCCTGGTCCGGGCCGTGTGGGCGGAGAGAATGGATTTAAGAATGTATTAGCGCTGGCAGTGAGGAGGCGGTCGCCCTGGGCTCCACGGGCCTGCGTGGAGGTCCAGGTGAGCTGTCTGCCCCGCGCTCCTCCATTATGTCTCCTCCACGCTGAAACGGCCAGACCTGGTGGCTGCGGGGCCCACACACAGAGCCCCACAAAGTGTTCCGCCTTATCTAGATGAGAACAGGGAACCACGATTCGCCACACGTCCCGCTCAGAGCGGTCCCGCTGCTCCGCTTCCTCAAACTCCGGAGCGGGAGAGCGGGCAGCTAATGTCTCGGCTGAGGAGTTCCTCAGACGCCGGATCACAGCAGACTGCGTCAAAGCCCCCAAAAAGTGGCGCAGATCTCGACTGGAGGCCTTGACCACCGCACTCGAGAGGCCCGTGAAATGTTTGTTCCTTTTCTGTGTTAAAACCTGATTAATTGGACCCGACTGACCTGACGAGCAGAGAAATAAAGACTTTAACAGATCAAAGGCGAAAGGCATTCCTTTTATTTAATTATATAAAACGTAAAAATGCATAATTACATATTTAATTGCATAGCAAAAAAAAATTAACACTCCTTATTTATGTCACACTCCTTATGTACATATGTTGGACTTTTAACTGTTGGACCTTAAAATCATTTTGCTTTGAATGACCCTACAAATTGATATGTTTATTTATTGACACAAATATTTGAACTTTGCACTTTGTCACTACCACAACAATCATAACGTAGTGACAATTTTAGATAATTTTGAGCAGGACTCAATAGCACTAGCCAGTACATGACACAGCTTTGAACAACTGTACAAACATTAAATCATAATATTTTTCATTAAAACAGAAAAAAAGCTTAATTACAGAAAAATATGGTTCAGTGTTGATGATTTCACTGATTTTCAGACTTTGGGACACATTTACTTCAAAACAATGGGATCTAACTGCTCACCATGTGGCCATGAGGGACAGGGATGCAGCCTCACTTCCGGCTCTAAAATGCAGGGGCGTGGCTAAAATAAGGCTCCGCCTACAGACTAAAACTCTGTGTTTCGACAGTGAAGTGAAAACGTGGGACAGCATTTTTTTTATTTAAAAATGAATCTCATGATAAATCTAAATCCTTCAACTTTAAAAGAAATAAAAAAGGTCTGAAAAAAGGATCATTTTTGCAAGTGTAAGTTTAGGTCTTATGGTTTGGGACAGACACCTCCCAACTCTATAAATGATAGTTTTATATATATTTAGTTCAGTTAATGCTTTGGGTTTAGACAGATCAAAGCATAATCTTTATAAACATAAAAAGTCTCAATGCTTCATTTTAAATATATATATATATATATATATATATTTGACTGTGGAGCTGCAGTTTGAATTTAATGGTCCATATAATAAAATATCTTGTACCCAGATGTGGGATGGACTGAAGGTCAGAATCAGTACTTGTTCCAGTGAACTAGGACTCAGAAATAAAACAGCATGGCTTTGTAATGTTATTTAGCCCTAAACTGTCCCCTGAGTGGAATTTGAGTGAGAATGATTTTAAAATCACCCTGAAATGATGCAGTGATGTAACTGTGAGTAAGACGGGCCCTTCAGCCTGCGAGCCGCGTGGATGTAGGTCAGTGCTGGTTTACGTGGCCACATCTTTGAGAAAGAAATAAAATCTTGGGCACTCCGGAGGACGCGGAGGGGGAAACCGCGACACAATAAACACAAAAAAGGCTTTAAAGTGGAGCCCGGCCTGCAGGACGGCACCGCGCTAAAGGCGCTGGCAAACTGTGAATGAGATTAGTCTGTCTTCCCCTCTGCAGCTCTCAGACGCCGCTCGCCTGGAAATCAGGTGCGATTTGAGCCGTTGCTGTTCATGATAATAGTCGATTGAGGGTTTATGCAGGACAGAAATGTAGCACCGCGGAAACGCAGGCCGTCGGTCGGCGGTCGAGACGGTGTAAACTACAAAGCTCTAAGCCGCTTACTGCGTTTATCAGAGCCGCCACAATGTGTGATACGAAAGTGGAGGGTTTGTGGGAAACTTTTGGGCCCGGACTTCGATGAAGCTGCGCCCTGGAAATGTACATCATCAGAATATGAGTCTGCGAGGTCCTCACTCCTCCTCCTCCTCCTCCTCCTCCTGATGATGAAGACTGAACTGAGCTGAGCTAAAGTGCAGATTAGCACCAGGCAGAAGCAACAGGCCGCAGCGCTCTCTGTAGCTTTGGGTGCAGTTCAGTGGAACGATCGCGCTCTGCACTCAGAACACCCTTAACCTGAACTTATCAAAATATAGAAAGGATTTACACACAATTAAATAACTTCTTTCAAAAATAAGGCAACACTGTTTACTAAAATCGGATAAACGAAATCAGCAAACAGATTTAATCTCCTAAAATCACGTAAAATAACGTTTCCAACTCAATTCGTTCAAATTCATTAAACTTAATTTATTAGTGTTGGTTTAACTGGTTTTTTTTGTCTGTCCAGTTTATCTTAGGAGTTTATTTAAAAGTGGTCACTGTAGTGTCCGGTCAGTTAACAGTATGGTAATGCCGACATAACCACTTTAAGTTCTCTTTTCAAAACTCTTCACACAGTTAGCATAAAAAAACACTCCCCTTTGGACGAAACCATGATTTATTTCCTTGCTTTTTCCAGATGTCCAGAACTCGGTCAGTCACCTCTTGCTCAATCAGCCTGTAGCAAAACTATATATCTGTAGCTCAAATTGCAATGCTTACATACAGAATCACGACACTAACACTGAACTCCAAAATCTGCCATGAAGAGAACCCACAAAGTCACAAACACCGTATCAGAAAGAAGAGCTCTGAAAAACTGAACCTGGCCCTGAAAAATTAGTCATTATAAAAAACTGCGGTCAGATTTTACGTGTAAGCGCCCAGTGGAAGACCGCCAAGGAGGAAAGACAACACAGGGATGGTAAGTAAAACATGAGAGACACGCCCAGCTTGCAAACAGAGCCAGGAGCCAATAAAATCAATAAAATAATGCATGAAATCATCAAACAATTCTCCTGACTCTGTCAGAAATGGCCCATTCTGAGTACAACTGGTTTAATATTCTTGTGTACGGGTTTTGTGATACTAGGTGAAAATCGTGAGAAAACACAGTTGGTTCTCCTTTATTTGACTTCGTTGACTTTGGCGTGAGAATGATGTTCTTTCAGCGCTAATATTTGTGTTGTCAGGCATGTAGCCTTTAACATGCTAACGAGCCAGCTAGCAGAGGAATGTGATGAAGCGTGTGCAGTGTGTAGAACAGATCTAACACACGTTACAGTTTGTGGCTTAAAGCCCAGCAAATCAGTCAGTTGCATGTTACGGTTTTGAAATGTTGAGCATTTTGCAGTAGTTTGTTGCTACGGCTTGTAAACAGCTTTGGCCACCATTGTTCTGGGCTTTGAAAAGGAACATTAAGACCTGTTCTGAAACAGGGGGATGGTGTCCGTGTCCTGCTGAGAGTCGTCCTGTGAAGGGGTCAGTTATAGACAGTGGACAGTCCATTATGGGCCCAGCACACACTAAACAAGTGCTTATTTGTATGTGTATAAGTAAGAGAGGACGTCAGGTGTGATGTGGATAAGAACATGCAGAGCAGGTACAGTAAGCATTTACAGTATCTGTGATTTTCAATAAAACAATGCAAAGCTAAATTTTAGTTTAGATTAACAAAATCAGGATTTTACATCAGTTCAAACCTCAAAAACACTTCAACTCAACTGCTGCCCTGTTCCAGTTTTTACGGTGTTGTTTACATCATCACCCAAAGAATAATACATAATAACAATGTGAAAGTACAGAGAAATAATTGTTTACTGCTTTAAAGATTTACATAAAACATATGGGAACTAGCTTAATGTCAAGAGTGAGACTGAAAAACTAGTGTTGATGTTTTTGGTGTTGTTTGTTTTGAGATGTTTTTGCAGTGCTTTTGTAGCTGTAGAACATTTTGGGCATTAAATGAACTGTTGTGCCAAAACTGCATGTTTCTGCAGAGAACTTGGCACTGAAGAAATGTTCCATAGTGCTCTATTGGATGAATTATTACTTAAACATAAAGTTTTAATGTGTTTTTATCATTTAAAAATGCAGAAATGGCAACAACGCACAACCTTGGAACATAACATAAAGTCAAATTTTTTGAATTTTCAAATTTTTGCCATAAAGTCTAATTTTTTGAATTTTCAAATTTTTGCCATAAAGTCTAATTTTTTGAATTTTCAAATTTTTGCCATAAAGTCTAATTTTTCGAATTTTCTAATTTTTGCCTTAAAGTCTAATTTTTCTCTAAAAACAAGACTAAACAAATCCAACTTTTATTTAGTGAAATGTATAACCCAATGTTTACAAAGTTAATATATATGGTATGGAATGTATGGTAATAATAATAATCATAATAAGCTACATTATTTACACCTGTAATAAAACACAGGGGCATCATTTTTCTTTTGATCAAAAACTAGTTTATTTCCCATTTAATTTCATTTATTAATTCTCATTTAATATCATTTATTTAATTTAATCAGCAACATGTTTTTATTGACTAGAAATGAACACAAATGTGGATGAACACATCGTTTGGGTGGGATATCACAATTCCTTCTGTTAAAACTGTGAATTCCAGTACTGTAATTTGTATTGCAGATGATATGCTTGTTACAAAATGTCTGAAATTACAAAATATGAATAAAAATAATGTTTTTTTAAGTGTAATCAAAAGTTGCAAATACAGTCTCAGAGTAGCCTGGTCTTATTTAAGTTAATTACAGTCCAGTGAGTAGAATGCATACAGATCAGTTCCATGTGTTAATATAGTTGCATGTGGCAACAAATTCATTTTGCCATTTTACAAAAAACTTATACATCGAAACTGGTTTTAATGATGAAAATTAAATTAATGTACCCCGGATAGTATTTCAGTTTTTTTGTTAAAGAAATTTTGCCTAAATGTTGAACAACTGGTCAACTTTGGGAGCCCTCAGGTCATGACCTTCACAGTGTCAAGTGTCCATGGAAAAAAGGTGCAAAAAGCATTTCCTGCTCTTGTGATGTCATTAAGTGTTTTCCTTTTAAAGTAAAAGACACAAATAACAGTAAAACATAGATTTTCTATCACTGCGTTTTAGTAAAATTGATAAAGTAATAGTGTATATACAGTCGACAGTGCGGTCCAGCTCAATGTTTAGATCTCAAATGTAAAATCAACATTATACTGATGAAGATATGATGACAATAGTGGATAATTCACACATCCTCAAAGACACATCATTCACAAAGTTCTGACTGAGTTCTCTTTGAATTCTCTTTCAACCTGCCTGCAGTAATCAGATTCATCTGAGGGGGGAAGGGGAGCAAAGCGCAATTGGCATCAAAAATGTTCCTCTGCATGTTGTGTGCAATTACACATTTTCACCAGAGAGGTGAATTTCATAGTTGTTTATAAATGTTATGATTTTCGTATAGCTATTGTGACAAATATAAAAAGTTTTTATATATATATATATATAAATTTTGATTTGACCTTTGAGTGTAGATGAACATCAGAAGAAACAGTTCTGTTCCTCTAGGCTCTAAAAGTGTGTGTAGTGCCCCATCCAGACATTAACACATCTGAAATAAAGTAGGAAAAAATTAAATTATGGTAAATGTGCAAAGAAGGACGTAGATCTTTAGATTTTTCTCAGTGTTTGTATTAATATCTCTGCAATAATATAGCTCAGAAATCCAGTTCAGACACTTCCTGAATCTGTAGAGTCGCCCTTTCCATTCCATCTTATCACGAGATCATACGAGACTCACATCCGGAGTTATGAGCCTATGAAGAGGGGCTGAGATACACGTCATCTGCCTCTCACCGTGTGGAACTGGTGGATTGGTGTGTCTGTCTGCATTCTGTGTGAAACTGACCAATGGACACTCAGGAAATCACTAAGCACTGACCATCACGCCGGAAACCCTTCATTCTTCATTCAGTCCACATCGGAGACTCGTGAAATGGCGTGCAGAGAGTTTACAGCTGCTGAAGTTGCTGCAGCAGGTTTGGAAAGTAGCGATGAGGAGAACATTTATCTACTATTTTATTCACACATTCCGCTACTTTTGTGAACCTGAGTCTTTGCCAAACCCATTTCAAGCACCAAAACAATCCGTCCACATGAGTAAAGCTGTGTTTTCACAAGAGATATTAAGAATTTACAAAAGCAGATTCTAGTTTTTCAGCTTTAGGGCTGATTTATCTCTGTACACAGAGCTCCACATCGAGAGGGCCTCATTATAGAGAGAGAGCTGAGACTGTTCTGAACACTTCGATGTATGATATGTGGGTATCACGTTGTATGAAAGAGCTTTACAGGTGAATTTAAGAATATATGCAAAAATCAAGAACATGTCTTCAGATCCCAGAGGGTTAACATGTAGGTTAATTTGTCATATCATCACTTTATTTCTCTCTTTTTTCCAGTTTCTTCAGTTAAGTGACCGCACATCTGCATTACCTGCAGAGCCGCGATCAGCATCACAACGTCTCAACAGGTTGGAAGCGAATCAGTGAAGTAGCTGCACTGTTTTCACACATATGACTTTCCAGCGTTTCCATCCTTATGGAGTTCTGAGCAAACAGTGACTCATTGTTTAACGTACATTCAGGGCTCTATCTGCCTAATGTTACCTTGAATTTGTACAAGCCATTAAAATGATGGGCTCTTTGGTTAACTATGATTGATTAGAATGGAAATGAAAGGCTGTC
Organism: Colossoma macropomum; assembly: GCF_904425465.1. NCBI lineage: Eukaryota > Metazoa > Chordata > Actinopteri > Characiformes > Serrasalmidae > Colossoma > Colossoma macropomum. The sequence goes on along the minus strand of NW_023495290.1, from coordinate 425,405 downwards.
GTGGAGCTGATAGTTGATGTTGGGTAACTCTCTGTTTGGCGCTGTGATTATTTGGCTGATTATCTGTATCCAGAATTAAAGCAAACAGGAGAGTTTGATCTGAAAGATTACAGGTTTTAGAAGCTTATTTAGCTTGAAGTTTCCTATCAGTGCAAAGTGTGTGTGTGTACGTTCGAGGGTGCACTTACTAATGAACACACAACCTGAAGGTGGAACAAAATCTCAGATTTAAGAGTAAAATTATGAGTAAAATACAATAAGAATATTAAATTCAGTCTTAAATTAATTCAAGTATAATTTAAAAAGGAATACATTTCAATTTTAGGTGTAATAGTAATTTTAAATAACAAGCACACAAACAAAAAGTAAACATTTTTAAAATAACATATATAAATGCTCAAATAAAAGGAAAAAATAAAATGTATATGAACTCAGTGTGTGGTTCCTATAAAGAAGCTGCGTTTGTTCTGTGTGACTGATCTGATGTTCAATAAAGCTCCATAACAAAGGAAGGTCTATTCTCCTCTGTGGAGGACGGCGCGGTTCCTCCATTAAGTATTACGTGGCTCCTCCATGGAGGATGGTCTTTTCTCCTCTGTGGAGGACGGTGTGGTTCCTGTGTGGAGGACTGTGCAGCTCCTTCATGGAGGACGGTGTGATTCATCCCTGGAGGATGGTGTGGTTCTTCTGTGAGGACTGTGCGGTTCCATCATCAGTGGTCTTTTCTCCTCCATGGGGCATGGTGCGGGTCCTCTGTGTAGGACGGTGCAGCTCCTCCGTGGAGGATGGTGCAGCTTGGCCAGGTGAGGCAGTCGGAGCTGTGCCGGACGCCGTATTGGGGAGGCCATTTCATGCCTGACTAGAGCTGCTTTGTGGTCCAGGTCTCCTAATCTGGAAACAATTACTGCGGGATTAGCGGCCCGCGCCTGCACAGATTTAATAAGAGCCGGCCGAGGGTGTGGCCACGGGTCAGTGGGAGCGACGGCAGAGTAGGAGAAGAGCTACAGGGAGATAGGAAGGTCCGGCAGGAGGGGCAGAGAGGTTTATTCTGAGGTCCGGTCAGTGGTGGCGAGCATTAGACTCCAGCAGACCGTTGATGGGGGAGGGAGGTGCATCACGGGAAAAAAAAATCACAGTTATGCGCTCTGTACTTCTCTTCCTTATACTGGGTTTTGTTTTTGGGGGAAAAGGCTGGAAGACCAACGACTCCAAAGTCAAACCTCCCCAGCGCTGGAGCTCCACAGAAAACGCTCGGTAAAGCGACCATATGCCTAAAGGCCTCAGAGGAAAGGGAATGCTGGTGATGGAGGCCAGGCGTGGCCGCTCGACGGGGCCCAAAGGAGAGAACAAAAACGAGGATGAAAGTTAATCCCCCTTCACAATGCCCGAGCGATGTTTGTGGCAGATACTGATCTCAAGGGAGACAAAAGGCCATCTTATTACGGTGAAAGCACAAAAGATCACACGCACAAAAGCCTTTTCTTTGCTTTTTAATTGTCCTGTGGTTAATAGGCAGAGTAAAATAACAACGCCACAGATGAGGCCGCTCTGGAAATCCCCCTGACCTCGGGAAAATAAAGGAAAAAACAAAACAAGAAACTTGGAGCGAGCCGATGAGGTCAGCGCCGAGTCCGGCATAGCTGCATTTGATCGGCTGTCTGCGGCCTCTCTCACGCTGCTGCTGCATTGAATACCGGCCTTTTGTGTTTGGTCAGTATTCCGCACGTTCGTTTTGTGACCTTGAAATACACCTTGAAGTCAGTATTGTCCTGAAATATGACATTTTCACGCTCATTAATATTTTTGTTCAGATGTAAAAAAACACTGTGCCACAGTCTGGCTTTGCTGATCTGAACTGACTGGTCAAAAGAGGCTCGGAATAAAACCAATTACGCCGGTGTGTACTCTGTGTTCGGTGGCGCATTGTGGACTCACAATACGCTCTTTGGCCGCAATGGAAATCGCAGTCGCTTTTGTGCGCCCCAACAAAAGTGCCATCACTGGGACAAAGTGCTTTTGTTTGGCTGCTCTTTCGGCTCTTGTTTGCAGGTGCCTTTTATGGAGCGCTCTTTTAATTCTTTCAGGAAGGAAGATTCTCACTCTTTTGCTGAAAGTATTAGCGCCGGACAGAAAAGCCGCTGATCCCGGCCTTTGTTGCCGCTTGCGCGCGGGGACATTTCCCAATAGTCATTGTTTCAATGGTTGTCAGGGGGAATAAAGTGAAACTTCATAAACAAAGGCCTTAACTGGTTTATCCTCTCTCTTCTGCCGAGGAGAGGCCCTCTGAAAGCTGGGATTTGGACCCGAGGCCGAAGATCTCTGCGGCCAAGTTAGCGCCTCACACCCCCGCCGCCTCCGTCCGGCAGGGGGAATTCCCTGGCCCCCCCCTAAACCCCCGACCCCGGGGGCCACATTTCCCCACATCTCCTTCCTCAGTCAGTTAGCAGAGTGAAAGAGAAGCGCTGACCCCTCCCCTCTCGCAGCGGCGCTCACAAGGCCAGCAATGTCAATTAAAAGCACCTCGGGCAGTCGGAATGGTTTCTGCCTTTGTGTGGACGTGACCTTTAAATCTGAGCTTGCCTCCACTGTCAGAGAGCTGCGTTAGTAGGTGTGAAAGACGAAGCCCCCTCTCGGAGCCTCAGCCACGCTGTGGGGTCCCGAGGTGCGGCACTCGGTTTTCGCATCAACTGTCAATGCAGATGGGGGAGCGTTCTCTGATTACTGACTACATTCATCTGTGAAGTCTGTCGGAGTCAGAAAGTTCTTCTGTAAAGCACGTTTGAAAATGTGAAATTATAAAAACATCAGCAGGACAACAGAAAATCAGAAAGAGAAAACAGAAAAAATAGGGGAAAATAATGAATATGAAAATGAAACAGAAAGGACGATACTGACACACTAAACAAGATCCCCCCACCAAGCACACATTAACCTTTTTAACTGCTTGAGACCACCGGTGGTTCCAAAACGCACTTCGTCATATTGTTAATAACTTTCATATTTCATAAGCTACATTCTAAAGGTGGGGGTCGTATGAGAGCTGTAACTGTCTTCTTTCCAGTAGAATAGATGGGTGATGTAATTTTAAACCCTTATAATAAAAGAAGCTGAAAGTCGACCCATTTTTCCACAAATCTGGGCTGTAAACTATAAACAGATGGCGTCTCTTCAGTGATCTGCTCTGTAAACATTATTTTTATAAAATAATACAAAGAGCGTCTAAGATTTTTGGCTTTCAGCAGTAAATTGTAAGCATATAGCGATATGTGTGATCATAAAACAAACATTCTGTTAGTTTGGGGGGAACTTTTACAAAAAATAAATATAAATAAATAAATAAAATAAAATGTTTATTTCATGCAGTTTCTGAATCATTTGCCTTACGATTTGGTCATGTAAATTCAGACGGAAAAACCAAAATATACCCTGGAGAATAAGAGGTTCAGTTGGGAATTAAAAGCGGTTATGGAAGGACAGACGTAATGCTGAGTGGTGGGATGTGCTGAGACTGAGGAACCGACTCAGGCTGATCTGGCAGATAAGTGATTGCTCAGCAGTTGACCTGGATTAGGCCCAGGCTGTATTCTTAGGAGAACCACTGTTACTTTTTTCATCCTTTGGGAACATTTCACAGAACCATGAAGAAGTGCAGACTGCAGAGGACTCTGTTATCTGGTTCCTTTTCAGCAGCTGTTCGTCCACATGTGTAATGCATAATATCCAGCGGTGGAAATGCAGTGCACTAGCAGTGAAGGTTGGGATGGAATGGCGTTCTGACTCAGATTTAGAAAATTTTGGTAACTGTTTTCATCTGGAAACTGTGTAGTTGTTTTACTCTGCTCTGAAGTTTGTGCATGAAGTGAAGTGTCTGTTGAATGCAGCTCAAGTTCAACCTGCAGCCATTGCAGCCAATAGAAAGTCACTGTGCTGCAGCAGCGTGAGACTGACAGCCCAAATCCGATTTCTGTCATATACGGATTGATTTTGATAGTCTGGACAGCAAAAAACCACATGAAATCTTGATTTGTTTTGCAAATCAGATCTAAAAACCATTTACACTTATGCCATTTGACAGACGCTCTTATCTAGAGCAACTTACAGTTTGATCATTTATACACAGGTAGGTGAAGGTAGTGTTGGGAGTCTTGCCCAAGGACTCGTATTGGTGTAGTGTAGGGTGTTTACCCAGGCAGGGATTGAACCCCAGTCTACAGCGTAGAAGGCAGAGGTGCTGGGATTCAAGAAGAGCTCCACAGATTCATGATGATGAAGCGAGTTCTGAGGAGTTTGGAGGGGAGATGATGCTCCTCCATCTCTCCTGCATCCGCGACTGAAATACGCGTCACCAGCGTAGCTACGTAGTTACCGACGCCTACGTCGTTACCACGGCAACCCATGCAGATAGACTGGTGATGTCTGGACACACAAATCCGATCTGATCACTTGCAAATAACAGAGCAGACAGTCGACTCAAAAGATCTGATTTGAGACACAAATCCGATTTGCCTGCAGTTTGAAAACAGCTTGAGTCTCTATGGTGATGACCGAACGCCATGTGTTTGGAACATGAATCAGGCAGTAAACTCCACAATCTGTAATAAAAGTGGTGTTGCGAATTCTAACGTCCTCAAACCTTGGTGACATTCGTCTGGATAACTAGTCTACTCGATGTAATTGAGATTGTTGCCAATTTGTGTGTTGTTTGTTGAAAATTATTGCAAGTGAGCTCGGTTTAAAATGATAAATTAGCATGTTAGCCAATGCGACTCGAGTGGAAGGTAATGACTGTGACTGATACTGAGCTAACTAGCCTGCCAATGTCAGTCATTCATTATGAGCTAGCTAGGAACCTAAGTAGAAACAGTCTATGATAAATTCATCTGAGGTAAAAGTAACTGGACACTGGGCATTTCTGACCGTCTAGATTACATCATGAACGAGGTAGTTCAGTATTTTGGGTGCATGAGTGGATGTTTTGACTGGCGTTTTAATGGCTCTGTTTAGTCTCTGCCGTGTTGGAAAGCTTGTTTAGATTCCTGCGTGTATCTCACTAATGAGCTGTAGTTTCAGGCATTACATTTTAAGAGATGTTATTTAAACGTGGTTCTGTTACATATTTTAGAAAATGTCTATATCTCTATATACCTTTATATATGTAATGTTATATAATATAATTCAGTGATTTTGCTCTGTTTTCCTGACTGTCCTTTTCCTGCTCTTCGTAGGAGAGATATCACCTGTATTTAAGGAAAATCAATATTCTTAAGGACTGAAGTTTAAGTTACAGTTAAACTGATTTGTGTGGCTGAACTGCTGGCATTTCATAAAAACATTAATGATTATAAGATCTTTAATGATGAAGCCTCTGCCTTCATTTACTTGTAACAGTCAAAAACACGTTTTGGCAACATGCAGAATTTGAGTTTTCGTTCTTTCAGCTTTAAAAGGTTGGAGACCGCTGATTTAGGGCAGTAATTTCTTTCAGCTCTTGAAATATCTGGAATGTTTTTTTAAATGCAGTACGTACACTAGATGAAAGCGTTTCACTGCTGTCGGAACAAAACCTTGTATTTCCATTTTTGCCGTTTTTCAGATTTTGGCCTTTACATTGTGAGTAAATTTCATGATGAATGGCCCAAAGAGATGACCTGAAGTTCTGTGGCAAAAAAAGTCTAGTTGCACTGACCTACATTAAAAGTAGAGTATGTTTTTTCCTTCTCCTGTAAAGTTACCATTTTGGAGATACAAGGTTTTTTCCCCGACAGCAGTGATTTATTGCTTGATTATAAAAATGTACAAAGGGCAGGGCTCTATTTAAAAAACATTTCAGCATGAGAATGTGCCAGAAATGTTTTTGGGAGAAAAAAAAAAAAACAAAATTAGGGTTCCCCCAGTAGAACCTGGCCATTTCCACCCTAGTAATATAATTCATGTCAACCAAATAATGTAAAAAACAACATAATGATATTTCAGTTCTTTGTTCTGTTCATTTCTTTTAGCGAATACCATCCCAACAATGTTATTGTCTTCATTTTCCCTCTAAACGGTCCATTTTCTTTTCATACTGAACACAGATTCACAAACTGCTCTTATGCCACAGATCTTATACCAGTCTGAGTGGATTTACAACCTTTGTTGCTCCTCTCTGAGGGCATCAGGCTCCTTCTGAAGAAATTAGATGCTGGTATTCAACTCCTGAACTTCTCTGACTCAGTCATCCATTCTTCGGTTCCCTTTGTCTATTAAATATTTGAACAAAGCCTTTGAAGCTGCTTTCCTGTAGCTGTATCAGCTGGGTATAAAAGTCTTTTTGTTGGTTTAATAAGTGAATAGGAGCCACAATCGTGCTGCGTTCCACTTGACTGAGGCCAGCGATCTGCCTAGACCTGATAGCTGGATTCTAGCTGCATAGCAAGCCTCCATCTAAATATCCGAGTTGTGGCAGTTTGTTGTCCAGTCCTGCTTTTCATCTGTACTGACCTTCTGAGTGGCAGCGGCTCAGTTTGGCTTTGTCAGTATTCCAGTGTTTTTCAGAGCTCAGTCAGATGAGCTATTGAGCTTTACTGTGTGAGGGTGACTGTACATGGTGCTGTATTGTAGTGTGTGTGTGTGTGTGTGTGTATGGAGTAGTGGAGGGTCTCCAGTGTCTTTGTGGCCCATGATAAAGGCTGACATCAGCATTACAAGGAGCAGGATGGGGTTAAACTCTGAGAGACTTCAGACTAAATTCAGAGTAGAGCTGTGAGGAGCAGAGAGGATCAGTTAGGAGCAATGATGAGCAAAGAAGAGCAGTGAGGAGGAGTATGGAGCAGTGAGGAATGAAGGGGAGCAATGATGAGCAAAGGGGAGCAGTGAGAAGCTGTGAGGAGCAAATGGAGCAGTGAGGGAGCTGTGAGGAACAAAGGGGAGCTGTGAGGAGCAGTGAGGAGCAGTGAGGAACAAAGGAGAGCAGTGAGAAGCTGTGAAGAACAGTAAGGAGCAGAGAGTAGTCGTGAGGAGCAGAGAAACTAAACATCATAAACCCCCACTCATCATTTTCTCACGTGGTTTTTAAAGCATCCAAAACAAAAAAAGAGTAGAATAAATGAGCAGAGAAGAGACGAGACGAGAGCAGGAACACAGTACATTACATTAGTGTGTGAGGGAGAGAGAGACAGAGTGAGCTATGAGTCTGGAGCTCCTGTGTGGTCTTCAGTTTAGAGAGGATCTGACCATTGGACCTCTTTCACCAACCGTTCTTAAGAAGAATTTTTTTCTTAAACCCACTTACGCAGTTTTCACGAAGTTTCTGACTCACCAATGTTCTCTTATGTGGGATTTGTTCTTAGGTAAGAACAGAATCTACACACAATCTAGAGCACAAAGGAGAGAACAGTTCTGCGCTTTAAGAACACGTCATGGCCCAATACCATTTCTTATTTTTACCCCTTGTTTTTGAGTGTTGCTCCTTGGAACTGAGTTACAGGGTAGTGGTTGAAATCTTCCTCTGAAATGGGACCCTCAAATAAAAAGAGCATCACTTCATTAACAGCTACCAGCGCTGCTCTGTAGGCGACCCTGCCAGTCTGCAGTGACAGCAGAGGAGGGTAAAGTTCAGCTCCTCACTGCTGGGCTTTAGTTACATTTAGGGCATCATATGATCTTCAAAGAGGGGGGCAATTATTTATTATCGCCCAACCCTAATTCTTCAGTGATATGAAGCTGAAGTCAGATATTCACCAGATTCTCGTTTGAATTTTCCCGTTCCACCTTAAATGGTGCAGCAGTTCTGATGCCTGAGGCGCCAGAATGTAACTGCTGCTCCATTTAAGGTGGAACAGGAAATTTATTTACTGAGACGTCAGCAATACTAGGGATTTTTATGCTTGTTGTGAAGAAAAGGACCAAAGTACACTGAAACAGCAATAAACTATAAAAGATAATACAATGGTTACTTTAACTTTTAACAGAGAAAATTCTCACATCTGTGGGTTTCTTTGGTCTCTTGTTCTCCATCTTTCCTGTTTTTCTTATTTTCTCATATCTCTCTGTTTGGAGTCTCTGAAAAACCTCCATTTGGAGGGTCATGTAGCCCCAACACTTCACCTCTATCTGAACAAGACACCCTACCCCTAGATGAGAACACAAAATACAGTAGGGCTGAGTGGTAGGGGCGAGGGGTGAAATGGGACTGGGCCATGAATCTGACGGAGACTTTTCCTTAGTATCTTTCTCAGGAACACATTATTGGAGATTGGAGAATGAGGCCTAATGTTTCTGAGGAGAAAGTGGACACCAGGAGTGGGTAGAGTGTGGGTTTAGGTCAGTGAGGGTCAGACAAAGAAAAAAGGAGAAAAAAGTGATCTACCTTTTACAATGCACACCCCCCCGCTGTTTTTCCTCCCCATTAAAGAATTAATAGTTAATGAATGCTAATTTTTTTCAGGTGTTCGTGTGGCTGTTGTTCAGGACGCCTTGATTTATATGAGAGAGCATTTCAGAGGCCGTCTCTGATTTCCGGGAGGGGTGTTGGGGGGTGAAATCAGCAGCTTGGCTGAGCTGGAATAAGTGACTTTTTTACCTTTTCACAGAACACAAAGGCCTAAAGCTGAGGCTGCTCCAGCCACCAGTGTAGACGGTGAGCAGGACCACCGTAGTGAGTGTCAGGTCCTCTGGAGAGAGCGCACAAAAACCACATTGAGTTCAGCTTCACGAGGGGAAAATCACCCAGAGAAAAAGGGGGCGTCTCCAGTCATTTCCCCAAAAGAAAGGCCACGGCATCTGTCTATTCAGAGTCCAGACGGGACGCGAACGCGCCGCAGAAAGACCCTCGCCTCTCCTTTTGTGCTGGAGCCTCAGCCGAACAGTGCGAGATTTGTCTTCACTCAGTCGCCGAGAGGCTTTTTTCTCCCGACAAAGTTTCAGCGCCTTCTTTTCCTTTCTTCCCCTCGTTTTCAGTTTGGCTTGACGTTGTTTCCACTCGCACTCCGGCAGCGGTGTAAAGCGAGGACGAGGAAAGCAGAGAGGCGCTGCAGCCCCCCGGGGGGCATGTAATTGCAGGCGAGTGTTTATGTTTTACTGAGAAACAACGGCCCTGATCCGCACACAAATATGGCAATTAACATCAATTTTCTCCGTTTATTTGGACATCAAAGGCCTGATGCTATCGCGCCTGCGAAATAAAGCAATTAGGGTCAGTGGCGATGCGGCCGGCCTTTTGGGTGCAGTGGCCTTCTCTGCTTTTTCCTGAATAGCTTTGTATCGCATGCCTACGGTAGCTTTCTTTTCTTTCTGAGGAACAATTACAGATAAGGCTTTAGCTAAACTGTTTATATACAAAGGCTTTTATCCTCTTTTAAGTGCAGCAGTCCCAAAGAGGGACCCCGGCCTGGGTGTGGGCAGGCGTAACAGAGGCGGTCAGCCCGAATTTATCGTGCTCATCTCTGTGTAGTGAGGGTGGGGACAGCGCTTTGCCCTGATTCTGACGCGATAAACAGAGCGAAGGCAACACAAGGGCACATCAAACAGGGCGAGTCGGCCCAGAGGAGCGGGAGAGGCGCGGGGGGTCCCGGACGAGGTCACCCCTTCTCCTCAAATGACCCATTGAGCTGACAATGACAGCAATTTGGTGTCTGAGAGTTTTGGTCACGTTTTGAAAACTGGACACCCACAGTGACGGCCTGACCCCAACATGCTCTCCAAACACCCTTTAGATTCAAACACTAAACAAAACAGAATCTGTAGAACAGGCTCAGGTGTGTGAGTGTCACCAAACTGGAGGTCAGACCTAAAACTGGAGCTGTGAAGAATAGTGAGGAACAGACAGGAGCAGTGAGGAGCAGTGAGGAGCTGTGAAGTAAAGTAAAAAGCTGTGATGGGCAATGAGGAGCAAAGGAGAGCAGTTAGGAGCTGTGAATAACAGTAAGAAGCTGTGATGAGCTGTGAGGAGCAGTAAGAAGCCTGAAGAATAATAAGAAGGAGTGAGAAACTGTGAGGAGCTTTGAATAACAGTAAGGAGCAGTGAGGAGCAGTAAGAAGCCTAAAGAACAGTAAGGAGCAGTGAGAAGCAGAGACAAGCTGTGAGGAGCGATGAGGAGCTGTGAGGAGCATTGAAGATTGCAACGCCCAGTATTCATCACCTCACATGGTTTCTAAAGTGTCTAAAACGAGAATAGAACAGGCGCGGGGGTCCCGGATGAGGTCGCCCCTCTCCTCAAATGACCTAATATTCTGTAAACGTCCTTTAGGTTCAGATGTCAAACCGAACGAGTGGAACCGCTCAGGTGTGCGAACGCCGCCCAGACTGGAGGTCAGACTTCTTTACTGAGCTGAAACCGGAAGCTGTGGAGCTTTGAGGTGTGAAATGCTGGTGCCCATGTGGAGACGGTGAGGGCACTAATACCCTCCTAATCTGATCATTAAAGCGAATTGAGTGGCTTCTCCTCGTAAAAAAGCTCAACCCAAAGTAATCAGGCTTACATCCGTGTTCCTGAGCGCCTGATAACATCCATAATTACGATGCTAAATTAAATTCTCATCTCTTAAGGGCTGGTTGTTAAGAGTAACATGCTGATCTTGATCGTCCTCTTGTTGCAGTCGTCACTAAGCTTGTCTCCAATTTCAGGGTTCAGAGTTCTGATTTTATCTGTCAGGTGAACATGACAGATCTGATACAGTAGATTTTGTTTCTATCAGTGTATTCATCGTACAAATTACAGCTGCTCTGCATTATTGTCCATACCTGGTTATGTTTAAAGTCAGTATGATGTAGATCTCTTCAGTTTTAGATGAATCGTGAGGCAGGTAGTGGAGAGAGTGACAGTGTGGGACAAACTGTTAACTGGACTTTTTAATGTGGTTTAATAGATTCCAGTAGATACAAAACATACTCTTGGTCATTTTCTCAGGTTCTTCTGTACAGCAATCAGATATTTCTCCAGATTCACCCAGAGGTCTTTATGTTTTGTACTATAAATGTAATCGCTTTCATTGTACGTGTTTTTAAGTACTGAGTTCATAGAATTCACTCATATTATTTTAATCTCCCTCTTGGTGGCTGCAATTTAGCACCATTTTGAAGCTGATAAACGTCTCACAGTGAAGTCAGGCCAGGCCTCCACATCAGACCTACACAGTCTTAAAAACTCCAGCAGCTCTGCTGTGTCTGATCCACTCAGACCAGCGCAACACACACTAACACACCACCACCACGTCAGTGTTACTGCAGTGCTGAGAATGATCCACCACCCAAATAGTACCTGCTCTGTGAGGGTCCATGGGGGTCCTGACCACTGAAGAACAGGGTAAAAGGGGGCTAACAAAGTATCAGAGAAACAGATGGACTACAGTCTGTAACTGTAGAACTACAAAGTGCACCTATATAGTAAGTGGAGCTGATAAAATGGACAATGAGCGTAGAAACAAGGAGGTGGTCAGAATGTTACACCTGATCAGTGTGTGTGTATGTTATATATATATATATATATATATATATATATAATATAATCAACAAAAAAACACACTATAGATCTTGTGTAAGTATAATGTATTTCAGTTTTATTGTGCTGATATTTGTAGCGCTTTATTTCGATGGTCCGCTGTAGATGTTCTGTAGTTGCTTGTTTTTAACTAACATCTAAGTGTGAAAGATCTTTAAAATCTAACCCTAAACCTGACCCTAACCTTACTTCAACCCAAAACCTAAACCTGACCCTAACCTTAATGTTGTTGATACTCAGCTGTTACCAGACAGTTTGTTAATAATTGTAAGTATATGTAGACCATCTGTAGGGGACCATCCTTATGAAGTGTGACCATTATGTTTATTTTGAGGCTGGAAAGCTGTGTGAGTTTGTCCCCCTTCTCCTCTACTACACAGCTTAATATGATCTGAACAGAAAGAGCGGAGTCACCGCTGTTGGACGGCCTGTAGAAACGCTTAGTGCTGCTCTTGTGTCCTTAAAATGCCATGTCATGTTGCGAGTGTGGCTGCTCTGTGGTTTTGTTCCTCTGTAATGAAGAGTGCGGCTGGAAGTGACTGAGCTCAGATGGAGCTTAGTTCACTGCCAGAGAAGCTGAAATCAGACCTGAGAGGAAGAAGGTGATGCTGGGAATCGCGGTCGATCAAGGTAAAGTGGAGTGATTCTTCAGGTAAGCTTCATACAGGATGTTGTGTTTAAATGTTCCTTACAGCAGCTGAATTCTACAAAGTTACAGCAGTATGTGTATATGTATGTGTATATATATGCGTATGTATATATATAAGAGTATGAATAAATATGTTTGGGTTTCTGTATCACTTTTCCAACAACTGAACACAGCGTTGATCTCTTTTTAAGCCTGTTTGGATAAATATAATACTGTTAATGTTTTCAAGCACACATAAAACCAGTTGTGCACGCAGCGTATGGGCCATTCTACTCAATTACTTCAAACTGAGGTTCCACTTTAAAAAAAAAAAATACTACATATTTACAACCTAGATATTTGTGAAGATTTTGAAACCCTGGGCGTTAATTGAAATGATATATATTATAATAACTATATTGTAATAAATATAAAATGTATATGAAGCCATTATTTATGGGGTACTTTCTGTTAAGAGGTGTCTAATTGTGATTTTTCTCACTAATATTGTGAATGCGATTTAAATTTTACGATTATCTTCTATAAATTGAGCTTCAGGCCTTTTTTTGCCAAGAAGACCAGAATATCAACCTTTTCTGGCTTGAGCCTCGACCCTGAATGTAGTGATTGCCAGTAAGTTGTGGTTGTGATGTCACAGCACATGGAGGTTTGGTTGCCCCTGATTGGTCTACCTCATCTCCAGGCAGTTCACAAGGTCTTTGTTACTATGTTAAATTTCCCTACTTAAAATTGAAGATAGTGTTTTTGATAATGTAGACTAAATTTTTTAAAAATTGCTTTGTGATTTGAAAATCGCACTCTCTAAAATTGCAATTTCGGTGTAAAAGCAATTTCAGCCCTATCTGTCCTAAACTGTAACCCCCAAAATTTCAACTAATATATTCATATTATTATTATTTTTATTTATGGATTTATTTATCTTAAAGTAAAGTTGATAGACTTAGATTTATTCAGATTTTAAGTTTTAAATACAAGAACCACAGGAAGTTGAGTGAGGATGCTGCCCAAGACCACAGCAGCGACGAGAAGGCCCGGGAGTGGTGTGAGAATGCCGTCTGTGCCCTGTTGGCGACTGATTTGCAAGCCCAGCCTCCTGCAGCTCTCGTTGGTGCTCCAGGCTCAGGTTCCGCTCTCACGCTTAACAACGGTAAAGCATTCTGCATTACGTACCTCCTCCCGTACCTCCTCCTCCTCCATTACGTACCTACTCCAAGAGTTCATATATATGACTTGGATCAACCTGCATATACCAAACCCTTCTACTCCTCTTTTTAAGAGGTGATTCTACCCATCATGGTTCCTCTTTATGCATCATGATGATTACAGTATTCCTAAGATTCATAATTGCACCTACGGTGTTTAAGATCCAGGACCAGCGGTGGGTGTTTTTGTTGAGACTTCCTGGAGGCCTTACCAATGGGAAATGGGAAATATGCAAATCAACCATTGATGACGGTCTTAGTGATTAGCATAAAGGTCAAGGGTCACTGTGAGTGCCTCCTTGAGTGCTGCAGGTTCGTGCCACGGAGAACAAAGACAGAAATGCCAGCCTGTGTTCCGGAGCTGCTGGTTCACGTTCTTTTCCTGGACAGATATCTCAGACTCACAGGAGGACAGGTCAGCGCGAGGGGACAGTAAAAGAAGAAAAGCTCCTCAGACAGATCAATGCTAATAAACTGAGCCTTGTTTCTCTGTGATTAGTCAGTTCAGCTCACAATGAGCTCAGAGCAGCGGTAATGGGGCAGTAATGGGCTACAGCCTCTTTGGTGTGAGATAACAGTGGTGGGAGGTCAGAGAACCGGTCAGTTTCATTTTGTTCCAAGACATTTGAGTGAGTCACTGAGTCTTCGTGTTTATTCGTCCCAAGACTTCATTGGCTTTGCTGTGACACAGCTGACAGAGGAGGAAAGCAGCCTGCGAGCAGCTCTCGCTGTGGAGAAGCGTTCTAAAGAGCACAGCGTGGTTTTAGGGAGGAGCTACAGAGCTGGAAGATTGAAACTTACAGCCTAGAGAACTGAGCGTCTCACCGTCCTGCCCACAAACATCTTCAGACGGCTCTCTGAGGCGGGAGGTGGAGAGGACATCCGCTGGATTATCATCTCCAGTCATCGTCTTTGAGCTGCTGAACATCAGAGACACTCAGTCTTCCTGTGAACAGCAGCGGAAATTCATACGGCTGGATGAGCCTCATGTTGTTCTCCATTTACAGCTGAACCTCAGTTCCTCATTACTGTCCCCCTTTCAGCCAATGAGCTATCGCTTTCAGCCCAACAGCCAAACACAGCATTGATCTCCTTATGAAGTGTGTTTGGATAAAAGAAATACTACTGATGTTTTCAAACACATGTTAAACCAGCTGTGTTGCGCAGAGTGTATGGACCATTCTATCACACTGAGGTTCCACAGACTATTTTGAAAAAAAAGAGAAAAACAGTTATTCAGGTATTTAGACCTTAGATATTTACAAAGGATGACATCATGATCTATTTTAGCTGAAGGCATTAACTGAAATAGTAATAAGCTAAATGTGTATAAATCATTATTTATGGGGTGCTTTCTGTCGGGAGGCGGCTGTCCCAAACCCTAACCCCAAAATTTTTATTATTTAAAGTTGAAAAAATTCAATTTATGATGAAGGTGACTTTACAGGCCAAGCTTTTTTAAAAAATCTTAGCTTTTAATGGAAGTAAATGGAGAAGTATTTTTTCCAAGTAATTTTACACCATTTATGTTTGTCCATTCATCATGATATTCTGACACAACATACAAACATACAGGGCAACTGCCTTTTTCAGATTGTGTCAAAAAATGGAGAGAGGAAGTTAGAAGAAATTGTGTACTAATTTAAACTCATATCAGACAATAACACAGACCAGATTAAAGAGATGAAGACCAAAGAGCCGTAGAGTTTTACTGAAGCTCCGAGTTAAAGAGCCGTAGAGTTTTACTGAAGCTCTGAGTTAAAGAGTCGTAGAGTTTAATGAAGCTCTGAGTTAAAGAGTCGTAGAGTTTTACTGAAGCTCTGAGTTAAAGAGTCGTAGAGTTTTACTGAAGCTCTGAGTTAAAGAGTCGTAGAGTTTTACTGAAGCTCTGAGTTAAAGAGTCGTAGAGTTTTACTGAAGCTCCGAGTTAAAGAGTCGTAGAGTTTTACTGAAGCTCTGAGTTAAAGAGTCGTAGAGTTTTACTGAAGCTCCGAGTTAAAGAGTCGTAGAGTTTTACTGAAGCTCTGAGTTAAAGAGTCGTAGAGTTTAATGAAGCTCCGAGTTAAAGAGCCGTAGAGTTTAATGAAGCTCTGAGTTAAAGAGTCGTAGAGTTTTACTGAAGCTCCGAGTTAAAGAGTCGTAGAGTTTTACTGAAGCTCCGAGTTAAAGAGTCGTAGAGTTTTACTGAAGCTCTGAGTTAAAGAGTCGTAGAGTTTAATGAAGCTCTGAGTTAAAGAGTCGTAGAGTTTTACTGAAGCTCTGAGTTAAAGAGTCGTAGAGTTTAATGAAGCTCTGAGTTAAAGAGTCGTAGAGTTTTACTGAAGCTCTGAGTTAAAGAGTCGTAGAGTTTAATGAAGCTCCGAGTTAAAGAGTCGTAGAGTTTAATGAAGCTCCGAGTTAAAGAGTCGTAGAGTTTTACTGAAGCTCTGAGTTAAAGAGTCGTAGAGTTTAATGAAGCTCCGAGTTAAAGAGTCGTAGAGTTTAATGAAGCTCCGAGTTAAAGAGTCGTAGAGTTTTACTGAAGCTCCGAGTTAAAGAGTCGTAGAGTTTTACTGAAGCTCCGAGTTAAAGAGTCGTAGAGTTTTAATGAAGCTCCGAGTTAAAGAGTCGTAGAGTTTAATGGAGCTCCGAGTTAAAGAGTCGTAGAGTTTTACTGAAGCTCCGAGTTAAAGAGTCGTAGAGTTTAATGAAGCTCTGAGTTAAGGAGTCGTAGAGTTTAATGAAGCTCTGAGTTAAAGAGTCGTAGAGTTTAATGAAGCTCTGAGTTAAAGAGCTGAGTTTTCAGATGTTTATTAAAAGTGAGCTCTGAGCTCGACTGTCTAATAAAAGCTGAACTGAGCTCCACAGTTTAGAAGCAGAATAACTGAAAGAGTCTCTCCACGTTTTCTGTGTTTTACTGAAGGTGTTCAGAAGGTCAGAATCTGCAGATCTGAGATCATAAACAGACAGACGGTCAAGAGCTTTAAGGTCATTTAGAACTTAAAAAACCAGCAGCAGAGCTTTAAACTCTCTCTAACAGATCCAGAGCTGTATGTGATTCCGACACGACTGAGAAAACACTGAATAAAACTACACATCACTCAGATTTGGAGGCAGCAGCGAAATCTCGACGTGGAAACTTTGAAAAGAAATGACTATAAATACATAATTAGGTTGTTTATTACCATTCAAAAACTTATTTTAGTCTCAAATCTCGCAATATTCTCTAATGCTTCGCAAAGTGCCTTTTGGTTTGTAGCGTTTAAATATTTTATTATATTTTAATGTGTTAATATTAAAATTATAACAGCTGTTAATATCATGTTCTAAACTTTACAGCAGTGTAAACAGTGAAATGACTCCGATATTAAAGTTCACACGAGAGGGCGTTGGCGCTTTATGGCCGTCACATTAGTCAACATTATAAATGTAAAAAATGATTAAAAATCACAAACAGCCCTTTCCCTCACACACACTCACACACACAGAGGATGCAGATGTGCCGATAGTTTTGCAGAAATAATGTGTTTTTGATATTCTTTGTAACCTTTGACTTCAATCAATATGTGAGTTGCTGTAACATCATTCTCTCCTGTACGATTCTCCCTCTAAAAATCAATTATTTAAGCAACTTAGCATTTCTCCACTGATCCCCACAGCAAAATACAATTTATGATTCATGGAATAAATATAATGTAATTAAGAGCACTGAACTGAATCCATTTACTCCCATTAGCATTCCTATAGAGAGAGAGAGAGAGAGAGAGAGAGAGAGAGAGAGAGAGAACACAGAGAACACAGTGAAAGATAGAGACAGGTACAGAGAGACAGACAGGTAGAGAAAGACAAAGAAAGAGAGAAATGTAGAGAAAGTACAGAGAGAATACAAAGTAAGACAGAGACAGGTAGAGAGAGAGAGATGGGTAGAAAGAGTAGAGAGAGAGAGACAGGTAGAGAGAGTAAAGGAAGAGAAAGACACTAAACTAAACTGAAGTTTAGGATTGGAGGATTTAGGATTACATCATGGATGTCATGCATTGTTTCTCTTTTGTTGTATAGATAAAGGTAATTGTTGTAATGCTTTGATTATTTGACTATAAATGTTTGTCAACTTTGTCATCAATAAAGCAAAAACTTGAACTTGAGAGACAGTACAGAGAGAGAGAGAGAAATAGGGAGAGAGAGCTACACTGAGAGTGTAGAGAGAGAGAGAGAGAGAGAGAGCTACACTGAGAGTACAGAGAGAGCGAGAGCTACACTGAGAATACAGAGAGAGAGAGAAATAGAGAGAGCGAGAGAGCTACACTGAGAGTACAGAGAGAGAGACGTATGTAATTATCTGTTTTCTCTACCTGTGGTCATTATAGCGTGTGTGTGAACTGTTTAGGAAGACTAATCGAGTGCCGATTCAGTGATGAGGATGATGTCATGTATCCATAATCCCGAACAGGACGGTGGTCACAAAACACACCCATCGTTTAATCCCCATGTGTCAAACACGTGATCAGGCCCTCGACACAATCCTACCCACAGTATTTTAATTTTCTATTAATATTAGCCTGTTTACAATGCGCTGCACTACAGACCCCAGCATGCATTGCAGTGTAATGTGCACTCTGACTCTCCCACCCCAACATTTCCTGGGGTCATTTAAAGTATTTCAAGTATTCAAGATCTACTACAATGCCTGTTTTTTCATGCTGAGGTTTTTGTGTGTTTTAATTAAACAGTGGCCAGTTCAGGTTGTAACACAACATTAATTAAAAATTAAATTTTTCTCCAGGCCACAGATTTGTTGAGATTTTTTTAATGTGGCCCTTTTAGTGGTTCAGTTTGACACCCCTGATTCAATCTGTCATCTCATCTGAATTATTCCTGACTTGGTTCACTGAAACAGGTGGAGGAATTGAGGGGGAAGTGCAGATTCTAAACGTTCAATTCAGACCACGTTTGCGTTCATAAGTACAACAGGACATATCATATTTAGTTTTACCTTATTTGCTGGATGAGATACATAAGATGCACTGCCACAGTAACTGTGATGATACGAGTAAATAATTTGGTGGTAACTAATTTGCTCATTAATAAAGGAGGACTACTAGCAGGCTTGCGTAATGTGAGGCGTCATGCTTTTTCCTCATCTACATGCGTCGACAGTGATTCATAACTAAAATAATGCCTGAACCGCTCTGTGATCTTCAGACTGCTGTTGTGGGAGAACATGAGGAGGAAGACTGGCCTGAACAGGATCTCAGACTGGCAGATTTAAATGGCACTGCACTTAAAATGGCCTCTTCTTTCTGCATCGAGCTCAAAGCTTGGTGACCCCGTCCCGACCCCTGCCCCGCCCCGACCCCGCGCCCCGCCCCAACCCCATGTACGGAAAATAGGTTTAACTTGCAACTCAAAATAAGCAAAGAGTAATTTGACATGTTGAGATTCTAATTACATGTTTGTGCAGTTTTAGCTTTTAATCCTGTTTTTCAGTGTACAGTGGGCTTAGCAAAGTGGATTTTTACTAGTGGAACTTGTTCAAGTGTGAACTGAATCCCTGAGATAAAGAAAAAACAGAAAATAAAAGCTAAGATGGCTCACCATGAATTTCAGCATGTCAATTTTATTTTTAATTGTGGGGAAAAAATGACCATATCGCTGCTGTCGGAACAAAACCTCTTATCTCCATTTTTGTCATTTTTCAGTTTGTGATATAATTTGAAAACGCCATTTGCTCTTTACATTGTGTGTAAATTTTACATAGATCAAAAGAAACGGCCCAAAATGACTTGTAAAAAACTCTGGTTCCATTGACTTGCATTAAAAGTAAAGTATGTTTTTGTTTCTCCTGTAAAGTCACCATTTTGGAGATACGAGGTTTTGTTCCGACAGCAGCAAGATGTTAAACACGTTAGTGAAAATTGTTACTGCAACTATAATTGCAGTATATAACTGGAGAAAGACTTTAATTATTACGAATGAGAAATCAAATCTTGCAAATCGGCTAAAATATAATTCCTACAAATAAAAGTTGAATTTTAAGATGATTTTTTTTTACACATCACAACATTTTTTAATAAAGACATTTTGTTTCTTAAAATGTTATAAATATTTTTACTATTATTAAACTTTTAACTAGAGAATTTTGCTTTACTTTGACACCTCACATCCATTCAGGTAGCCAACCAGCTTCACTTGTGTGTATGACCTCATTTACATGTTGATTTTGATTGGCTCTTGTTGAGGACACTGCTGAAAATACCACAGTCTTAATAGGACACCAGTGTGCTAATCAGCGCCCCAGCGACTTTTTTGAACAGAATAAAAAGATTTTATATGATTTAAATTGTTAAACATGGTTCTTATTATGAACGGCATAATAGAAAATACTACACACATAAATATATATATTTTTATATTTCCTTAAGCTTCTAATATATATAATCCAACATGTAAATGCCATCTAGTCAAGCTGAAAATGTTTTATTTTTAAATAAAATATTTTTAAAATGTTTAAATATCAGGACTTATAGGTCAGTCAGGACAGATACAGTTAGTATTGTTATCGGTATTTGGTATCAGCATATATTTTAGGAACATGTATTGTTATTGGTTTTGGAAGGGAAAAGTGGTCTCGGTGCATCTCTGTCTATAGTGCTCGTTTGGTCTCCTGTAATAAACTACAGAAACTATTTAAATTAGCTCATCAATCACAGACGTTCTCCATTCAAGAGCTCCTTCATGCTGAACCTCAAACCCTTTACGTCTTCATCAGCGCCGGCCTGCTTGTGCTTTTCTCTGTTGGCACTGTGTGTTTCCACCGCGTCTCTCCCTCCCCCAGAGCAAAGTTCCAGTAAACGAGACGCACACACTGCCCTCGGGCAGTTTAAACTGTGTTTCCGCTCGTTGAAAGTGATAGTGCATTAAGAAAATGTCGACCGGCGGCAGTCATGCCAAAGCAGTGACTCCCACGGTGGAGAGAGGGAGAGCAGGAGAGAGAGAGAGAGAGAGAGAGAGAGAGAGAGAGAGAGCAGTCAGAGGAGCAGGTGAAGAAGGTAAGACTGAGCAGAAGTTTTCTCTAGTCAGTTATGAGAAGATCTCGCTCCCTCTGTTTCCCCTTCCCTGAAAAATATCTCCTCAAAGCTGCTTATGAAGCCTCCTCTTCTACCCAGATCTACAGTTCGGGTTAGGGTTAGGTCTACTAACCTCCACCAGCTCCAGATCTTCAGCTGAGCTGAGGCTGGAACCCATATTTTCACAAGGACGTTGGGCGATGCATCAACATCCTGCTGGTTTCAATTTGTGTGGAATAAAACTGTTCATGTGAGCTCTGGTCAGCTTCCCCTCCACAGGAGTCTGACCCCTCAGACCCCTTTATTCACCGCATATTCGCCCCAAGGCTTCCTCCCGCACCATCTAAAGGATCCTGCGTTTCATCGTTTGATTCCAGAGATCATAAACGGAGTACAGGCTGCTGCGTTGGACTTTCTGCTCTTTCCTTATGAGTACAAAGCATCTCCATTACTCACACTTTTCAAACTTCCCCTCGTACCACACAGACGTATCTCATAGTTTTGAAGGTTCTCTCAGCTTTTCAAATGGAAAAGAACTCCTGAGATACTTGTTGCATGGTCTTATGATTCCTCCAGACCTCCAGTTCCTGCTATGTATTCCATACATCGCCTTCCATGTGAGCTGTATTATTCTGCCTCCAGATTTGATTATGATAAACTTATAATAGCGCGCAGCATTAAATAAGGAATCCATTTCACATTCTGTGGAGAGGGAAGGATTGACACCGAAAGTCAAAATGAAAACCTGCCGAACAGACGGCTTAGAACTGTTGAAGCACATAATCAGCCTTTGGAAAGCTGTGCTCCAAAAACTGTGCGCTCACCTTAACAGTGAATCCTCAATTAAAGAGTGTCACAAAACCCCCGGGTGAATCAGGACTTGAGCCGGCTTAATGGCGATGAGGTGGGCCTACAGTGGGGGGAAAGCTTGCCGCTGTTTGGGAGGGAAAATTACCCGGCAGTGTTGAGAACAAAGTGGAGATTTCCTGAATGTGTAATGTGGACGGTGCTGGCTTTCATTCCCCACAGTGCAGATGAGTTTGAACTGCACTCCTGAGCCCAGACCACGTTTCCCTGGTCTTTCTTTTCTTTTTTGTGCTCATAATTTAGCTGCTAGTTTAAGACTGTATGACGCTGTTGGTTTTGATAAACTGCCATCCATCAATCCCAAAACTAGAGCTGTAGAACTTGAGTCTGGTCTTGAACATGTATTGTCTCAGACTGGTTGTGGATAGTCTTTGTCAGTCTGGGCCTTGGCTCTTGCCAAATTTATTTCCTGGCGTTGACCAAGTCCAATAATTTCTTTCTCTCAACTGTCACCAACTAATGCTGACTCGCACTCATGCAGCTCAGTGGTTAAATTGGGCTGAAGTGAACAGGGGTACGTTTCCCAAAAGCATAGTTGATAAGTATGTTGTCAGCTTAGACCCCATTTACACCATGTGACTTCACGCGTCTTGAGTACCAGGACTAAAATGCAAGTGTAAATGCACCCAAGACGCGTTTAAAACATACAAATCTGATCACTCAAACTATTTCAGGAGGTGGATCGACGGGCGTTTGAGCCTCATGTTATAGTAGTGTAAACAATCCGTCTCTCCAAGACATGTTCGACACCTGAAACTCCTCCCAGTACAACAGAAACTCCTCCCAGTACAACAGAAACTCCTCCCAGTACAACCAAAATCCCCTACCAGTACATCTAGACTCCTCCGAGTACAACAGAAACTCCTCCCAGTACATCCTAGACTCCTCCCAGTACAACCAAAACTCCTCCCAGTACAATAGAAACTCCTCCCAGTACAACCAAAAATCCCTACCAGTACAACAGAAACTCCTCCCAGTACAACAGAAACTCCCCCAGTACAACCAAAACTCCTCCCAGTACAACCAAAATCCCTACCAGTACATCTTAGACTCCTCCCAGTACAACAGAAACTCCTCCCAGTACAACCAAAACCCCTCCCAGTGCATCCCAAACCCTTCTTAGTATAACAGAAACTTTTCCCAGTACAACCAAACATCCTTAAATTGGTTGGTTGAGTTCGGTAGGAAGGCTGGGGTTCTCAGTAGTTCATGTTTCCAAGTTGCTAAAATGGTGCAAATTCCATTTTCTGCCTAAATATGACACAGATCTGATCTTTTCAAATCTGACCTGAGCCCCTTTGGCCTTGTTCAGACTGCCAGCCCAAATCTGATTTCTGGCATATCCTGATTGTATCCAGCTTGATTTTTGATAGTCTGGACAGCAAAAAATACACAAAATCCACATTTGGAGGTGGTTTGTAATGTGACTGCAGTCAGATTTTTACAGATACGTCTCAGTCTGGACGCTCTGGACACTCAAATACGGATTTCAAAGTGTTTTTTGTGTCACTCGCAACTTGACAATGACAACTTGACGATGTCCAATCTGGAGTGATGAAGTTCTGGGATTCAAGAAGAGCTCCAGAGATTCATGATGATGAAGAGAGTTCTGAGGAGTTTGGAGGGGAGATGATGCTCCTCCATCTCTCCTGCATCCGCGACTGAAATCCACGTCACCAGCGTAGCTACGTAGTTACTGACGCCTACGTCGTTACCACGGCAACCCATGCAAATAGACTGGAGATGTCTGGACACACAAATCCGATATGATCACCTGTAAATAACAGTGCAGACAAAGAATCAAGGATCTGATTTGAGAAACAAATCCGATTTGCCTGCAGTCTGAACAGCCTGACCCACCCTGATGTGAACCGTCATGTAAGAGAAATCAGAGCTGAATTTGAGCAATAAAGCCTGTAATGTGAATCTAGCTTTGGTTTCCTGTTAGTTCCTGAGGAATGTCAGCGATTCCGGAAGCTCTTAAAAACATAACCTGTCCGTCGTTCTCTTAGCTAGACGATATTGTTGCTATGATAAGCTGCTCTGTGTATGTGTGCTGTATTAATACATACATACATACATCATCTAAACCGCTTATCCTCCTGGGTCGCGGTGGTGCTGTATTAGTAGTGTATTTTAACTTCTTTCTTATTTTGCACGGCTAATTAGGAACAGTTATGAACATTGTATATGGAGTCCTGTATTTCACCTGGTAAACTAAGTTATGAGTAACTTTAAAGTAGTGAGTTTGGTTCCCATGTACGTAATCATCTTAGAGTGCAAGATAAGCTTTTTTTGTCAAGAGTACTTATTTATTTTTTTTGATCATAGATGAGAAGTTAGCCCCGTAGTTCAACAGCTCACCAGCTCCAAAGTCAGGACTGACAAACAATTATACTATAGAGATTCACTTAGTATACTTAACGAAGGTTGTGTAAGAGAGAATAATACAGGGGGAGACATGAACTTACAAACTTTTTAAAATGCCCTGATATGCTCTGTGTAGCTCTACAGTGAACCAGCTTTGTATAGAAAATCAAAGATGTAGAGAAAGGAAATGTCGGTCTAGTAAAAAGAAACCTGGAATAAATGTAAAGTCATAGACGTCATAAAGAATGAAAGTCATAGTAGTCATATTATCAGTCATATTACCTTTAAATCATACATAGATACCTTAGTGGCAACAGGTGCAGTGAAATAACGGTAAGAATATTGGTTACAATGTGTTATTATTAATAATTCAATCATTTTAAAGTTATAGATAGACAGTATGGGACAGTGTTAAAGATCTGCTTTTGCAGTGAAAAACAGTCTGAAAGATAAATGTATAATCCAGACGCGTATAACGCAGCTGGGGTCATGGTGTGGAGCTAACAAGCTGGAGTTCAACACAAAAAACTGGAGATTTGCTCATTTCAGAAAGGAACCCACCCCACTGCCTCCGCCGGAAATACACGGCTCCACAGTTATCAGTCTTACAAATTCCTGGGCACCGCCATTCAGCAGGACCTCACATGGGCCAGACATAGCACTGCAGTTATGCAGAAGGCCCAGCAGCACCTGTATTTCCTTTGACACTTCCTTAATAGAGTCCATCATCACATCCTCCATCTCCTGATCTGTCTCTGCATCTTTGCGCACCAAACGAACGCTGCGCTGTGCAGAGGAAATCATCGGCTGTCGGCTCTCCGCCCTCCAAGATCTTTACTCATCTAGGATGAGGGTGGGCTGACCCCTCACACCCCGGTCACTCTCTCTTCCAGTGGTTTCCTTCTCAGAGGAGACCAAGAGTGAGAGCCCCAAAGACTCGGACCAGCCGCCACCTCCACAGCTTCTTCCTCCTGGCCATCATCCTCCTAAAGGAGAACGCTTCTCACATCCCTCTGCTTTAACACTGTAACGTACATAAACACCGTATATCCCACACCGTAATCCTTCGGCATAAAAACTCTCCCACTCTCCTCTACGGTGCTCAGTGCACATATGGACTTTAAATTATTGCAACATACATATTTTATAAATATACATTTATATTCACTGCTCAATTCTTTTAGCTTTACATTCTATTCAGCAATTTGTACTGGAAGCAGATAAGGACTCATTTAGGCTCGATCTCAAAGAGGACTCCGTTTTTTGGCTTATAGTCTTGTTGTTGTCTCACTGTCCTTTGGACTCTGTCTTGCCTCAGTCTCGCTCTCATTTGGACTCGGTCTTGCCTTTCATTTAGACTCAGTCTTGGTTTCGCCTTTCATTTGGATATGGTCTTGACTTGGTCTCACCTTTCATTTGGACTCAGTTTAGACTTAGTCTTGCCTTTCATTTGGACTCAGTTTAGACTTAGTGTTGCCTTTCATTTGGACTCAGTCTTGACTTGGTCTCACCTTTCATTTGGACCCAGTCTAGCCTTTTATTTGGACTCAGTGTTGACTTGGTCTTGCCTTTTATTTGGACTCAGTCTTGACTTGGTCTCACCTTTCATTTGGACTCAGTTTAGACTTAGTCTTGCCTTTCATTTGGACTCAGTTTAGACTTAGTCTTGCCTTTCATTTGGACTCAGTGTTGCCTTTCATTTGGATTCAGTCTGGACTTGGTCTCACCTTTCATTGGGACCCAGTCTAGCCTTTTATTTGGACTCAGTGTTGATTTGGTCTCACCTTTCATTTGGACTCAGTCTTGCCTTGGTCTCACCTTTCATTTGGACTCAGTCTTGCTTTATGTTTGGACTCAGTGTTGACAAAGGTGGACTTCATTTGAAGACAAAGATGACTTTCTGTCCTAATAAGGCAGACAGTTCCTAATCTGTGTCTTTAGTGAACTGAACTCTTTATCACTTCCAATGATCATTTGCCTCCATCAGTGTGTCTCTGGGTTAAGTTGTCTGATACCATCCAGACGTTCAGGGCAGAGTTTGCACATTGATGACGTGAGCAGCGTTCTCTGTTTTTACAGTGCATTTTTCCATCAGGTGTATGATGGGTCGACCGGCGGGAGCTGGAGTCATAAACGTTATGGCCACCTTGTTTCGAGCCTTGAGTGTTCTGTTGTTGAAGAGTTATCTTTCAGTGGCTCTACTTAGCTTCTGTTTGTTAGCGAGGCTCCCAGCTAACGTTGGGCATGTAGAGGCAGCGCCCGAGAGCGAAGGGCTGTTTGAAGTGCGATAAAAGACTTTGTTTGCCTGCTTTTAAATGTGCACCTCTCTGCCTGGGCCTTGATCTACCTGTGCAGTTGGCAGAGAAGAACTCGCGCAACCTTCCTCAGCCTGAGGGAGACGAAGGTGCAGCCACGTTTCATTACTCTCTTGCCTGTCAGCTACGCACCACTGAGTTCAGATGAAGCTTTTCATCTCCACCACTCCTACATGACACCCATAAGGACGTGCCTGCCATTTTTGTCCCGGACTATATATTTACTTTTGGGGCACGTAGACGGCGCTAGGTGCTGCTTATGTGTGACGGGTCGCTCATCCTGACACGCATGTATATTAAAAAGACGCATATTCTGACAACAGACTCAGTAGCGGGTTTTGAACAATTGCTGGGTTTGAGTGGGAGATCTTTACTTACAGATTGTTGTTCATGAAAGGTCATCTAGGCTTTAGGAATCAGGTAACCTGTTTCTTCACAACCTTGCAGTTATTCATAATTGATAACTAAATAACTATCAAAAATAATTATTTCTTAATGAGCGAATTTTTTTCTCAATAGAAATGTACTTCAAATAAAGGTTGTTTTTTTTAATTTTTATATATATATATATGTATATATATGTATATGTATGTATGTATATAGATACACACACGTAATTTTTCCTGTAAATAATTTCCCTGTAGTTGTTTGTGTGCAGGAGTCTTTGTGTTCAGGTGTGTTTTATTTTGTGTTTTGTACAGGATTTATTTCTACACACACACAGTAACGTAGTAATATTATGCTGTCGCGTATAATTACACACACACACACACACACACACACACACACGTTCGTAACCCCTCATTTTGTCATACAGCCACACACACTGAGGTAGTCGAGTGTTGGCGGCTGCTCTTCGTCTTCGTTACAAAGCCACCATTCAGGCTCTCTCTCTTCCACACAGGCTGCAGTCTGAAATCCCATTAGAGCCGAGGGGCCCTGCTCCGTGGGCTGCTTGCTCCATTCAGGACTCTTTGTGGGAATGTTTTTGCCCCTCAGTGCTGGGTGGATGTGTCTTTACCCCCCAGAGAGATGATCCTGCTTTCCACGTCACAGTTTCCAAAGCTCAGCAGCTCTGACCAACCGCAACAGACTGAATTCAATGGCTTCCCTCAACTCTTATAGCATAATACTCTCAACACTGCTGCCCTACACACTGTCCACTAGTACTGTAGTACTCGAGTCCAGTCTTGAGACCATGAATTGCTGGTCTTGGTCTTGACATCATTTGGACTCGGTCTTGTCTCGGTATTCTTGCCATCTTGACTTAGACCTGACTAATTCAAAGTCTCTGCCTCGACTCGACTACTACAAAGTCTTGGCCTTGACACGGACTCAACTACTACAAAGTCTCAGTCATGACTCTGACTCGACTGCTACAAAGTCAAAGGCCTTGACTCAGACTCTCTGTCTTGGCTCGAGCTCAACCACTACAAAGTCTCGGTTTTGACTCAGACTTGATTACTACAAAGTCACTACCTTAACTCAGACTTGACTACTACAAAGTCTCGGCCTTGACTCGCTCTCGCATCTGATGTGCTTGACTACAACAATACTGTCCACTCTGTTTCCTCATACAGTCAGTATCCCAACCTCACCATCTGTTGCTGTTTACTGAACATTGCTGTTTTATGTGTGGTAGAAGGTGATGGCAGTGGAGGTGTGTGGCTGGACAGAGGCAGCGCTGATGGAAGGCAATGTTAATGTGATTACAGCGCCTCCACCACAACTCATTAACTCATTAATTCTTTCATTAGTACATGTTGAAGCGCAGCGGTCATCCTGGTGAGAACTCGGTGAGCTCTAATGTGATAACTTTTTTCAGAGGA
Organism: Colossoma macropomum; assembly: GCF_904425465.1. Classification (NCBI taxonomy): domain Eukaryota; kingdom Metazoa; phylum Chordata; class Actinopteri; order Characiformes; family Serrasalmidae; genus Colossoma; species Colossoma macropomum. The sequence continues at coordinate 397,650 of NW_023495290.1, read as the reverse complement.
CGCTTTAAATTGTTATTCCGTTGACGTTATTGTTAAATTGTTTTTCTTTCCAAACGAGTTTAAATGAAATGATATGTAACTAATCTTTCCTTTGTGGAGCACCGAAAAGGAAATAAAAGAACTCTACAGTAGATGAATTCACTCGTTTATGCGGTGCTCCACTCTGCCTCCAGATCCACATCACCCACCCCCGACCCCCCTCCCCTCCAGGTTGCAGTGGCCTGGCTGTTGTCCTGCGGGTTGCTGGCATTTGCCCTCCACCACCTGATCTTTGCCCTCCTCCAGCCAGGGCATGCAGAGGTGCCAATTAGTGCCATTTGTGGTAGCATTTGTTGGGCATCCACGAGGACAGGGCTGAGGGCCGGCGGCCGTCCGGTCAGTGAGCCGGGGTGAGGCTGGGCCAAATGAAACACAGCAGGGACTATTCCACACCCAAGCTGGTGTCAAACGCTCCGACTGCTGAGCTGAAGCTCACCTTAATCACCCTGACCAACCAATCAACCTCCCCTGGTGAATGAATTAGACTGAGACTGGCTGCTAAAGCCCACAAGTGGACGTCAACCTCATTTTAGTGAAACTCTGAAAAGTTGCTGTTGGAGCTGGTCTTACTTTTATTCAGGCAAAACCGCAGGTTTTTTGTGCACAGGGTCATTCCATGGCTACTCACCCAGGGCCTCGCAGGTCACATGATAGACTTCAGTTAATGAAAGAAAACTCATGCAATAAAGGGTTGAACCACAATTTCAAAAATTGCTACATTTTTTTTTTTAATTAAAAATTTGCAGTTTTTAAGGATCTTAAATATTGAGTCCTTAAAAAAATGTCTGTCCACTTGACGGCCATCTTGGCAGTAATTTCCACTCATCTAGGCTCCTCTCTCTTTGAAAGGGGAGAAACCTATAAATCCAAAGCCAAAAGCCAAATCACTTTTAAAATTTTACCAAATTTGCATAAATAATTGATGGTGTTTGGTGTCTGTAGTACTACTAGAATGACTGACTGAGCTGCAGTACTAACCGGGAGTAAATATCCCACTGTCAGAATTTGAAACCTTTTACTTTTCCATTTTCAAAACAACTTCTGCAAAATTTAGGATTTATGTATTATTCTACTGAACTGGTTCAAAGTCAGAGTTTTGGACTTTAGATAAAAATGATTGTGAATTATAAATTACACCACTGTACGTCTTAAAAGTTTCAACAGAAGGAATTACATTATCCCAGCCAAACTGTACGTTGGTTCATATTTGCTTATATTTCTAGTCAATAAAAATCTTTATAATGACAAAGTGAAATGAATGACATTGAATGAAATAAAAATGAATAAAATAAATAGAAAATAAATTTGTTATTTAAACAATTCTAAATAATAAATAGATATGAAAACATTTTTTATCATGTGTAAGTGATAACGCATGCAGTAGAGCGCTAAGCTGTGTCTATCTTTCTCAGTTGTCGGCCCTCGACTCGCGTCCGCACCTTCTCAGCTCCCGGTTCTTCCTGTTCTAACACACACATCAACGCAGCTATGGGCTAGCCCCGCCTTCAAAATAAGAGTCCTTATAAAATGAACCCTAAGAATGACTTCAGGAGAACAATATACAGAATATTTTATACATTTGTTGAACACACCACAATATTCTTGGAGGAACTGTTTTGATCAGAATCCCTTGGACAGAAATTCAACACACCCTGTTAAGATTTTTAAATTTTTCTCCTGAGCGTCTGTGATGTGACCTGACAGGCCTGTGGTCAGTCAGTGTGGAACAATACCACAACTATAACAGAACATGAGCAGCTCTAAACTCTAACAGCTCCATAATCTGTTTTTTTAACTCAAGCGTAATTGTTTGCAAACAGAAATGACGGTCATTAATGTTCTGCCCCAAGGCTTCTCCTGATTATACAGCACGGCACCCTCATTACCAGCTTTCACTGACCACCACTTTTATGGCTCGAAACCGATGAATAAGCAGAGACGGTGACCGATCCACCGCTCTTCACCTCCGTCAGCTCCAGGCTTCCTCGCGTTAGGATGAGGTGTGGCTCCAAACAGAAGACGCGCGGTGACGAACCCTACTGTTTGCGTATGAGTCAGTGAACAAGAACAGCAGTGGTCAGCTGTGATGAGGTCAACACAACTGCTGCTTTCGGGAAGACTTAAACACACAGAGAACAGGAGAGCGATCCTGGATAAGCTGGGCGGATTGGAGAACCTAAGCAGTCATCAAATCACCCATCAGGCCTGGAGGGTGTCCGCAGACACTGCTGCGTGAAGGGGCTCGCGTTCATGTTTTATGGCCCTGTAGTCCATTACAGTCCAGTCAGAATCACCTGCTGATCAGGGAACATCAGAGAACCAAAAGAACGCTTGGATTTCACAAACATCCTGAAAGAGCAAACATGATCTGAACTGAGCAGGAGGTGTTTTACAGGACATGGGGGCAGATCTCTCTCTCTCTCTCTCTCTCTCTCTCTCTCTCATTCACGCTCATTCTCTCTCTCTCTCACTCTCTCTCTCTCATTCATGCTCATTCTCTCTCTCTCTCTCTCTCATTCTCTCTCTCTCTCATTCACGCTCATTCTCTCTCTCTCTCTCTCATTCTCTCTCTCACTCTCTCTCTTATTCTGTCTTTTCTCTCTCAACCTCTGTCTCTCTCTTTCTCACTCTCTTTCTCTGTCCTCTCTTTCTTTCTTTGTCCTCTCTCACTCTCTCTCTTTCTTGTTTTCTTTTTTTTTCTTTTCTTTCTCTCTCTGTCTTGGTATGTCTGCCTCTTTCTGTCTCTCTCTCATTCTGTCTTTTCTCCCTCTCTTTCTTTGTCCTCTTTCTAAGTCTCTCTCTCTCTCTCTCTCTCTTTCTTTTTTTCTTTTCTTTCTCTCTCTGTCTTGGTGTGTCTGTCCCCCCCCTCTCTTTCTCTTCCTGTCTTCTGTCTGTTCTCTCCTTCTATCTCTTTCTCTCTACCTCTCTCTGTGCCTTCTCTCTCTCTGCCTCTCACTTTCTCTCTCAATCTCTCTCTGTCTCTTTCTCCCTTTGTTTTTTGTATTTTCTTTCTCCCTCTTTCTGTCATCTTTCTCACTTTTTCTCACTCTTTTCTTTCTCTCTCTCTCTGTCTTCTCTCTCAATCTCTTTCTTTTTCTCAGTTCTTTCTTTTCTCTCACTCTTTCTCAGTCCCTTTCTCTCTCTCTCTCTCTCTCTCTCTCTCTCTCTGATATCAGGCTGTGCAGGTGTGTAGGCCAGCAGAGCAAGATGCACTCCACATACCTGACCAGTGCAGGACGGTCCAGCACACTGATGGCCGTCCTGATGACCACCGTCCTGCTGGTGAACGGTCTGGTTAGAAAAGTCACTCTCTCTTTCCTCTGAAAGCGAAATCTTGAAGTCGGACCCCAGAATGGCTCAGAGAAGCCCCTCGAACACTTTCCACATTTAATTTGTCCATTCAGAGCTCTGACAGCACAAAGCGTAATATCAGTTTTATGATAATTTCCACTTTTGATCAGAGTTTGATCGGGTCAGAAATCCACTCAATCTGCTCCCACAGTGGAATTTTCCACAGAAGAATGCGGCGTGCGGCTCGTACGGCTTCCTCTATTTTTTTCTCTCCATCCATTTAGGAATGTGGGATTTAACTTTGCTTGGCTGTGGGATAAAGTTTCTATGGGGATTACTGTAATAGCGCTCATGCTTAATATATATTTTTTTCTTTGAAATTCATTTGTGATATATTCCCCCTTCAGCCACTCTCCAGATAAGCGCGCCGGGCCCATTCTTTGTTCACTTCCATTTCTTATGTGCATCTGTCAGAGAGCGCAGATACGATATTGCAACTTCAAACAGGTCTTTTGTGCGAGAGGGGAGAAACGTCGCAGTCATTCCGCTCCTCTTCTGTCCCAAATTTATCAGGCCGGCTGTATCTTGTTCAGCCACAGCGAGAAATGGGTAAAAAAAAACAATTTCAAAGAGCTGCACTCCGCAGCGGCGGTATTATTCGGTATCACCTCTTCCTGCACTGTGCCGTGTTGGGAGAGACATTGTTTAGGCCCTCATTTTACCTTATTTTTCATTGTCTGTCGGTCTCTCTCCTCCTGAGATCTGATTGCTGAGACTGGCGGACGAAGTGGGCAGCACTTATTAACGGAGCGCCGGTTCAGAGGAGCAGCATAAAGACCTGCGCCTGTCAGTCAGGGCTCAAAATCAGCAGATCCTCCCTCCACTTCCTTTTGACTGAGGTCAGGAGGGTTGAGGAGTAGAGCTGAGATCCAGGTGAATCGGTTCTGCTGTGACTGTCCTCCGAAACATCTGCCTTTTCTCCTGAAATAACATCTAAACCTGTCAGCAGCACTGAGACACTCTCAAACAGGACCGGAACACCAGCAGAGTTTCAGCAGGAATGGGAAAAGACAAGCAGATGACTGAGGTTCAGTGGGTTTCATGAATAAACCCTCATGTTTTATTACTATGTGTGTGTATATGGATGTCAGTGATGCTGGATTCTTCCGTCAGTCATAATCTTCAAACGATATCGAATATATGGACGGTTCTAAGTTGAAATTAGTTGAAAGTGTGGCCCACAGTGAAAAAATCCAATTTGTATGTGAATATGATCTATAAATATGATCCATTTAGACCCAAGGCATTCTCCGAGTTATTGAGTAATGAGCTGAATATAATTATCATCATTTAAAGGGTATTTTCTGTGGGGAGCAGTCTGTCCAAAATCCTAACTCCAAAATTTACACTTCTGAAAATATATTTTTTTCAGTGCATTTTAAGACCTTTTTGATTAATTTTATAGTTGAAAGATTTAGATTTACATGAGTTTCATTTCAAAATGTTACTATGTGTTCATGTCACTACCGAAACATGAACAGTTTTAGTCTGTGGGCGGAGCCTTATTTTAGCCACACCCATGCATTTTAGAGCAGGAAGTGAGGCTGCATCCCTGTCCCTCATGGCCACATGGTGAGCAGTTAGATCCCATTGTTTTGAAACGAATGTGTCCCAAAGTCAGAAAATCAGTGTGTAATATTAAGAATAGTCACTACCGAAACAGTTTTTCTCCAGTTAAGTACTTTTTGATGTTTTATTGAATAAAGTGATGATTTTATGTGTGTACAGCTGTTTAAGGCTGTGTTTGCTAGTCATGTATTGGCTAGCATTTTATTAGCTAAAAAATGTCACTACCGAAACAGCTACAGAAATGTTTGGTAAAGTTTCGGTAGTGTTATGACTGTTTTGGTAGTTGGAAGCTGGAATGTTTAATCACTTGTTTTAATATATAATTAAGGTTTTACCAGTGTTACTTATGCTGAAGTCAGTGTTAGTGTAAACTTTGCATAAAATATTTGTGCAGTATGTTCTATTTTGCCATTAAATTTATGACACCGGTAGTGTGTGTTTCTTGCACAAAACAAATGCCTGTTTTGGGTGCATTTTCAGATTGACTTACATTAAAAGACATTACATCCTTCTCCTGTAAAGCTGTCAGCGATGTGTCACAAATGTATGTTTGTTGATATATGGCTGAAATTTATGTACCATGATTGAAAATGTAAACTAAGTTGGCATATATTTCACACAAATGTTCATATATAACAAATATATGTTGAATTTTATATGATATATTAATCCATATATGGCCATATATCGGATTTCCATTTGGGTCAAATCAGTTGTTAAAGCTTAATCTATACAGACAGTTCACATCTACGGCAAACAGGACATTCCTTTCAGTTAAGAAATGATATATTGTCAGAGTTCACACAGACATCCAGTTCCTGTATAAAGGGCTTTTTAAAATACATACATTTAATAAAGCATTTCTGCAAGTTATAAGACATATGTGTATATATATATATATATATATATAATATATATATATATATATATATAAATATACATAAAGACTGAACGATCAAGCTATTTTAGCTATTTTCCTGCTAGCTAATGCCAAGTCAGCATTGAGCTTGTATTAGTTAAGCTTATATTAGTTACTTATATGAACACAGAGAAACACAGACAGAGTGAATGACTACACTAGTTGTGTCTGTGACATTAGGCGTGAGTACCCTGCGATGTGAAAATGCCAAACTGTCCTGAAAAGATGTTTGGCTGGACCGTGTACGCCCTCTCCGCTGCGCTGGTCGGCTCTTCCTTCTAACTGTGTAAATTCTAATCTAAATGCTAATATTGCTACACTAAGGTGCAGAAAGTGACACACCCAGCTTTGTATTCATCACTGTTTGTCCTCTTAAGGCCATTTAATTCTGTGTAATTATTTAATAATCTCAATCTACATGACATTTTTTACAGATGTGTCATCACTGTCCTTTGTTTCTGGTGTTTTGTGCTCACCTTTTCCCTGGAAATCGTGCGCTCCGTTGTTGCTTTCAAAGCCGATAACCCCTTTTCATCTTAGCCCTGTTGCTGTTCCTGCTGTCAAACATTTCGGGAGGAGCGCTTACACACATATTAAAGGGAAATGGAGGGCCACTTATTGTTAAAAGGGGTTGACAGAAGGGGAGCCATTTGGGTCCTGAATTGAAAACCATGAGGTCGTTTAAGCGTCGTGATTTACACAATTCATTAAAGATAGTGATTTTCTATATTAAATGGTTACTTACTCTCAAATAGCCCCGGGGGAGCGCGGCTTGTTGGGCTGTGAATAGATTAAAGTTTAGCCCACGTTGAAAGGAGAAATTGAATTCGGAGTAATCAATAGCATAATGGCGCGGCCCGACTGGCGCTCGCCTGTACTCAAATGAAATTACCATATTTTTAATCTTAATTTTCCACTCTGTTTATCTGACAGTATGGATGTGCAATCCAAACAGTTAATGAGAGCGCGCGGATATTGACACGCCGGGCTCTCCGGAGTGCGTGTCGCGGTGATTAAACGCCGTGATGTGTGATTACTTTGTGCCGGGCGTCGGGGCAGGCGGCCAGGCCTCGGGCCGGGAGGCGGCTCGCAGCAGATGTAGCGACGTGGCTCTCGAGAGGCGCCGACAGCTCGAGAGCGGCCTCGCGGGCTGCACAACGGGGGGACGCTCCAGACGTAATCTACATCACAGTCAGCCACATTTCCTCCCTCCGCTCCTCCCCGATAAGCACAGCCGCCGCGGAAAGCCAACAAAGTTTACACAATGAGCCTCGCACGCGGATAGCTCCTCTCCTGCCCGGTCCCTCGTAACGCGGCCGTTTCCACATTTATCTCATCGCGGCTGTCGGCAGAGCGCTGATGGAGCTTTTAGTAAATAGACGGAGGAGAGAAAGGAAAACCTGTCCGGCCGCACAATGAAGTTAATCCTGAGGAAATAAAAAAACACAATCCGAGCCAGTCAGCACAACGCAGAGGCGATGAATAACACGGACGAATGGATTCGGGCCTTTTTAAGAGACGTATGATGGAGCGCTCCTGTTCATAGAAACACTATAGTGATCAGCCGAATGAGGGAAGAATGCAACAAGTACCGATAACAAGGAAGAGTGTCACCGAACGCCAAAAGGCGGTTTTGTTGGCCAAACTGACGATTTGAAATGTAATCACATCCGTTTGAGACGGAAGACGCCGTCCTATTTTACCTTTTTTCATGCCGTAAGCAGTTTCTTTTGTCCCGCAGATCGAGGCCCAAAAAGCAGGCCGAGCTGAATGTGAGCAGGTTTGGAGAGGAGAAGGTGAACGCAGGAGGTTTCAGGGCTCTTCACTGAATCCTATCTGGAGGTTTCCTGAAGTAAATCGCTGCGCAGGAGTTTAAACTGCTGAGATTAAAAAGGGATTCTTCTCCATCTGCAGACGGACATGATTCTCAGATTTCTGGCCTGAAACGGAGAGATTAACCCTCTACTGCACACATTATGAGAGCAATTTAAATGGACCTGATTATTAACTGAAAAACATTTTTAAATAACAGTGTGTGCAGGGGTGCTCTTGGTGTATGTTGCCTTGAGGCAGCATTGTGCAACAATGGGAATATATGATATAGATCCATGTTCCCTGAAGTGGTGAGACCTGGCTTGTGACTGGCTAAATAAAACTCCACTGTCACACAATGTTGTTTCTAGGCAACAAACAAATTTCTGCAAAATCTCATAAGAAAAAACAAATGTTAAAAAAGAGGGTTAAAAGTGTCCACAAAGAGACAGATTGACCAAGTACAGGCTTCATATTGACCTACTCAAACTCTGCCCTCTATTGATGACCCTGTTATTGTGTTTAAATTTGTATAATGTTATTGTAAAGTGAGGGAAATGGGTTTGTTGCCCTGAGGCAACATTGTGCAATAAAGGATTAACTTTTAATGTGAAGAGATTTCATTCCAAGAAATTTTGAAGCATTTCTATTGGTCCATTGATCATGAAATTGTGACACAATGTAAAGCTGTTGAGTTCACATTATGCAAAAAACTAAAATTATCAAAGAATGGAGAAACTTGTTTTTCTTTTGGACAACGATGATAAACAAAAAAATAAAATGGTTTATTTTGGGCATTTTATGTGTTTGAATGCAATAAATGTGTGAATTATCGGTGGAATTCCTGCGTCTCCCGTTTATCCTTAATGCACTGTATCATACGGGATTAATGAAGGACACTCCTTTATTTCGTGTTTAATTTTATTGATTTCAGCTTGATATATTCAGACTCTATTCTGAAGAAGAGTTCTTTGCTCTGAAACGCTGCTCTAAAGCTCCTGCAGGATGAGCGAATGTTAAATGTAACGGCGCAGGCGCGACAGCGAGAGGCGAGAGCTGGTGCCTCCACCTGAATCTGTGGAAAAGCTCCAGCAAATAGGAAATGTTCAGCGTTCCTGCACTCCAAATCCTCTGCACGCTCCGTCACCTCGGCTAAATGGCCTTTGGTTCCCCAGCTGCGGACGCAGAGTCCAAAACGAACAGAGTGGACAAAGGAACCCCTCAGTAAATAAGGTTCCTTCACTACAGCCAGAACTTATTAATGATGTCATCGCTTTGTCTGTGATTGATGAGTGTTTGGAGAGAAAGAGAGAGAGAGAGAGAGAGAGAGAGTATAGGGGAGTATAAGAGAAGGAGAAAGACCGAGAGACTAAAAAAGAGAGACAAATAAAGAGACAGAGAAAGAGTAAAAGCGTATGAGAGGAAAAAAGAGACAAAGAGAGAGTAAGAGAGAAAGATTAATAGAGACAGAGTAAAAAAGAGTAAAACAGAGAGAAAGAACAAAGAGAGAGAATAAAAATGAGACAGTAAAAAGAGAAACAGTGAAAAAAGAGTAAAAAAAGAAAAAGACAGTAAAAAGAGAAGGACAGAGTAAAAGAGTAAGAGTAAAGAGTGGGAAAGTGAAAGAAAGAGTAAAAAGAGAGTAAGAGAGATAAAGAGTATGAGGGAGTATGACACACAGAGACCGAGAGAGAATAAAGAAGTAAAAAAGAGAGAAAGAGAGAAAGAAAGAGTACGAGACAGTATGTGATAGAAAAAAGAGAGAGAGAGGTATAAAGAGAGAGAGATAAAGAGAGAGAGTAAGGAGTTTATTTCTTGTTCAGGTGGGATTTTAGAGTTTAGTTTGTCCATCTGGGCTCCGTCAAATTTCTCCACAGTGCTGAGGGTCATTATCATTATATCCACCCTGTGTGTCTTTTCCTTGTGTGTATGTGTGTGTGTGTGTGTGTGTGTGTGTGTGTGTGTGTGTTGGGGGGGTTCTCCTCATTTCTTCTAACTCTGGGACCCACGGGGTCGGTGGCAGGCCCACAATGCTCCTGTTGTATGGCTCCTGTCAGTGGGCTCGGCCGAGGCTTCCTGTTCATTAGGCCTCTTTTCAGATGGACACAATGCGGCGGCTCAGTCTGAGCGCTGCGTCCACGCCCAGCCCCTCACCGCCATGTGAAGGCCTCTAAACGCTGTTTATGCACGCCATTGTTGGTCTTTGTGCTGCCGCTCTTCATGCGCGCCACTTCAGCTCTGCGGCTTCGCGTCCGGGCCCTGAACGGCTCAGACGAAAGACCGAAGTCTGCGCAGAGACGCTCCTGATAAACTCGGAGGGAGGAGGCAGGGTGGTCTCCGGTGTGTCGCTGATTGCGGCGAACGGTGGGACAATGCTACCCGGTGACTTTCTCCCTTCCTGTCCTGCAAACCTGTCAGATCAGTGCTTTTTACCAGAGTGAATTTATCCCAACACTTTCATCGCATGGATTGTCATAGTGGTCACAAACGTCACACAAACCGGATAATCCCAGTCGTACGTCTTTATAGCGATGGATATACAGACTGATGGCGCACAAGCTGAGGTGACACATGTCGTATTTAACCAATAAAGCGAATCCCTGAGCTTGTCCAGATCACCGCTGACTTGTGAAAGGGATGTTACTCTTAAAGGGATTTCAATCTCTTAAATCTCTTCCCGAATCTGTCAGTGTTCGTGTGAGGATTTAGCAAAGCTTCAGGATTGTGATCAGCTGGAAGATTGGTGTGTTTGCTGGTTTTGTCACATTTCCTGGCAGCAGATATTCGGGAGGTCACGTAAGACTCCGTCTAGTGCCGCCTTTAGCTACAGCCAATGCACAAATGTTTTGGTAGCCCTCTCTCTCTCTCTCTCTCTCTCTGTCTATCTCTCTCTCCCGCAGGCCGCGGCAGGCCGTATCCCAGCCTTTGTCTGCGCTGCATTGTTCTAAGTGCTATACAGTACATCACTCCCGGAGTGTAAGTGATAGGCCTCGCCATTCTCCCGGAATGACAGCTGAACAAAAGCCGGGAGATACTTGCTGTGGGGTTTTACATTATGTGCTTTCAAAAGCGTCCGTACACAGGCACGCCGAGTTCCTCCATTCACAGCAGCCTCTTTAACACCGGCTCCCGATTACAGGGTGTGGGATGGCGTTCGCAGCTTTGGGTGATTGTGGGGGGAAGACGAAGCGTTCCTGAAGCCCCTCGAGCTGCTCGCGGATTTACAGCTCGGCAGCCTTAAAGGGGAACAGCGATGATTAATAACTAAACCCCGGTTCAACGCTATAATGACCTTCTGGACGTTTTAGTAATGGATACGTTGAAGTCAGAACCAGCACAAAAAGTACAAAGAAGTTTGGAAAAAGTGTTATTGTATTAATCTCTAACCTCACTGGCCAATTTATCAGAAACGACTTCCTCCAACCTGCTGAAAAAGGGCCTTTAGAAACCGTACAGATTCAGACCTAATAGTTTTGCTATCTAATGGGAATTGGCTTTATGGTTTCCAATGGGCCACTTGTTTCCTGTAGTACACCTTAAGATCCTATATACATTTACAATCAGCCACTGGTCACCTGTTAAACCATTATTGTCCTTTACACTGTGATATCAACCCATTAAAAAAGACAAAATAAACCAACAAAAACACTTTATGGTTTTTTTCAGCATGGCAGTTACAGACTGTAGTTTATCTCAAGTCAAAGTTTATTTATATTGTTTATTTTTACAGCAGGTGTCGTTACAAAGCAGCTTTACAGAGAAATCCAGGCCTGAGCTCCCATGAATGTCACCAATGGCAACAGTGGCGAGGAAGAACTCCCAAAGAGCAAGAAGAAACACTGATAGGAACCAAGACTCAGAAGGAGAACCCATCCTCCTCGGGACCACACCAGACAGTAAACAGCAACAGAAGAGCAAAATGAACAGAGAAGCAGAGAATAAGGTTTTAATATTAATATAAAATATTAAAATACAGAAAAGGAGGAAAACAGGAGATGCCATGGCTCTGATTAAATAGTTTGAGTCTGTGCAGCAGCAGCATCAGGACGGTCAGTTCATGCAAGTGAGGTTTGGATGGCGTTGTTAAGCAGGAAGCTCAATGGTGGTCAAACTGGTGCTGTCAAGTTTATCAGCTCCCCCACCCCATTCATCATTGGTCAGTTTCTGACCATGGGGCAGCTGTTGTCCCCATATTGATTGGGTGGTGGTCCATTCTCAGCACAGCAGTAACACTGACGTGGTAGTGGTGTTGCTGCTAGGTTGGGAGCGAACCGTCCACCACCCAAAAACACCGAGCCATGAGCAGCTCTGGAGTCAGAAACTGACCACTGGTAAAAGGCTAGATCGGGATTTCTCAAACACTGGGCCTTCAACCACAAATGGACTGGAAAGCACTATTTGGTGGTCTGTAGAGGGTCACTGATGGCACTGTGTCATAAAAATCAGTAAAAAAATAATTGACCTAACAAAGAAATGTGATTTATTATCAAATGGTGAACACTTAATACAAAACATCCCCCCTTAACTCTTACTGTGTTTCTCATTGCTTGTGTGCAAATTAACCTTTTCTAAAATCTGCCATTTTCATTTTCTTCCTTTGTTACTGTTAATTATACGAGTAAAATGGCTGACTGCTGATAAAACGGAAAGTTACTGTGTGTTACATAATCATGACTGTCAATATACAACAAACTAGTGCTGGCTAAGTAAGTTAAGGTCAGCACTTCCTGCTCAGTGATGTGTCGTCACCCTTAAGTAGCTTTTCATTCTTGTCTTCTCAGTGCTATTTCAGCTTTAGGCAGTTCTTGCTGCTGCTGTCCACCTTCACATGATTCATGTATGAAAACTGATACATCAGTAATGCAAAAAAACTAATGTCATGCTGAATTTGATACGTTTATCTCTCGCAGGCTGATGTTAGCTTCTTGTTTGAGTTTCCGTTCCACCTTAAACAGTGCAGCAACATCATTTAAGGTGGAACAGGGCATGAGAATAAGAAGCTAACTTTGGCAGAATGACCAAACCGGGGCTGCTGGAAAATCACTACAGATCTAACCTTGGATGTAACGTTTCCTAGTTTGTCTGCACATCCTTGTGCTTATGTGCGTGAGTTTATACATTTGCTCACAGTAACCGGCCCAAAATGCTACTGGCCCAACTGAGAATTGTCCCGGCTCTCCTGATTACCTCTCAGGTGGACAGGATTGAGAGCCCTGAGTTTGATGATAGCGAACACAAACTGTGCATCAGCAGATGGACTACAATCTCTAACCGCAGGTGGAGGGGTGTCTGCTGAAGTGGCTGGGGAGGGTACAACTACACAAACGCAATAAATTGTCATCTGACACCTCTTAACGTTTTCTATCAATGCAGTCCTGAGACTTTCTACAAACGAAGCCTCTGAGATTTACAGTGGGCCGCTGAAAATAAAGTCATCGTCTCTGTGAGAAAAGCACCTGTCTGACTTCTCCCACTTATCAGAACGAGAGCAGCCGGGATTGTTGTTTTTCGAGTACATGAGCCGTCGCTGCCGGTCGTCTACGTGAAATGACATTCATTAAGCCGCCCAATTTGGGGCTTCTTTAATGAAGTGGATTGTGCTGTTAACGCTCTCTATTCCTCCCCCCCCTTCCTCCTCTGGCCTTCGAGGACTCCAGCTCAAGTGTGAGCTCGTGTGGCTCGCGGCTGATATTTTCATTAAGAGTATGCTTATCAAATAATGAAACCAGGGATCTGTCTCTCTCCAAAATGCCGTTTACCTTCCCATTCAAAAGGTTTCCATAGTAATGTCTTGTTTTTAGACGGGTTGGCTGGAGCTTTTGAGTCTGTTTCTTCACAGAGCCGTTACAGACTGTTTTCCTGTTCAATCATTAGACACGGTGTCTCCTTACCTCGATTTGATTTAGCATTCCACTTTAATGCCACTCTTCGGTTGGCGCTAATTAAATCGTTCACTAACAAGGAAGGTAGAAACAGCAGGTTTATACTGCGAAGGACACCAGTGGGCGAGGGACCTTCCTGCTGCTGTATTATGATTCCAAACAGAGAAGACACAACTTATTCAGCCCTCTCATTGATCCGAACGTGGTCATTAATATTCGCCCTCTCCCAAATAATCACCATGCACTCTTTGTGATTTGTTTTCATTGATTTAGTGACAGCGAGGCCGGCCGGCCCACGTCACGGTTATGAATATTTTTCCTTGCGCCAATATCAAATCTGAATCAACAACTGTTTAGTCGGTGAAAAGGATGCAAAGCAGAGACGCTGCTCTGAATATGAAGCGCGCAGCTTCAACCCGTGTCGCATCGGATGCAAAACCTTTAGCGGTCAGATCGATCTTTGGGACAGGCCTTTGAACGCCCTGTAAAGTCCAAACAATTGGTGACTATAAATATGTTTTCCATGGGATGAGACCGAAAGGCCAGTGACTTTTGCTGTGAAAAACTTGTTTGCTGAACACACAAACACATGGCGTGAGTTACTCGTGAATAATACAGAATGCTGTGGTGGTGAAAAGTGTCTTTTTGATCAAAAGACACAACAATCACCTGATATTTTCCAATTTTATGTCATTCTTCAATGCCAGAGTGGGTAGCTGGGAGAGTCAGGAGAATTTCCTGGTGGGCCGGTAGCGCTTTGGGCCAGTTACTGTGAGCTACATTATAAACTTAAGCATATGTTACATCCAGGTGCATATATGTAGTAATTAAACCAGCAGCCACCACCTCAACCAGGGGTTAAACCAGAGCCCCGGACTGCTGACTGCAATGCCCTGCTGAAAACACAAACATTGAGTGTTTCTGTTGGTCCCTCATGGTTTGTAATGTGTTTTGACTTATTTAAAGTTTGATGGGTTGATATCACGATGTAAAGGGTCCTAGTGGTTTAATAGGTGACCAGTGGCTGATTCTAAATGCATTTGATTGTTTCCTAATGGGATCTAAAGGTGTTCTACAGGAAGCTAGTGGTCTCTAGTATTCTCATTTCCCGTTTCATCTTGAGCAGTTAGATTCAGACGCCCGTGTGGTCGCTAGCAGGTAAATATGGCACAGTTTAAGGTGAAACTGTAATTAGAATAAGATGCTAACATCAGCCTGGAGAGATTAGCATATCAAATTCAGCGCGACAGTGTGAATCTGGTACTGGTTGACACAACAGGCGACTCTACAGAGTTCCTTACTGTTTTTGCTTTGCCAGTGTATCAGTTTCCATGAACCATCTGAAGATGGACAGCAGCAGCAAGAACTACAAAAAAACAGGGTGGCTCAGAAGATTAGGAAGAGTAGGACATATCTGAGCAAGTGGGCAGTGAGAAATGCTGACCTTAACTTACTCAGCTGACACCAGTTTGCAGCATATCAATTGTCATGATTGTCTCACATTTAAGATAAAAGCTTTCGCCAGTCATTTAATCTCTAGTTGTCATTAGATGTCCTGAATGATATTGTGGTGTCTTCAGGCTCTGCGTTTCAAGAGGACCTCAAGGGGTGTGGCATGCAAAGCTGCGCCTGCATGTTAAAAAGGACATTTGTTGATGTTGTTTGTTAGTTTAAGATGTGTTTATGTGTTAGTTGTGTTTTCTGCTGTGAGTTAATTAGTGTGGGCTTAGTGTTCACTGTAAGTGGGTGCTGTATATCTAGTGACCTTCCCTGCGATTCCTGCTGTGAGTTAGTGGCCTTTTCTGCTTTGTTCAGTAGAAGAGCATTTTCCTTAAGCAGAAAAATGGCATTGCCTGGTTCTTCTTCTGTGCTAACGCTACAATGGTGTCAGAAGTGAGACTTTGCCATCAAGCTGGAAGAAATTGAGTGCAGATAAACAAACTCAATGGCATATGGCAAAGAAAACAGAGCTCAGAGAAAGGGGTATTGAGTGTTACATCTGCCTCCTTCTGGACGGGTCGAGCCAGCTATCTTGCTCTTAGAAGATGGCGAAAGAGAAGACAGTGAAAGAGACAGTGTGGCGAGGGCCGGTGACCTTCCCTGCTATTCTGTGAGTTACTGGCCATTTCTGTTTCGTTCAATATAAGAGCATTTTCCATAAGCAGAAAAGTTTCATTCTCCGGTTCTTTTTCTGTGCCGACGCTACAACATAAACACTTGTTGACTGTTGATGTCATTATTCTAATTTAAATGAGCTTTGGTGGAATTTTAGCCTTTCCTTTTTTCCACCTTGTTGTGTGACACACTGACGTCCATTTTCAAACTGACGGCCCTTTCCCGTTGGCCGAGGAGCGGCGTTTCCATGCCCTCGGTGATAAAGCAGAAAGCTTGTAGTGTCTTAAGAGGATTTGGAGTGTTGCTCGTGTCACTGGGGTTATCGGGCCAGATAGGCCGGACTGTGTACAGCTGACAGCTCCGAGTAATCACTCTGACCCACAATCCAGTTGAGCTGGTTATCGCTGGCCAGGAGAGGAGATAGAGCCACAGCCAGCCGTCGCACTGCAGCGCATCGCCGCTTTGAATACCTGCATATTTTTACTCTCAGAGTGAACAGCAGTATCATACGCAGCACAGTGTGAATGCATGAGCTTTACTGGTGTGTAGCGGACGGAGTGTTATGGCTGACCACAGCTGTGCCCATTTTTCATCGGGTCTAATCTGCATGAGCAAGAAATGTTTTTCCAAATTTAACCTTACCTTCTTTTACCGCTGCCTTTACTACAGCAACAGACACTAGAAGGGGAAGTTCATGAATGATTTTGCTATGATATCCCAGGTGGTCTTTAGGGTTGTTTCTGAGGTGTTCCTAGGCCATTGTTTTGGTATCCCAGGTGGTTGCTAAGGTGTTGCTAGGTCATTGCTATGCTGTTTTGCCATTCATTTCCTATGTGTTAGAATGAGCGATGTATGAAAACTGTATGTGCAATCGGTCTCAAAAGCACAAGCACATTTTTCCTCTATAGGCTGTAAGATCTTGTAAAGTTTTGAAGATACTAGAGAACAGTAAGCTGGCTTGAAGAGATAAAAAGAGAAAATAAATCAAACAAGCATAAATAAGAACAGCTGTAATTTTCATACAAATCCTTATGAGGAATTTCATGTAGACACTTTTAACCAGCAGCTTAAACACGGCTTACAAAAGATCACAGATCAGCACACGAGTGGTCTCTGTTTGAAACTACACTCACTGACCACATCATTAGAAACCCCTACCTTATAGCTCCACTATGTACAGTTACAGACTGTAGTTTGTTTGTTGCAGCACAGTTTTAGCCCCCCTCACCCCTCTACTAGGCAGTTTCTGACCACAGCACCAAATGTCCAGATATTATTTGATAACTGTGTTGATGTAACATATGAAACCATGATGTCATTATTGAGGAAATGATGTGTTTGAATGTGTTTTCAGTGCACAACATTATCTTCAACAAAAACATCTCATGTAGACAGACCAAAAGACTAAACGACAGACTAAAATTACGTTTTTAGAGAAAAGTTAAATTAGCCTCCTTTGCAGTAAATTAAAGCTCTGCCGATCATTCAACACAGTTTAACAATACTGCTGCAACTCAGACTGGCTGCCTGGCTAAGCTAACGAAAAAGCAAAGAGAGAGATTTAAGACGAACATCAATAATTTGGAGATGAATGGACTTATTTGCATTTATAAGCACTGCAGTTGCTTTTCTGATACGTTTAATCTGCAGCGAGAAACTGAAAAAGACTAAAAAGTCGCGAGGCTGAATTCAGTTTCTCATTCGCCAGCTCTCTTTCAAATTTGCCTGTTCCACCTTAAATAGTGCTGCCGTTACATTCTGGCGCCTCAGGCACATTTAAGGTGGAACAGGCAAATTCGAACAAGAAGCTGGCGAATGAGAAGCGACTTCAGCCTCACAAAAACGAACATTAAGAAACATTTTACAAGAAACTTCTACTTTTGGAAAAGTTTCCTGCTGGAGATGCGAGAGAAGCAGCTGTAGCTGAGCTAAAGCTTGAAAGCAGAGCAAAGTTAGTCTGTGTTTTTGTTTATACTGTATGTTTTAGTCTATATTAGAACATCAGCACACTGAGACACATTTACAGCCAAGATGGTAAAATGGACATAAACTGCTGTGGCTCCCAAGGTGGATTGATTTTTGTTGAAAGGACAAAATGGCTCTTCCTAACATTTGTGTTGCGACCCCTGGTTTAGGGTAACACATGCATGTATTCAAATGTAAAAATAAATGAGTGTAATAAACGATTATAACTGACTAATTTTAATAGTTAACCATTACATAACCTACTTCACAGTGTAGGTCATAGAACAGCAGTGCTGGAGGGACCCAGCGCACATTTAGCAAATTAACCTATAGCGTTATTACATTCAGCGTCATCAGACTCTTATAACAGGTTGGCAACCACACCCTGATGGCTGATTTTCAAGTATAATTGTTGCTTTATTGATGATGGCTGACTGTCTCACTTTCCATAACTGTGGTGGTCAGAAGGGATGCTTTGGCCTATGATGGCACTGGCCACCCCTTGGTTACACCTCTGGTGTGCTGGTATCAGACGCAGCAGTGTTTTTGGGGTTTTTACAAAAGTCAGTGTTGCTGCTAGGTTAAGAATGGACCATCCACCCCTCAAAAATATTCAGCCAAGAGCTGCATTGTGGTCAGAAACTGACCATTGTCTAAGGACTAGAGCATGGCCAACACAAACTCATAAATAAATGCAATAAACTGTACACCAGCCAGGTGAAAAAGGCTTTCCTAATACACTATTATTAACTCTGTCATGCTATCTGTAGATCCATCAGAGTTTTTCCCTCCACGTGGGAATAACCTCTCCAATTTTCTACCTGAAGATTCCCAACAAGCCAGACTACCTGTTCTTTTTTTTAAGCATTGGTCGTTGGGGCATAACCAATATGGAGGATTATCCATTCCCGGGTCTATTCTATGGGTTTGCTTATGGAAGCATATTTGCTTAGGGCAGCCATGCAAATTATTACTTACTGCCCTGTAAGCTGATAACGTAAATTAGATACCCATTTAACGGGAACAATGTCTAAAGAATTAAAATAGAGGGAGGAAAAAAAAGATGGGAAATGATACCTTGAGGAGGTGGATGGTGTTAAAATGGCCTGCTGGGTTCAAAAGTGCACAGCGAGATTTGGATCATTTGTACAGGCACACTGGCCATACTCTTTATTTGAAGGTGGGGCATTCTGTATAGGTTAAAGTGGACGTCCCTCTCGTCCACTGCAGGCCGTCTCGCGTCTCCTTCTGACCTTGCTTCTTAATAAATCAGCGTCTGAGTAAAGTGAGGCGATTCGATCTCAGGCGTGATCAGAGAAACATGACAACTAAACATGACTTGTTTTTCGCTCTCTGCCCTCGGCTGCTTGGATAACTCATCACAGAGGAAGGGGGGCTTTGCCTGAGCGCCGGTGTGGTCAGCACTTACTGGTCACACTGCGTTTCTGAATGGGTGACGAAGGCTGAACACAAAGCCAAATTAAGGGGACAAAACTGCAGGCCATTGTCCCACTGTCACGGGTCACAGATCACTGAATGAAAAGAGAGCAACATGGCGTGGTCAAAATGCTTCTCACTCCCCCTCACTCCCTCCCTCTCTCACTCTCTCCCTCCCTCACTCTGTATCTTTATATTCATTGGATTCATTACGGGCCACAAAGGAGTGCCAGTGAAACAGGTTGCGCCTTTTAGCCGGATCCATTCCCCTCGCGAAGGCCAGCGGGGAAATTAAAGTCGGCGAGGGCCGAAGGGCGTCTCTAAGAGCCAGAGCGGATGCTGGATACACAGGAGCTGACCCTAAACAGATTGCTGTTGGGGAGGTGAGGTGGAGGGGTTGGGGGTGGGGGAGGTTGGGGGGGTTAAACGATTAGTTTGCAAATGAAGCGAAGCCTGAACGGAGATACCCCCCTCCCCTCCGACCTCTGACGGGTGTTTGTAAACGGCTCGTCTCTTCACGCATCCTCCCTCGCCAAACCCGAGCTTAATAAAAAGAGACGTCTGCGGCGCCAGGAGGAGGAACTCGACACCTGTTAGACAAACGCACTCGAGGCGGAAGTCGGATGCAGCGGGCGAGTTCAAATTCTCTGGAAAAAATCTTCATTTAGACAGGGCCCTGGGCGGCCGGTGATTAGCCGAGATTTGCGGGGCATTAGTTCCGCCTGGCAAAACGTGGCGCTCCTCTTCTGCCTCCCCCCCGAAATATGAGGCGCTACGATAAAGAGCTACAGCAGATTTGCTCATTAAAGAAATGTAAACCTTTTATGAATTAATTAGGAGCGAGTGGTGCGGTGGGTGAGGTGAGGCGGCTGACTTATGATGTTTAGGATGCTCTAAGAGACCAGAACCTCCATTTCTGGGCCACGGAAGCTCCCACACGTTCTGCTGGATATTAAGCTTGAGTTTTCCATCATATAGGATGAACAGCAGCAAAAACAGAGCTTCACTGCTGCTAACTGGTGCTCAGACTAATCAATAGCACTTTTGATATCAGCAATATTAGTAACATCCTTTATGTGTTCAGTGGTTCGTCCTTGTGCTTTTTGACGTTTTTCCAGCCACTTTCTCTCTCTCAGCGATGCTCATTAGAGGCCACATTTCTGGGACAATGCCCATTGAAAACGTCTAATAATAATAGTGGGTTTTCCATTCACCATTTTTTTTGCGAATTAACAAAAACAAGAATGGAAAAGTATCATAAATATCCCAAAAAAAGAGTTTTTAGGCTGGGATGAGGTGGAAAAGTTAGAATTTCGCTACAGCTGAAATGCAAAAGAGAAAAAGGGTTGGAAGGTGAAGGAAAAGGGTTCTTCAAATAAACGATGACGTATCAAGTCAGTGATTGGAAATGATTGGCCCTACAGGTGGTCCAATCGTGGTTCAGAGCTTTGGAAGTTTTTCGACATTCCTGAACGCCTGATCCAAAGCTTGTTTGAAAAATGTCTCACAGTGTGCTCACGGAATTGTCTCATTCGTTTGTGTTCCCAGATGCGAGGTGGGCGTCGCTGGGGTGGCACAGAGATTCCAGCTCTCATTAGGTGACCAGTGCTCGTCCTGCCCAGCGACTCTGAGCTACAAACACCAAAACCATAAAAAAGATGACAAATGACTGTGAAGATGATTCTACTTACGCAAAAACTTTGAGTCAAATCTCTCCATCTCTCCTTAATCATGGTAGCTCACATCATCTGACGTTTCCTCCACGACTTAATTCACATTTTTCACATTTTGTGAACACATAAACCTTTACAAAACGTTTGAATGGAAACCCAGTTAATGACGACCATGAGCTGTCTAAATTATATACATTCATAACTGCTGAGCATTCCTCGCTCATCCAGCTCAGGTTAAGCTTAGTTCAGTCTAACCCAGTCAGTGATGACTGTGTTGCTTTTTAGCTTTAGAAATGCTTTAATTTCTGTAAGTTTAGCGATTCTTCTCGTGTTTCATGTGATCAGCTGTTAGTTATACGACCCGCTAGAGGATTAATCACAGCTTGAGTATCTAAACCTGGATTAACAGAGAAAGTAAAGAGTGAACCACATCTGTTTTTTTGAGGCTGAAACTCAGCCAGAAGGCCAGTCTAAGGTGAACCTGCTTCATTAAACAGACCCCAGATGCGCTTCATCATCCAACTACAAGCAAAAGCAAAACAAATGTTAACACCACAAACAGGGTTTGTGATTCTGGGTTTTAGGCAAATGACTGGAAAGGGGCGCATTTATAATTAACTGAGGCCCTGGGCTCTCGACTGGCACCACTGTCTACACTCTCAAATTCTATCTTGGCAGATGTATTGCCTAGATTTATAGTATTTTGTCATTTTGAGACTATAAACTTATTTCTATAAATGTTTTACTGAAGTAATTTAATTATTAAATGAAATCATATCACTGTACTGGCAGATCATGTTACTTGATTTAAGAATTAATGCTCAGAGTAGATTACTTTTTCCATGAAGAAAAAAATAATGTAACCCCATTACGTTTCGAGAGAAGTACTTAATAACCTAAACATATCTTTATCTTTTTCTCTTCTATTTTTCCACTTTTTTGGTTCCAGATGCGTTCATTCTTCCTGAGACTTGATTAACCAGTTGCTTTTTCCCCCTCACTCGAGCGTCTTGGACAACATAATGGTACAGTAATAACAGATGTTAGAGGGTACCCTGGTGGCTGCAGGGCCCTAAGCAGCTGCTTATGTCACTTATTAGGTAGAGCTGGCACTGCTTGTATAATAAAAGGTGATTGATTTGCTTTGTCATCTCCCAAATTTTTAAATGGTCCCGTGAGTAGAAAAAGAGCACCGCTCACCTGGATGTGAATAGGAATCACACTGCAAATAGGTGAACATAGTTCATAAAAATTTCAGCTTCAAAGCTCTCTCTCTCTCTCTCTCTCTCTCTCTCTCTCTCTCTCTCTCTTTCTCTCTCTTTCTTCAGATCATGGTTGTGAGCACACGTGCCCCGGCACCATCCAGCACAGCAGATAAACATTTCTTCTTAAAGAGTGATTGCAGAGTGTGAGGAAGAGTCTCAGGCTGAATGCAGGACTGTGGCTGTAAAGAAAAAGCTCCTTAATGTACACTTTACTCCCATCGGGAGGTAAACAGCTTTTCCACAATAATCTGTCCAGCCCCAAATCTGACGCTGTGATCGTGGTATTTTCTGCATCAGGCCTATTGTGGTCCATTAAAAGAAATTCTTCCCTCAGGCAGCCATTCTGCAGCTTTCGTGAAGATAAATACCTTCCGAGAGGGATAAGAATACACGTTGGAAAAAACTCCCTGCATTACAGGCTAATGTTTGTCAACGAGCCTGATAAAAACTTCAAAGTCACAATTCTTTTTAGGCGGCGGCGGCGGGTGCGGCGAGCTGATTGGTCCTGTGAGGGCTGCCTACAGGTGAGCGCGCCTCGTTTCCAATCTGTGACAGCAATATGGCGGCAAACATGCCCAACACAAACCCCCGGTCACTCTATATATGGAAATCACTGTCTTCAGGGCGAACGGGGGAAAAAACGAGGAAAGGTGAGATTGGCACTTTAACCTCCCAGAAAATACGTTTTGGTCCGACACATTATGCGGCCGGGAATTATTTATCGAGGAGATACAAGCTCGATATTTCCAACAATAATGAGATGTTGGCGGCGGCAGCTGGAAGTTTCCGGTCCAGCGAGCAGCGTTTACAAAATTTGGGGGTGGCTGGGTGGCAGGGTGGGGAGGGGGTCTACACAGCGGGCTGGGACAGAACAGAATGGGACGATGGTTTGTGGAGAACAGCGCACAGTCGAGAGGCGCTTGTGCTACTTTCCCCAAAAAGTTTAGAGAACGAACGAATATCAGGTTTAGGAGCCGAGTCGAGTCGAGGCTCTTCTAATGTCTGCAAAAAGAAGATGATCGAATAAAATCAACAACTCTCACACTCAGGTTTCCATTATTGCCCATAAAAGTAGCAGAAAAATAGTTCACAAGGTCAGACAGAGCAGTGTCGTTCAAAAGCTTCTTCTCGAAAAGCATTATTTGAGATGAAGCCTGGGTACATCAACGTTTTGAACAGGTCACACTGATGGTAGAAAAGCTGCTGGTGTTAACAATATGTTAAAATGTTGGGATTAAAATGTTCATGATAAATATAGTGTAAACGTATAAGTGGGACGTGGTGAATAGGTGTAGAACCTAAAATGTTTGAATTTTAATGTGGAGCAAAAATATATCATGATACTTTTTCTCAATATGCATTTTCTCAATAAATAATGTGCAACATAATATTTAGTTAATATTTAGTTAATCCAGTGAAACTAATTATGATCTTGTAATGAAACATGCAGTTACCATATACTCACAACCATATTACACATAATAATGATAAACGTTGTCATATTGCACACCTCTAAATTTAGACATGATTCATATTCTGGAATGCACAGAGAACTGATCAGTGAAAATGTTAAAAATGTTCAGAGAAATTTGCTCGCCACTCACTTCATAGACATTATGATTACAAGATCAGTTTCATAGTTTATATATAAACAGACTGAAAACAGTGGATTTTTAAGCCATTAAGCTACAATACAGAACATTTCCTGATGTCTCAGCTGCACTTTTGCGACATAATGTCTGCAGAAGGATGTAAACGTGGCTTGTGTCCACATGGTTTAGATGGGATGCAAATTTATGAAAATAACAATAATAATAAATAAAAATATTTCATGGTTTCCCCCATGTATTGCTGAATTCCAGAGAGCCTTTGGTATAATAACAGGAATAACAGGTTTCTAAGCTGTGAAACACTTCATGGATCAGGATTGTAACACTAATTATGATCGAATAAAATCAACAACTCTCACACTGGTTTCCATTATTGTCCATAAAAGTAGCAGAAAAATAGTTCACAAGGTCAGACAGAGCAGCTATTATCACTCAGGTGGCTTTACTGAGAGTGAGGAAACCCACACCAGCAGGATCTCACTAACACTTGGGAATTTGCAGTCGCAAATTTAATGGAACATTTTATTTTATTACTTCATTTTAGAAAAGGGTACAGGGCGGTGCCTCAGATTCAGAATCTAGAGACTGATTTACTTTTTTCAGTAGGCAAACAAAAAAATCCCAAATTATTACCAGCTTCATGTGAGCCATTACAACCTCAAACTAAACGACTTTTGGGCATTCCATACTTGCATGGTCTTATTTTCCAGTAGTTGGTGCTCTGTGTTATTCAGTTATACACTTCTGCTCGCTTTACCATCCAGAAGCATCTTCAGATTGTTTGTGTACAAACACCCAAATTTGTTCTATAGTGTTTGAACTACCCAACTACCATAAACACTGGAGCTCAACAAAATAGTTCAAGATGAAGATATGCACTGTGAACATGTTTGTATTTGCGTATGATTCTTTCGGCATGCGCAGTATTATTCTCTGTACATCCCTTCCCATGTTTACCTAAGACAAATTCATCTTTCAGTGCAGGACTTTTCTAGGAATAAAGAATCTTCTCCACTCTCTGACACCATATTGAGGTCTTCAGTATCGGTTCACGTTGCACGCATCATTTTCCCTCGAACACCAAAGTTCTTGTATGCAAACCCGACAACGGTCAGATAAGGCTTTCATTCAGCTGACCCCTCCTCCTCTCCCACTTATCTGACCACGCTCTCTTCTCATTATGATTTATTTCCCCCGATCCAGTAGTGTTCACCATTGTCCCGCGTTGAGGGTCCTTTTATTCGGATGTCTTATCTCAGGGCCGATGCTTTTTTCCCTCGACACAGATCTTCGTTAATCTCCAGCGGCGACCGAGACTTTGCCGCCAACGCATCTTCCCCTTCCTCTCCTTCCTTTCCCTTTCTCCTCAGCCTTGATCTTGTTTTTTTCTTTTTTTCAGGGACAGGGATGGAATTTGATAACCACTTTTGTCTCATGTGTTGGGCGACGACAAAAGAGTCGTGATCCTCGCACAATCAGAGGAGCCCAATTAAATCATTTGGCACAAAGAAGGAGAACAAAGCGCTACGAGGCCTTAAAGTGAGGAGGCATCTCGCTGCCGTTTGCGTTCCCACCTTCTTCCTGTATCATGTTAATTAATTTGCTTTGAATCCGTCGGGATGGGGCGCACAATGGAGAGCCGAGTAGCTCATTTTCACGTTTGTGGAGACGCTTCTTATTCTGACGACGTGCCAAATAAACGTTTTACCAAACAAATATTCTCCGTATTCCTCGGGAGCCCCAGCAACACGGCTGATGGAAGCTCGATGGGGAGGGGTGTGAATGACTGCTGCATTTTTACCGTGTTAGGAACAACGGGCCTCCGGGGCCGAGGCCACCTCTTCACGTGCAGAGAATTAAAAGCGGTCATACAATGGCTTTTAATTAACGATAGCGATCGGAGTTAGTGGAGGAGCTCTTCTCCTCCTGCACTCGACGTTTGAGTTCTTCCTAATGATCTGCTTTCACCTGAACGGGTTTGGGCTGTCGAATGAAATTTCAACATGTGCCTGGAATGAATTCTGAGTGAAACGCAGTGGATGCTGAATACAGCGCTACTGAATTTTACTACCTGCATAAAGGAGGAGAATGTTTGCCTGTAAATAAAGCTCGACTGTGGAATGATGAGTGTGTGTGTTTGTGTCAAGGAATGTCAGCAGCAGTGTGTGTGTGTGTGTGTGTGTATAAATGAGAAAGTGCCCAGCAGACAGTCCAGTTGGTCAGCTCATCCCCTTACCCCCTTCAGCTGTATGATTACTGGCCGCTATGAGGCCCCTGGGGGGCCGCCCATCTCCCACCGTCCCCTGTAGGCTGCCTGGCCCTCTGATTTAGTGTGAGTGAATGTGGCCTCGTCGCTCGATTAAGCCTGACAAAGATCAAACCTTATTTGCACCCTGATTGCACTGACCCTGCGTCTGCGCTGACTGGCCCACCACAACCTCCCCCACCACCACTGACACCCTAACACTGCTGCCCCTGCAGTAAAAACGATTAACTCTCAGTGGCGTGGTCGGCCGTGGTCCGGTCAGTCCAGTCCAGTCTAGTATAGGAGGATCAGGCAGATGGCTGGTGTCTTCTGATGGTGATCGGTGACTCTTGCCTGAGGCAGAGCTGGTTTGTGAGGATACATGATATGGGATTGGACAGAGACAGACAGAGAAAGAGCAACTCTAGGGGGGTTGTGGGGAGAGGGTTGTTGGGGGTGGTAATGGACTGGCCTGTAATCTGCTCGAAGGAAGATCTAAGCATTACTGTGATCATGGAGTTGCTGTAATCCTATTCTCTTTGACTAGTTATGCTCAGTCAGACCATCAGAGGCCAAGAATCAGAACTTGCACTGGACTCTAAGAGAAAGGCTCTCATGTAGATTTGTCTGTACACTCATGTTGACTACTACTGGAATGGTGTCGAGCTCCAAAAGAGCAGACAGTTTGAGTGGAAAAGCCCTGCCAGCATATCATACCACTCTGAACCTGCAGTGATCTGATTTTCAAATGTTGGATGACCTTGAGTCGTAATCTTTCTCAATTTTAGCAGTGATTGGCTTGATATGATCCAGGTCCAGCTTGCTGGAAACACTGATAGGATGTTATTTGATGCCAACAATCATTCATGTCTGACAGTGCAGATGTCAGATGCAGTGGAATTAACCAGTTACAGTAAACTTTTTTCCTTTTAGCATCACCTAATTGAAAATGCTCTTAAAGGTGGTCTGTTTAGTTTAGCTTTAGGATAAGAGTTAGCGCCAGTGTCAGATTTGACACCAAGCTTAGGTTTAGGGTTGAGGATGAGGTTACGATTAGGACTAGGATCAGGGATAGGGAAAGTTAAAGTACACTTGCTACTGGGGTGCCTGATAGTGGTAGGAGAGGTGAGCCAACAACCGGTAGGTTGTGGGTCTAAATCCCATGCTGACTGGGTATTCTGGTAACCTAGTGATGGGGGAAGTGAGCCAGCAACCGAGAGGTTGTGGGTTTAAATCCCATACTGACCGGGAATTCCAGTAGCCTAGTGGTGGGAGAAGTGAGCCAGCAACCGAGAGGTTGTGGGTTTAAATCCCATACTGACCAGGTATTCCAGTAGCCTAGTGGTGGGAGAAGTGAGCCAGCAACCGGAAGGTTGTGGGTTGAGAATTTCCCCATTGTGGGACTAATAAAAATCTTATCTTATAAATCCCATGCTGACCAGGTATTCCTAGTGGTGGGAGAAGTGAGCCAGCAACTGGGAGATTGTGGGTTTACATCCCATATTGACCAGGTATTTCAATATCCTAATGGTGGGAGAAGTGAGCCAAGGAAGGTTTGGGTTTCAATGCCATACTGACCAAGTATCTCTGGTAGCTTAGTGGTGGGAGAAGTGGGATTTTGGGCAAGGCACTTAATCCCCACTGCCCCAGGTGACACTGTACTGCTCCCAGACTGGGCGTAGTTAGGGAGCAAAATGACAAATTTGCAACATGAAAAAATACATAATAATTTAGTTGAATGTAAATTAAGTACAAGATAAGTGCATACAGTGGGCTGTTCAAAACAGAAACAACTCACGTTGTCTAATGTTCTTCACTGGAACAAATGATTTTAAAATTGTCCATGTTGGTGTCAAATGTACTAATGTCCCACAGTGTTAATCTACTGAAGACAAGAGTGAGTTACCGTACAAATTACACATTATCATGTAGGCATGATTCTGTTCCTTCTGACTGATAAAGGCATAGTTTTAACTTGGACATGGTTTTAACTGGGAGCTTTGGATGATGGTTGGAAAATGTGCTGGACAGTGACCAGTTCAAAGTAATGGATAATAAAGAACTGCAAAGACAAAACTGGCCAAATCTAATGTTCCACTCAGTCTCACTTAGATATTTATTAGCTAAAATAAAGTATTAAAATAATAGTAAATTGTCAATTATAATGAGAATGTTCATAAAACACCGTGTTCTGTTCATGCCTTTAAAAACCTGTCTAAAAGAAAATGCTGAAAGAGTCAAGGATTTCAGATGGAGGCAGATAATGCCATGGCGACCTTTGCTTTCATAGCAGCTCTCAAGCATTGTGGTGAAAACACACACAAACCCACACATATACACCCCCACACACACACCCACATACCCCCCCCACACATACACACAGAAACACGTAAAAGCCCCAATCTCTCCTGTAACCTTCATGTAGTGAGTATTGTGCTCTTGGGGTCCGACTGAGGTCACTCTCTGCATTTCTAGCGGAGAGCACTCGGCCACCACAAAGGCCTGCTCTCCTCTGCGCCTTAAATATTTACGCCAAGCAGCTTGGGGCTGAATGACCCTTCAGCGCTCGGGCAAGGTTGTCCTCCTTTCACCTGCTAGAAGCTGCTGGAGGGGCATTAACGGACCGCTGCCCGTCCACCCCCACAACGAAGATCCCTCCACTTTACCTTGATCTTCCTCCACCGAAAGCAGCAGCATCATGCTGCCGATCTCTCCAGTGAAGTCCTTTCCACTCCCACCCCCCCTCCCCACCCCCCCAGCCCGCCTTCAAGGCCCGTTTCAGTGAAGAGGAGACGGAGTGCATTATGGTGAGGTGCATTATTCCACACAACACGGATAAACAGCCTGGAAGAATGGCGCCGCTACGTTCATAATGGAATCCCAAAAAGCTTTTCGCATTTCTTTTTTTTTGTTCTCATTGTCTTTCCTTCCTTTTCTAAACAACCTTCCCTTTTCTTTTTTTTCTCCTCCTCCGCCGGCTATCAATGCAAAGTTCTTTGAGACAAAATGAAGGGCATTCATGCCGACTGAAAGGGGCTTTTAAAGTTGAGTACAGCCTCCACAAAAGGGAAGGTACGGCTTGCCGGGGCCCTGAGAATGACTCAGTGTTCAGAACCTCGCCGTGCACGCTACCATGGAGGCTCAAGGAGCGCAGGAGAGCAGCCAATGAAAAGCAGCCGTTTTTGTGTCTCCCCAACAAATAATAACCTGAAAAACATCCATGAGGGTCCAGATCTGTTTTGTGCGGTCGCTATTGTGGAGGGTTTTTTCGGTGGGGGGGGGCTGTGGAAAATAAAAACAGGAGCTTTGAGCTCCTCTCTTACTCTTATTTTGGATGGCGGTTGTGAAGCTATAAGCTACGTTTGTCGCTTCTTCTGCGAGGCCTTCTCTTCTGAAATGTTTTTGCCTCATTTCTCAAAAGCCATACCCGTAAGAAAGTAAAGTTTGATGAATGGGATGCCCCAGAAAAGCCAGTTTGTGCCCTGACACCCCTCCCTTGTCCCATTTCACTGACCAGATCTCGGGCCGTCACCTGTCACCCTGACCATCAGGCCTCTGCAAATGGATAGGCAGGGCCAAAAGAGAAAGGAGATAATCCCAGATAATGTGGACACAGTTTTCATTCCTTGTCGCCCAATTAAAGTGCAATTATGCCGAGTGGATGAGTGAAGAAAAGAAGGGAAGAATGAGGGGCGGGCGAGGGGCCGAGGCTCCCCGGGACTCTTTCTCTGAGACACATTAGCCCAGATTTTCGGGGTAAAAAGAGAGAGAGAGAGAGAGAGAGAGAGAGAGAGAGCGGTCCTCACACTTGGCAGTGCTCAGCATGCCACAGCCCTGCTGGGATCGGGGGGGTTCAGTTTGAATGCCTCTACACAAACCCCCCCCCCAAACCCGTCCACTTTCCGTCCACTTTGGAGGCCGTGGCGTATACAGGTCGTCTCAAAGCAATATGGCACTTGGGCAGGGGGCCTTTTGTGCTCTTGGTTCGGAAGAGGAGGCCAGTTCAGAGCCCCTAATGGTCCCTGTGGATCTGCAGGTCTTTTCATGCAAATGTGAAGGACACTTTTGCGGGGGCGGAAACAAAAGTGGGGCTTGTTCGAAAGTAGCAGAATTCCCATCGGAGCGAGGGACCGATTAGTGGCGAAATTCTCAAACTCCAGATCTGACCCCAAAACAAGCTGTCAGTAACTCACTTCTGCTATTTAAAAATATCTTTAGACTTTTCAAAACCTCCTTAGTTTGTGTCTAAATCAAAGTCCAGAAAACTTTCTGGCATTTCACACTCTCTGTCCACTGCTGCCAGATCCAGAAGGGAGTTTAGCTCCAGTTCAGACATCCTTCATCGCCATCATATCCTGTACCACTGGTCACTTCACCAAGTCCGATACCACTTGCCTCGGCTGCACAAGGACCGTTTGTAATGAAAGTAAAACCTTTAAATTAAATAGTAAACAGTAAGTTAACAGAATGTAACTCTGATTAACTTAACTTAAAATCATAACGAGCTCGTTCTGAGTCCGTCCTGCTGCTGGTTTATGTGCTTAAAGTATGCGATGTGAGGCTGATTGTGGCCGTGTGGAGAAACTGAACATGTAGCTGATCAATAACCCCCATCAGTGTCTGCTGGACTGATTAAGCACTGTCCACTCTGCTGTATCAGTCAGATTATCCCATCACACAAACACACACACACACATACTAAAACACACACACTAATTCACAATACACGCACACACACACACACTAAAACAGAATACACACACACACACACACACAGACTAATTCACAATACACACACACACGCACACACACACACACACTAAAACAGAATACACACACACACACACACACAGACTAATTCACAATACACACACACGCACACACACACACTAAAACAGAATACACACACACACACACACACACACATTCACAATACACACACACGCACACACACTAATACAGAATGCACACACACTAATAGACAATAGACACAAATTCACAAAACTAAGACACAACACACACACAGCAATACACATCACACTCACACACACTAACATACACACTAATGCACACAAACACACACACACACTAAAACAAACACTAAAACACACACTAATAGACAATATACACACAGTCACACATACATGTTAAAACACATACTAACATACACTCGAACACACTATTACACAGCACACACTAATACACACTGATACACACTTAAATACACAATAATACACAACACACACACACACACCTACACACACTAACGCACACTCAAACATACACACACTCACATACCCAAACCCACACAAAATAAACAGACACACTAATACACACTCACACACAGTCAAAACACACTCATACAAACAACACCACATAACGCAGTACACACAAACACACTAATACTCACGTACACACACACATATGTTAGTCTTACACACACATGGCACCAAAAAGGTTTTTCTGTTGTTTGTAGCTCCACAGTGTGTGTGCTGTAGATGTTTCTGCATAGAATGTTCAGCACATTCTCCATCAATCTGAGGAACACTTTCACGATACACAGAACCATTTAAACATGCAAAGGGTTCTTTGAGTGTTCATGGTTCTATATAGAATTATTTTCTTTACTAAAGAACCTCTGAAGAACCATCATTTAAAGAGTGTAGATGAGTTGAGGACTAGAGAAGCAGAGGAGTCCAGGATTAGTAGATAAGTAGATGAATAAATGACTAGAGGGATCGAGGGTGAAGGAGTGGAAGAATTGGGGAGGTGGAGGAATGAAGGGGTAAAGGAGTAGAGGAGTTGAAGAATTCAGGGGAGGTGGAGGAGTGGAGGCGTACAGGAGTAGAGGAGTTGAGGTGTGGAAGAATTGAGTGTAAAGGAGTGGAGAATAAAGTAATGCATACGTTGAAGAGTGGAAGCATAGAGGTGTAGAAGAGTGAAGGAGTAAAGGAGTGGAGGAATGGAGGAGTAGAATAGTGGAGGAGTGGAGGAATGAAGGAGTGGAGGAGTTGCAGAGTGGAGGAATGGAGGAGTAGAGGAATGAAGGAGTAGAGGAGTGGAGAAGTAGAGGAGTGGAGAAGTAGAATAGTGGAGGAGTGGAGGAATGAAGGAGTGGAGGAGTTGCAGAGTGAAGGAATGGAGGAGTGGAGGAATGGAGGAGTGGAGGAATGAAGGAGTAGAGGAGTGGACAGAGTGACCATATAAATGGAGGAGGAGCTGAACGCTGATCAGAGCTAAAGGTTGATCGAAGGTCATTGTTGATTAGACCTGAACATTGATTGGACCTGAACACTGAATGGAGCCGAATGTTGATTGGAGCTAAACGCTCATCGGAGCTCAATGGTGATCAGAGCTGAACACTGATTGGACACGTACGGTGATCAGACCTGAATGTTGACTGGAACTGAACACTGATCAGACTTGAATGGTGATCGGACCTGAACAGTGATCTGAGCAGCGCTGCAGGTTTGAGGAGATTAAATTGGGTTTTTGTGTCTTCTTCTAGCAGACAGAGAGAGAGCTGGGCGGAGGGCGATGCTGAGGAGGATGCCGGATGGTGCTGAGGGCGACGGATAATGCCGCCGTCACTTTTTGCCTCGATCTGAACTAGATGTGGAGATGTCCTATCATCAGATACACACACTTTCTCACTCTCTTTAGTGATGAGACAGCGCGGTCCGGGGCGATCGAGCGGTCCTGGCCGATAGAGCTGATAGCACGTCCACTATCAGGGAGCACCCGGGTAATTACAACTCCCTCTGTGGGCCGGGTGGAGATGCAGCGCTGATAAGCAGCAATAATGAAGAAAAAAGGGGGCAGGATGACACAGCAGCTAAACTCTTCAGAACTGTGTGTCTTCACAAAACATCACCTGCAGGAACAAGGGGTGGATCCTCCACACTTTCTGAGCTGCGAGACTGGAGGAGAAGAGAAAGATGCCCAGACTCATTCTCCTTATCTCCACACGCGACTCTTAGGGCAGGTCTACGCTCTAGGATTTTTGTCACCGTAACACAAATAAAATCAGTAACGGTGAAAGAATTTTCTTTCTGAGTTGAAATCAGTGATGTTAGAACGTGATGTGGCGCCACTGGGACCGAAGAGAACCAACGAGAGAAGTTCACTGCAAAAAATATTATCTTGTCAAGAGTAACGATCTTAAATCTAGTTGATCTATCTATCATCCCGTTTTGAGATGGTTGTGCACTTATTATAGGATTATCTAGTTTATTTCCATAATTTATTTGTTTTAGGTCATTTTATTGAGTAAAATTTTCTCACTATACTGGCAGATAATTTTGCTGCTTTCAAGCTAATTTCTTACCACAAGCAAAATTATCTGACAATATAGTGAAACAATTCTACTTAATAAAATCACTTAAAAATGTCTAGAAATAAGGTACATAATCTTAAATTATGCTTACAGCAATCTTACCAGGAGAAATATTAGATTTCTTGACTATATTTAAGATAATTTTACTTGACAAGATTCTGTTTTTTGCAGGGTTCTCACCCCAACATTTTAGACCAAAAAGTGGCTGCACGTCTAAAAGCATATCCAACCAGCAAACAGATGGTAGTGACAGTGTAACTCTCAAACCAGTGCATAAGCAGAAATAAATATGTGGGTGGGCCTGTGAAAAAGTAGGTAGGCCTACTTGGTAGATACAATGTCCAAACACGCTATGCCCCACAGTGTCATTATGTCAGACTATAACCTATTCCTGACAGCCGTACCTGCTCCAACACTTCTGCTCTACAGTGATACAAAACCAAATCAACTAACTAGAACTGTTTCACATAAACTCAACAAACACTGCAGCACTCTTTACTATACTCAACCTAACATTAATCATCTTAGGCTAAAGCATACTGCCACAGCGGGCATGAAGATGTTTATGGTCCATTTATAGCTTACTTTATGAGCGGATGCACTGATGTAACGTTAGACGTTTGCTTTGACATTTGTTTCACGAAGCCGTTGTGAGCTTTTGTAGTAAAAGAGCACTGAAAGTACAGCGACAGTGTTTTTTACGTTTATCTTTGGATGGGTAGAAAATGACAGACTCTACAGGACTGAATCTCACCTTTAAATGTCCCCAGTTACATCTCTTAACTGCAGCTTCAAATTCAAACACAGATAATGAACTGATGATTTGCATCAATTAGAAGGCTAAGAAAAGAATGCAGCGCTTGGCGGAGAGCGTAATGATTCGATTGGCCATAAAACGAAGACATGCATCTGTATGATGTATTCCAGCCAGAGGTGGCAGAAGTACAGAAGTTTCTTACTCAAGTAAAAGTCAAAGTAAAAGAATACGCTGTTAAAAGTTGAAAAAAGTTGAAGTGCTTCCAGATGTACTTAAAGTAAAAACTAAAGTAAAATTATTTATTTAAAAAGTGTTTCTAATTAATTTTTTTGAAAGACCTGTTTTTTTTGTTTGTTTTGTTTTTTGTGTAGAGCACACGCTAAGATTTTTTTTTGAACCAAGCAGGTCAAATTTAGTAAAAAAAGATATATGAAAATATCGAATAACGAGCCTGATTTGAAAGTGTAGTGAGCAGTGTTGGAAATAACGAGTTACAAAGTAACACGCTACTGTAATTCCACTACTTTGGGCAGTAATGAGTAATAAATCTAATTACCTTTTCAGATTAAATCATGCAATTACTGAAATTTAAATGGGCTCAAAACATGTTACTTCTGTCTTGCATGAAAACATTAATGCACAACTGCAGACTATAGCAGACAAATACAGGGCAATGAATGAGTGAATTAATCAGCATTAGCCATCAGAGTGGCTGACAGTTTAGGCAATGTAAGCTAGCTGTCCGAGAAATATGGGTATTTATTTTTCTGTCCTGGAGATCAAGGACAGTTATAGTGATGAGTTGTAGTCTATGTACAGGTGAGAACAATAAAAAAAATAACATGCTTCTACGAAGGTAATCATGAAAGACCCCAGTGCCAGCATCGCTGATCAAGGATCCCCTCCATCCACACAGCCAAGGTTCGAATTTAAACCCAAAAATTCATCTGCACAGTCGGTCAGCCAGGCAGAACTAAACAGACCGGTTGCCAGGTATGCTGTCGAAGACATACAGCCTATGCCAACAGTTAGAACATTTAGAAGTAATGTAAACGTTACCCTCCCTAGTAACTAATTACTTTCACATGCAGTAATTGGTAAATGAATTCTGTTACTTTTGAAAGAAGTAACTAGTAACTGTAACTTTTCAGAAACCTGCGCAACACTGGTGGTGAGTAGAACATACAGATTCTGCTGTAGAACAGTGAAAAGTATTAATACTCAAGTAAAGAACAGATACTTTTTTTTTACTTAAGTACACTAACAAAATACTTTATTACTTCCCACCCGTAGCTGGGCCTCATGGTCAGTCTTTCTGCTCTTTCCCTTTTCATGTAAAGTTCACTGTCGTTTGGTCACTCTGTCCAGACTGGAGTTGTGAAGAGAGCGGTGCATCCAAATACTCACCTCTTTACAGCAGCGTTATTAACAGGGTGCTGAGCAGGAGGAGCCTCTGATTACCAGCTTTAATTCCACTCCCCACACTACACCCCCCTTCTACCCCTAACACACAACAGCCCCCCAACACACTGTCTGATGGACAGACAGCCCTAATTTCAGCCCCACGATGCCCATAAGCACATTTCTGGATTCTTTTTAATGCCAACCTCTCTGTCTGTGAAAGTGTTTATGCCTGGAGTGAACGTGTGTGTGTGTGTGTGTGTGTGTGTGTGTGTGTGTGTGTGCTTTGACTCAAAGAGGAACAAAAATACCCCCCCCACCCCCCCTCCCCGCCCCAGGAGGTCTCCACATTATATAATTAGAATAATTACAGAAGCGCAGAAACGTTTTAGCCCCAAAATCCAAGCTGAATTCCCTCATCCATGACGACTGACTTCACCTCAAATCTGTATTTATGGAAAAAGTGGCAACTCATTTGAGCTACTTAAGTAGGCCATTCACACCCAGACCTGCTTTAAATGACGAGTTTAGGCTGATACACACAGCTGGAGAGCATTCAGGCCTCACCAGCACTCGAGAGCTCATATGCTTCATTTAGGCTCGAAAAACATTGAAGAATTTTATTAGGCATAGTTGAAGAGAAGCATTTCCAATAGAACAAAACAGGCCAAATATCAAGAGAGAGAGAGAGAGAGAGCGAGAGAGGGAGTGGGAGATAATGCTACCTCCCACCTTTTCCTGATAATGTCCAATCTTTAATCGCTCAGTAAACACAGGCCGGCTCTGAAGTGATGCACTGCAGCATTAAGTAATAAACAAAGTACGGAGTTTATACACTAAAGCGGCCGTGACCTCACCGTATCAGCTTCCTACAGGAAAATCCCACCCCTGTTTGGAGGAGGGATGTCCCACCATAGCTAGGGTTTGATTCGAGGTCTTCAGGAGGTCGTGCGAGGGGTGCGGAGCTGCTCTGCTAACGGCGCTGTACTTTCACGTTTAACATTACTTTAGGCGACTTTTTTCAACCCTTTAAAAAGCCAAGGCCCACCGTTTTATTATGCACTTCTATAACCTAAGAATAGCTCAGCCAGGTTCTAGCCCGGTTTCAAGACCCTGTAGTTACTGAATACACTGCACAAATGGTCTCTTTTCAAGTGAAATAATCTTAACTCTAGTCAGTATATCTAATATTTCCCATTTTGAGATGGCTGTGCACTTATTATAGGATTATTTTGCTTAATTCTGGATATTATTTACTTGTTTTAGGTGATTTTATCAAGGAAAATGATCTCACTATACTGGCAGATACATTTGCTGGTTTTAAAACAAGTAAAAATTGTCTAGAAATAAGGCGAATAATCTTAAATTAAGCTTACAACAATCTCAACAGGAGAAATATTAGATTTAGTGAATATATTGAAGATACTTTTACTTGACAAGACACCATTTCTTGCAGTGTCTAAGCCTTAGTATGTGATAAGCCTGGGATTTTAAGGGGTTGAAAGGGAAGAACGTCCGTCCACTGTCTACTTCAAGTAATTCAAGATCAGTTTTTGTGTCAAAAGCAAACATATGTTGGCACTAAATATAATCTTCCTCTAGAGATATCCCACCAGGCTTTAGGCCAGGAGAACGCTAACTGATTTACTGTGTTGTAGTCAGATGTCATTGCGCCTTGATAAATAAAGCTCCTTTTTGTTTTCCTGTTAGATGTTCATAAAGGTAAGCAGTTTTCAAGCTTTATATAAAGTGTCTCTTGTCACAATAAAGCCAACATTGACTTTTCAAATTTAATTTGCTGTCATAATTCCAGTGACCAATCATTCCCTTTACCAGTACGGTTCTAGTGAGTATCGTAAAATTACCACAGAACACTGTACAACACACACAGTGGCCCTGAAAGTGTTTGAATTATAATGGGACCGGTCCGAGACTGTCATTCTCTATTTGGTGACGGATTCTCTCAGAAGCTGCAGGTGAGTTTCAGATCGTTATGTCGTTGCAGGCGCCTGCAGATTTGCATCCAAAATGGCTCTAAAGACTTCATAAGTTCATGATCTCATCAATGAACACAAGCTCAGCAACAAATCTGTAAGAACAGCTCCAGACTTTCCATATCTGTGCCTTACAGAAGCGTCAGTGCCGTCTGGTGGGAGTTCTTCTCTCCAGGCTTTCTCCTCATAAGGGGTCAGTCTGATGTGCTAGAAGTGTTTTTCCATCATTTTACTGATCATTTCATGAGGTGACTTTGGGGCTCTAGAAGAAGGAAAAATAATTCGTCAAAAAAGAAAAGAAAACATCATAGATAAATAAGTGATAAATGACAGTAGTAAATAGGAGTAATTAAAGTGCACAGTACGTATTTCTCTTGATAATGATCATTTTGTCATTACAGTAATATTTCACTCTCTCTCCTGATTTATTGCTTCATTTTTTTTCAATCACCTGATTTCCCAAAAGAGCTTATCAAAAATAGAGATTCTAGATGCTGCTAACAGTCTCTCTGTAACTGACCTGCTCTCTATATTCTGTCTAACTGGAATGTATTCTGTCCTCATTAGAGCAGAATGAGCAGCTCAGCTGATAACAGGCTCACAGGCTAACAAATAAACTGACCAACAGACAAACAGGAAAACAGGCTAACAGATAAACAGACTAACGAACTCCACCGATTAGATTCACAGAGAGGCATTAAGTTTAAAACTAAACTGTCAGCAAAAATGGCTCCAAAAAGGGTTCTATGACTTGAAACAATAGCAGAACCCTTTTGTGCTCTAGAACCATAAAAGGTTCATTAAAGAACCATATACAACAGGTTTTCCCTCATTGTGAAAAAACATTGAAGCAGAACTGCCTGATGATGGAAACACTGAAGAAAACGTAGCAGAACCGCCTGATGATGGGAACACTGAAGAACACGGAGCAGAACCGCCTGATGATGGGAACACTGAAGAACACGGAGCAGAACCGCCTGATGATGGGAACACTGAAGAGCACGGAGCAGAACCACCTGATGATGGGAACACTGAAGAACTCGTAGCAGAACCACCTGATGTTGGGAACACTGAAGAACACGTAGCAGAACCGCCTCATGATGGGAACACTAAAGAACACGGAGCAGAACCGTCTGATGATGGGAACATTGAAGTACACGGAGCAGAACTGCCTGATGGTGGGAACATTGAAGTACACGAAGCAGAACCGCCTGATGGTGGGAACACTGAAGTACCTGTAGCAGAACCGCCTGATGGTGGGGACACTGAAGAACCCGTAGCAGCACCACCTGATGGTGGGAACACTGAAGAACCCGTAGCAGAACCGCCTACTGATGGGAACACTGAAGAACACGTGCAGAACCGCCTGCTGATGGGAACATGAAGAACATGGAGCAGAACTACCTGATGATGGGAACATTGAAGAACATGGAGCAGAACCGATGACGGTGGGAACACTGAAGAACCCGTAGCAGAACTGCCTGATGGTGGGAACACTGAAGAACATGGAGCAGAACCGATGACGGTGGGAACACTGAAGAACCCGTAGCAGAACTGACTGATGGTGGGAACACTGAAGAACCCGTAGCAGAACTGCCTGATGGTGGGAACACTGAAGAACACGTGCAGAACCGCCTGCTGATGGGAACATGAAGAACATGGAGCAGAACCGCCTGATGATGGGAACATTGAAGAACATGGAGCAGAACCGATGACGGTGAGAACACTGAAGAATCCGTAGCAGAACCGCCTGATGGGGAACACTGAAGAACCCAGAGCAGAACCGCCTGATGGGGAACACTGAAGAACCCGGAGCAGAACCGCCTGATGGGGAACGCTGGTGTGAACTGTCCTCGTGTGGATTAATGAGGTTTTTATTCATTAACGGTGTTTATTCTGTGTAAATGAACAGTTCGAGACTCCGCGCGCCCTCCACTCTATAAACATGCACTCTTCACTGATTCAGACTGAGTGCAGACTCTGATTGGTGGATGTGAGTGATTAGATTATTGTGATTGGTTCTGTCTGCTTTGTGATGCGCGAGTGGGAGAGAGACAGAGAGAGAGAGAGAGAGAGAGAGAGACAGAGGTGGTCTTAGACTGGGGTCCTTCATCTACACACAGCTTCTGTTAATATTATTATTAGTAGTATTAATTAACAAATGAGAACCTCTCAGCGCGCAACACGAAACATTTTCACATAAATAATAATAATAATAATAATAATAATAATAATAATAGTACTTTGTAATATTTGTAATGATATTCACATAATAATTACATTGATGGTTTTATTTTCACCTCATTATTATTATTATTATTGTTGTTGTTGTTGTTGTTGTTGTTGTTTTTATTCTTATTATTGAGGATATAATGATAAGAATAATTTTATTATTTAAATTATATCAACACTGGCTCTGATCATCTTAATCAAACGCTAGACACACCTAAATAAATAAAGACCCTTAAGAAATAAAAAACCAAAGACCCCTGTTTACCCCTAACCCCACCCCAGGTTCTGATACCCCCAGTCACCTTTAATACCCCCTTTATACAGCACCGAGCAGAAGAGCTCAGCACGAGGTTCAGCGCGGGTTTATGTAATGTGTATGATATATTATATATTCTATATGAGTGAATCCCGCTGCATTAAGGCAGCTTGTATAATCTCCACACAC
Organism: Colossoma macropomum; assembly: GCF_904425465.1. Taxonomy (NCBI): domain Eukaryota; kingdom Metazoa; phylum Chordata; class Actinopteri; order Characiformes; family Serrasalmidae; genus Colossoma; species Colossoma macropomum. Next base: position 357,603 of record NW_023495290.1, on the reverse strand, counting down.
CAATAGCATGGGACGCTCTGGAGCACCCGCACGTGAGCCTCAGGTCGCCATGCCCAATGCCAAGCGTGGGCTAGAGGGATATAAAGCCCCCCAGCATTGGGCTGTGGAGCAGTGGAACTGTGTTCTCTGGAGTGATGGAGCTCCATCCAATACCTTTGGGATGAGTTGGAGTGACCCAGAACTGACCACCCAACATCACTACCTGACCTCACTAATGCTCAATCAAATCCTCACAGCGATGTTCAACATCTAGTTTAAAGCTTTCTTAGAGGCTGTGGAGCTCCCTATTAGTGCCTTTCATTTCAGAAGAAACGCTGGAGGAGCAGGTGTCCACAAACTGCTGGACATTCAGTGCAGCTCATCTGTGGAGTGGACACTGCGGTGGACTTTACCTGCACGGTTATCAACGCGGCACATCTAATGGATTATATACATATATACATATAAATAATACATATATACATATAAATAACACATAACGTATGAAATATTATAATAGCTCTAAAGAGTTACTGATCCCATATATATATATATATATATATATATATATATATATATATATATATATATATATATAGGATACACAGACATATGTAAAATTCATATTTTACATGTACATGCATTTTATACACATGCAAATGTGTGTATAGATATATATATATATACACACACACACACACACACACACAATTCAATAAGACAAACGTCTGACGGTATTTGGAAGAATTATTATACTTATGCATATTTTAATTATTTTGCCGTGCCTAAAATAATTGATAAAAAATATATACATATTTATTATTGCAGCCTAATAATAATAATAATAATAAGTCATTGCTCAAGATCGACAAATTAATACAATTGCTTTTAAAAATGAATACAGACGATTAAAATAAGATAATAAATAATGAATAAATACATGAATACAGAAGATTTTAATAACAAACAATAACAATACTACTACTAGTAGTAAAATAATAATAATAACAATAATAATAATAATAATAATAAGAAGAAGAAGAAGAAGAAGAAGAAGACGAAGAATATTATTATTATAGGAATATGAATTCTCAATATGAGCTTTAATAATAAGAGTAGTGTGTTTATTCTTTATTAATCGGAGGTGTGTGTGACTGTCACGCGCTCTTCCTGTTCACATAACTAAAAGTGTGCATTTGCCGTGTTTTAGCCGCGCGCGCGCGTTGCAGCGAGCTCTGCGCTCTAGATCGAGTGTGTCTGTGTGTGTGTGTCCAACGCCGTTGCGCCGCCTGCACGTGGTGGGCGTGGAGCGCAGTGCGCATGCGCAGTGGAGGGGTTTATTGGGGTAAGTGCGAGCGCAGCTGAGCGCAGCGTTCAGTCTGCAGGAGCTATGGTGCACGCACACACCCTCTCTCTCACACACTCTCACACACTCACGCGCAAGCACTCCACTTTCTCTGAGCACGGATTCGAGCCATGAGCGCGTGAGAGTCAGAAGGAGTTTTGTTTTGTTTTTGTTTTTTTTTGTTGTTGTTGTTGTTGCCCGACGTTCATCAGGACAGGAGCAGCGGTGGGGGTCAGTCCAGGACACAGCGCCCCGTCCCATGGTGCCGAGCGCCTGAGCCCGGGAGGGGTGGAGCTCGAGTCCGGCCTCACCATGTCCAAGGGGGCCGAGCACGTGAAGCGGCCCATGAACGCCTTCATGGTGTGGTCTCGGGCGCAGCGGAGGAAGATGGCCCAGGAGAACCCCAAGATGCACAACTCAGAAATCAGCAAGCGCCTGGGTGCGGAGTGGAAGCTGCTGACCGAGGCCGAGAAGCGGCCCTTCATTGACGAAGCCAAGCGCCTGCGGGCACTGCACATGAAGGAGCACCCCGACTACAAGTACCGGCCGCGCCGCAAGCCCAAGACGCTGCTGAAGAAGGAGGGTAAGTTCGCCTTCCCCGTGCCCTATGGCATGGGCGAGCATGAGACTGCCCTGAAGGTGGGCGCAGGGATCGGCGCCTTCCCGGGCTCCGCACTGCCCGAGCCGCTCCTGAGCGCGCCGGATAAAGCTGCGGCGGCGGCTGCGGCAGCGGCTGCCCGGGTGTTCCTGAACCCCTCTGTCCCGGCGCACCCCTACTCCTTCCTGGAGCTGGGCTCTAAAATGCCAGAACTGTCGGCGCCCTCATTGCCCTACGCCTCGCCACCGCTGGGCTACCCCGGCTTCTCTGGGGCGGGCACGCACACGCACTCTCACCCATCACCGGGCAACCCGGGCTACATGATACCATGCAGCTGTGCAGCATGGCCCTCTGCCGGACTCCAGCCGCCGCTCGCCTACATCCTGCTGCCCGGCATGGGCAAACCGCCGCTGGAGCCGTACCCCGCCTACGCTGCTGCACTCTGACCTCTGACCCCAGGCCAGGAGACGGAGCATGGACACGGACGAGGCAATGCATGGAACACACACACACACACATGTGTGTGTGACAGACAGCCACTGAACACCCTTAGTGTGTAACGTAAAGCCCGCCCGGACGTCTCTGCGTCGACGGAACCGGACTGCACTGTTTTGTAAATGTGTACAGCTGAGTCCCATCAGGGAGCAGGTTTGGACTTTACAATCACTGTTTCATAGATGTGTGTAATATTTATTGTTCGTTGGAGACGATATTATTATTATTATTATTACTATTATTATTATTGCTACTACTATTATTATTATTGCTATTATCACTATTACTATTCCTGGTTTCGGGCCAGCGGAGGATGGACTGTTCGGAGGAAGATCATGGACTGTTCTTGAGTGTGATCTCACACACACACACACACACACACACACACACACACACACACACAGATGTGAAAGTGTGTGAATGCAGGTGTACTCACACTCCTCTTCATCGTCCTCCTTCTCCTCCTCAGCGGTGATGAACTCTTTTCTAACTGACTCTTAGACTGTGTGTGTGTGTGTGTTGTTCTCTCTGCAGCGGCTCTAATAAAGCGTGTGAACACACACTCTCAGTCGCTGTGTGTGGTTGTTGCTGACCGCTGGAGCGGGTCCGGCCCCCGGGGGCCCGAGCTGGACGCGTCCTGAGGATCTTTTGTTGAGGTTTGAAAGCTAAAGCGAGTCGCTGTAGCAGAGAGGCCGATTATCAGCGCTCAGATCGGCGGAACCTGAAACCCACCGGCTCTCAGAAACAGGGTCCACTTTGAGGGGGAGGGAGCCGGACGGCGGCTTTAACGGCGAGGCTGCGACTGACCACTGCTCTGTTTCACTGAGTGCTGGTTCAGCAGAGTGCAGGTGTGTGTGTGAAAGAATCTGTGCTTGATTTCTGTTTCTGCTGACTGCCATCCTGTGAGTGTCCTGCACTGTCCAGTCTTGGCCTACATTAAGAAGTTTGCATGCTTCGGTGTGGGCCTCGGACATTCTGACCACTCAGCTGTATGTAGGCTCAGATACGGTGTCCTGTCGAACTCTGACAGCAGCTCCTCTTTCTCTGAAAATTCACAAATTCCTGTTTTCTCCTGAGCTGTTAATTTAAAGGGGAATTCCACCATTTTTTCAACATTTCTGCATGATCAAGTTGTTAAGATGTAATCAGAGCGGTTCAGAGCGGTTCAGAGTGATTTAGAGCGGTTTGGTGTGAAACGTTCCGTTCTAGATAAACTTACAGAGTCAGAACTGTTCACAGTGGTGGTGATAGGAACCAGACGTCCACCTCTGAAAGCTCCCTCACAGAAAGTTCCTACATGAACTGGTTATGAATTCACTGCCTGATGACTGAGACACTGTTTTATGATAGTTTAGAGGACTTAAACTCCATTCATGGTGGAGGGATACATGCAGGGCACTGTGAGGCAAAATAGTCCCCAAAGAAAACTTATTATTTCAGATTTTCCACTATTTTCCATCATCAACATTCCATATAAACTCAGAAGACTCGTGTAGGTTCACTGGTGGTTCTGGATAGTAAATAAAATGTCTATATTTGTGTTGTAGTCATGGTGACCCCTGGTTCCTATCACCACCACTGTAAAGACATCTGAACCATTTCAGACCAAACCTCTCTGAATCTCTCTGATTACACCTCACACACTGAATTATGGGGGGAATTTTGAAAGTCAGTGGAATTCCCCTTTAATTCCCAGAGTGTAACGCTGACCACACTGACTCTCTCTCTCAGTGTGTGAATAGGTGACTGTTGTTGACTGTGTCTGATCTGTATCTGTGTGGTTCCACCTGCTGGTCTGCTCTGTCAGTGAGACCACAAGCTACAGCCCTGCTGAGAAAAACCACAGACACCAGTAAAGGTTCCTGTGGGTTCTGTGTTGGTCCTGATGGGTTGATATCACAGTGTAAAAGGTCCTAATGGTTTAACAGGTGACCAGTGGCTGATTCTAAATGCATGAAGTTTTCCCATTAGAAAGTCCTGAATGATTCCAATGTTCTGCTTTCAGACCTGATCAGTGGCAGCAGAGAGGAGAGCAAGACTTAGTAAACTTTTTGGACTCTCTCTCTCTCTCTCTCTCTCTCTCTCTAGGGGCCTTTCCTCTCCCAGGCTCCTTTCTGAACTGGGGCTGTTGGGGGGCTCTTGGAAGAACTCTCTCTCTCTCTCTCTCTCTCTCTCTCTCTCTCTCAGTGTTTGGTGGTGGAGGAGGTTTTGTTGGAGGATAAAGCCGCTCGAGCTCTTTGTGCTGCTCTTGTTTGTTGGAGTGGAGCTGAACCGGAGCGCCGTCTCGCGCTTTTGTGTCTCAGCAATCAGCGGCTTTTGGAGAACTGTTAGCGCAGCTATTCACCTCTCTCTCTCTCTCTCTCTCTCTCTCTCTCTCTCTTTCTCTCTCTCTCTCTCTCTCTCTCTCTCTTTTCCTGGGCTGATCCAGCTGGCCGCTCTGAATGGCCGGCCGGTGTGTGTGTGTGCGCGCGCGCTTTGTGCGCTGCGCAACAGCGCAATAAAAAATACATGAGCGCGTAAATAAAGAGCGGGCGGTGAGAGAAAGTGGATAAACCCCCGCCGACAAAACGGCCGCGAGAGCGAACAAAACAGATATTTAACACGCGGATTAGCATCAGAAAGACTCGGACAGAGCCGGACAGAGCCGGACAATGGCTGAATGGAGTCTCCGGGCCAGAAAGGAACGGACTAAATGGCTTTTGAATAGATATGTTTTTTTTTTTCCTTCTTTTTTCTCTTTTCCTTCAGAGAGAGAGAGAGAGAGACAGAGAGAGAGAGAGAGAGAGATGGTGGCCGCGCGGCTATCCAAACACACTCAATGGTCAGAAAGAAAAGCTGCGTCCGGTCCAAACTGTCCACCTCTGTCCACTCCACTTCACTCCACCATTAGAGCCACTGGGATTAGAACTCTAATGGTTTTGCTTCCTAATGGGAATTGGCTTCCAATAGAGACCACTATTTTCACCTTTAGATCCCATTAGGAAACCATCAAACGCATTTAGAATCAGCCCCTGGTCGCCTGTTAAACCATTAGGGTCATTTACACTGTGATATCAACCCATTAAAAAAAAAAGACAAAATACATTACAAAACCATCAGGAACCAAAAGACGCTCTTAATGGTTTCTACGGGTTTTTCAGCAGAGTGACGCTCTTTTGACTTACACATGGTGAGCGCGAGCGTTAAAGATCAAATTCGCCTTAATCAGTGCTGGGGGTCAAAGGGCAAACTAGGCGGTCAGCGGGTCATCTGTACACTCCCTCTCTCTCTCTCTCTCTCTCTCTCTCTCTCTCTCTCTCTCTCTCTCTAACGAAATCAGAGCGATATAATAAACAACGCAGTAAACAAACAAACAAACACGACTCCAGCTGCAGTAATGCGGAGTTTATTTTAAAAAGTGCTAAATGCATTAAAAGTGCACTCTCTGCGCTGTTAATGCGTTTTTAGGCGCAGTTTGATTTTTCTGTAGCTGCTGGACGTCGCGCGCGCTGTGACCTGCAGACTGACCTCGCGCTCCGGTTGTGTCGGCTCATGTTTGATGTTTTCACACCTCTGCACACACACACGCGCGCGCGCGCACATTAGCGGCTGTATGAAGGTTTTTGGAGTTTTTGGTTCAGCGCTGATCCACCTTAACGCGCGCGGATAAATAAATCCTGTGTGGCCCGCGCGCTGCTCTCCAGCTCCTTTTTCTCAGCTCTTCTCCACCGGACAGATAAGAGTCCGTCACACACCGCCTGCCCGGATCTGTCCGTCCCCCCTCACCCTCAGACCTGCGCGCGCGGAGAGAGGGAGAGAGGGAGAGAGAGACTCTAACGGTCAGGAAAAACGGACACTCCACATTTCTAAACGCGCGCTCACAGATCTCCGCTCCACCAGTCACATCATTCATTTCAGCGCTGTTACATCATCAATATGCAAAATAATCCGTGTCATTAAAATCTCTCTAATTTGCATCTTCCTCAGTGGTGAGTGTGCAGACAGACTCCGGACTCTGAACCGGTCAGGAACGATCACACACACACACACACACACACACACACACACACACACACACACACACACACAACATAGTCTGCTGTAAAGAAGTGTTCACAGTGTTGATCTGTTTGTTTGTTCGCTTTATTAAAAGGAAACCTCTCATTTATAAATGCCTTTAAACTGCACACTGCGCGCAGAGCTCGAGCTCCACTGCATCATCAGTGTGGAGGAGCGGACTGTCTACATCAGCTCTGATCCTCTACATCCGGAGACCCCCGAGCAACACTGACAGACAGAAACACTGACAGAAATACTAACAGTTAAAAAATATATACATGGATTAAAGCAAAAATACAGACGGGGATACTGACAGAAATACTGACAGATACAGACAGATAGAAACAGAAATATAGACGGAAATATTTACGGAAGTACAGACAGATAAAAACAAATACAGACAGAAATACAGACAAAAGTACTGACAGATGAAAACAGAAATACTGACTGATACAAACAGAAATACAAACAGAAAAAAACAGAAACACAGTCAGAAATACAGACAGATAGAAACAGAAATATAAACATTTATAAACAAACACACAGATAGAAACAGAAATACAGACAAAACCAGAAATACAGACAAGATAAGAACAGAAATACAGACAGACACAGACAGAGGCACAGACAGAGAGGTGGTCTGTGTTTCTGATCTGAGGGCTGAACTGTATCGATAATGTAAAATGAGTGAGTGAAGCTGGTTTAGTGTTCATTACATTTGCAGGTTGTTTATTCAGCGAAACTGAGACTGTATTAATGTCAATGAACTGAAAATGAAAACGAATATTTCTCATTTTGGACTTTTATAGTGAAAAACAGAATCAGGAACTGAAATCAGTTCCGACTCAGCAGCGCGCGATTATTACCGCTCACAGTCAGAGCGCGTGTCTGACTGAACTTCATCTGTTTATCATTGATCATTTTTCATATTTCTGAGTGCTGCAGAATTTAAAGCCTTTCATTTCAGAATTTCAGTCACATGATCAGAGCTCAGTCTGATAACAACAACAACAACAACAACAATAATAACAACAATCATCATAATAATAACAATAATAATATCAATAACAACAACAACAACAATAATAATAACAATAATAATAACAATAATAACAACAACAACAACAATAATAATAATAATAATATCAATAATAATAATATCAATAATAATAATAATAATAATAACAGTGTGATCAGACTCGAGCCATGTGATTCTGTTCTTCCTGAGGTTCCAGCTGATCTGCAGGCTGTGAAAGATTAAAGGAAGCGTTTATGTAAAATGATCTAATAAATATTTTAAAATATTAAGAATGGATAAATAAGCATTTTAACAACAAATGAGAAATGGAATATAAAAGATAAACAGATAAACGAATAAAATACATTCATTCTGATTTTACAAATAAATGAAAAACAAATAAAAAGGAACAAATAATTATTTTAAATAAATCTGATAAATAAAATTTGAAGTAAACAAATAAATAAACAGCGGAAAACTGTGTGTTTTATTTGTATGGTGTGTGTTGCAGTGTGTGTGTGTGCACGAGCTCGGGTTACTGTCAGATCTACAGCGCTGCTCTGAAAAAAAAAACACATCTCAGACGCGTCATCGCCTCCTCGAGCTCATTTCAGCCACATCAAAGTGCGAAGCGCCGCGTCCTCGAGCGATCTCTCCGAGCACTGGGGTGTGTGTGTGTGTGTGTGTGTGTGTGTGTGTGTGTGTGTGTTACCTGTAATGTGAACCTGGTTCCGTTTCTGCGCTCTCTCCGCGCGCGCCCAGCAGGGGAAAGACCCGGATTTATCTAGAGCTGCACCTTTACCTCCGCGACCACACGCGACCAATCAGAGCTCCGGAACCTGCGCGCGCTCAGGGTCACTGAGAAGCTCACACACTACAGGCGCGTGCAAAAGTATGCACACCCCTGGCCATGTAGCAGAACATTAAACAGACTTTAATATTAACGCACAGTTACTTTACACCTGATAAACTCTAAAAGGCTGAGAAAGTAAACATTAAACACAAATTGCGAGGTGGGCAAAAGTTTAGGCACCCTACTAAATCAGTTCTTGGCTCCACTCTCCCTTTGGCAGCTCCCAAACTCTTTCAGGGTCCAGATAGAAGTCTCTCTGTCCCTGTTTGAGGAACACTTCAGGTTCTGCCATGTTCTTGAGCCGTCTTGCATGCACTGCATGATCAACCTAAAGAGACCCAGTGATGTTCATATTAGGGGACAGTGCGGGCCCTTCCAACAGCTCCAGCTAGCCTTTCTTGAACTACACTCTTAAACAAATGGTTCTCCAAGGGTTCTTTCATAAGGAAAATGTATATGTAGAACCATGGACACTCAAAGAACGCTTTGTGTGATTAAATGGTTCTTTGCATGGTGAAATGGTCTTTCAGATGTGCTGTAGACCCAAAAAGGCTCCTCTATTGTTACAAGGTTGACATCGTAACAACAGCAGAACCTTTTTGGGTTCTATACAGATCCATTCACAAAAAGGATCTATATAGAACACATTTTCCCTCAATCTGAAAAAGCAAAGTATTGTATGTATTGTGTATTTTTGGAGAAATACTGTGTGGATAGATTTTACTTTTGCTGAGTCATTAGAGCCTCACTACAACCTGTCATTTTGACTCCCTGAAAAAAAAACATTAAAACCCTCATTTTTGACTCTGTGAAGCCTCCTGGCGTCTGCCTGATCGCACCCTCACCACCAGTGTGGGGTTCATGCTGGTCTGCACTGTTTTTTCAGCAGGGATATAATCTGACATTCAGTCATATGGAGATGGGGCTCAATTCACCCCATTGTTTTATCAAAACTAGGCCTACTGCAAAATTCAATCTGCTGTTAAAATCATGAAAGTGAAATATAATATAAACAACCAAAGCCCCATTAAAAAGATACTTTACCAAAAATATAAAAGCTTTTTTAAGCAAACACAGGAGTTCAGCAGATGACAGTGTGATAACATGAAAGGCTGAGGTGATCCTGAGCCCTGAGAACATGGCCCAAAATGCAAGCTGCATGCAAAGATCCTACGCCATTGATTTTGAGGTATGTTTTGGGTCGTTGCCGTGCTCTTTCAGCTTCAGTTTTTGAATACTGTGTCCCACATGCTGAAATTTAGTGGAATCCATTTGTAATGTTATGCATTGTTTTCTGTCCCATTTGCTGCCACAAAACTCCAAAGCATAACAGATCTACCCACTTGCTTCACAATTAGCAAGGTGTTCCTTTCATCAAATGCTGCTCCTTTTTTTCCTCCAATCATACCTTTGGTGATTGTGGCCAAAGAGGTCCATTTGTACTTCATCAGTCTACAGTACTTGTTTCCAAAATGCCTCTGGCTGATCTAGATGTTGCTGTGCATACTTCAGTCGTTGGATTTTGTGATGAGGTTGTAGGTAAGAGTTTCCTTCTGACGACTTGTGCAACGTGAAAGAACCAGACAAATGCTTGTGGTAAAAACAAGTAATGAAGCTTTACTCGTAAAGGGTTTGAGAGGAATCAGTCGGTGAACAGGTGTAGGTCAAATCCAAAAAAGAACACATACATATAAACAAACATAGCAATAAAGTAATCAGGCAACTACATCTAAAAAGAGGAAAGGTTAAAAGGCAAAGTCTGAAAATCCAGAAACATAATCAGAACACAATAAGACAAAACAGTACACAGGAAAGTAGCTCTACTATGAAAAGTTTCACCTCAAAAATAATCTAGTCTAAAGCCTGAGCTTAAAAGCCAAACTAAGACTGGTCACATGACACACAGAGCAGGAGAAACAGATCAGTATTCAGGTGATTACAAATGATGATAGGTGGATTGCGGAGGTTCTACAGTCACATGATCTCCCAAAGGATTCTGGGAAATGGAGTCCTTGGGTGAGTAGGAGCCAAACACACTCTTCACACACTCCATACACATTACCTGCACTCCACACTCGCTCCACATACTCCACACACACTCTCTACATACACCATACACATACTCAGTACACACTCTAGACATACTCCACACACTCTAAACACACACTTTACACACAGAGCACATACATACAAATATAAAACAACTGCATTAACATTTACAAAAAATAAAAATAAATGAATATGAATGAATATGAATATGAAATTTGCAAAATTACCCAAACTTTTGCATACAGCTGTATACATACTCTACACACTCTTTGAACACTATATATATGTGTGTATATATATATATATATATATATATATATATACACACACACACACACACACACTCAATATACACTATACGCACATTCTACACACAGTCTAAATTCACTCTACACACACTATATACACTCCCTACATAGATTATACATTCATTCCACATACACTGTATGCACAGTCCACACATTCTATACACACGATACACACTCAGCACATACTACAAACTCTACAAACTCTGTATACTGTACACACACATTTTATACACTCTACAAACTCTAGACTCTACACACATTACAGCCACACCCCACACAATCTGCAAACTCTACACACACTCTACACTCTACACACACTTTACACATGTTGTGGGGAGGGAGGAGACTTTACGTCTCAGTTCAGTGTGGGGAACCTCCCGCTATCATGAACTTTAGGATTAATGAATTCAGTACTCACTCAAATTACAGCAGCTCCCCAGTTCTAAACTAATCCAGCTCTATTAGGGCTTAAGCCTCTGGAGAATGTCTTATTAATCTCCACTGAAGGTTTCACTAGTCTCTGGAGAACAGTGTATTAATCTGGAGAACATTTCATTTCATTAAGGTTATATTAGTCTCTGCTGAGTGCCTTATAAGTCTCTGGAGAACGTTTCATTAGTCTCTGGAGAACGTTTCACTAGTCTCTGCAGAACGTTTCATTAGTCTCTGCAGAACGTTTCACTAGTCTCTGCAGAACGTTTCATTAGTCTCCGGAGAACGTTTCACTAGTCTCCGCAGAACGTTTCAATAGTCTCCGGAGAACGTTTCATTAGTCTCCGGAGAACGTTTCACTAGTCTCTGGAGAACGTTTCACTAGTCTCTGGAGAACATTCCTGTGTTCTGTTGAGGCCTGAGTGGTTGTTTGTGTGTTTGTCAGGTTGTGACTGTGTTCGTGGTTTGTTCTGTTTGCTGCTGTTCAGTGATTTGGGTGTTTTGTTTATCTTTGTGTTTTAGTCTCAGTATTTGGTCACTTCACTCTGCAGTGGCTGGGGACTTTACTTCACTCAGAATTTTAAAAGACTTAATAAACTCTGACTTGCATTTAATCAAATGCTGAATTTTGCATAAATACTTTTATTTGATCAGTTTTGTGCAGAAAAAGTTTCAAGTTTAGAACAAAAATTTAACCTGCACAATATAGTGCATGTTTGTGTGTATGTGTGAGAGAGTGAAGAACTGGAGAACACACACACACACACACACACACACAGGGCTCTCATTCGGATGACCATTAGCCCCCAGTTAAGATGGAATCCCCTCCACTCTGGCCGTATCTGGAGACCTGTCATGTATCTCAGTGGACGCCTGAGTGGAGATAGAAGCTCTTTGGGTCAGTTAGGAATGATTTCAGTTTCGAGATGATCTCAAAATCATCAACTTTCAGAATAAACAAGTAATTTTATTTAATTATTCTCTCATCTGCTTCTTCTAATGTTCCTCTGTGAGAAAATAAAAGGTTAATAACAAAAAACACATCTGTTTGTATTGCAGCACTGAGTTTATCCACTTTATTTAACTGGTTTATGAAAAGTGATGTCCAGACTTTAAATCGCAAACATGACCAGACACCAATTCAACATTTAAACTGCCTGCTTTTGAAGTTCAGGTGTGCGTAAAGGTCTAAAACTCGTTTTTCTGCTGTAAAATTAGGGCTAAACCGCCTCCAGCCAGGCCAGCTTCTCCCTCCTTACACACCAAACAGGCTTTAGAGTCTAGAACTGAATCTAAAACATGAAGCTCCCACTGCTGTCTGAAAGGCAGCATTACACTCACATCTCCAACAGGGGACGATAAAAGAAACACAAATACAAACACAAATTTAGAGATATTTTATTATGAAGCTGGTAAAATTGAAAATCCGAGCTGTCCTGAAATGTAAGGTTCCTCAGCAGAACATGACTGATTTACTTTTCTGCCTTAAAACATGAAAGAAAATCAGAGAACAGATTTTTTTAAATGAATGATCAGATCATTCTTGTTTCCCCCAAATCAGCAATCCGTACTTTTGCTCTTTTATTTTGTTAGCACCATATTTGCTCCCACAATGTACATTTGAGCCAAATAATTATTGTAATTCAAGCTGCTCTCAGAGATGCAGAGAGTCATGAAAACATGTGCTCCAAAAACGTGCACGGCCTCCGAAAACGCCCCACGCGAGCCTCCTTTTTTTCTTGTTCGAGCTCCAAATGACCGCTGGCAGAGATTGTCAGCCGTCACATTAAATTCACAGCTTCGGAGGGCAAAAATATATCTATCAGAAAGAGGAAATAATGAATTTGAAGAGGCGCTGCCCCCCCGGGGAGCATCGACTGAGCGCTCCATCCTCCTCGTGTAAGACAGGGCGCGGGGCGGAAAAGCAGATAAGTACCTGCAGTTGGCACGAGGAGAGCCTCCCTGCGCCTATCAATAAAGCAGATTACTCCCTCTGCTTATTACAGGGTGGATCTGTGGGGGGTGGTGGGGGGCCGGGGGGGCACACCTTTAATGAGGGAAGAGAGAGAAAGGAAAAACTCCACACTCCATCTGAGAGTGAGCTGTGACAGTGTTTCACTGTAGAACCCAAACGGCTCTGATCTGTTCCCTCCTGCTTTTTGGAGGTGGCGGTGGGTCGCGGGTCTCAGCGTGAGGAGCATCAGGAACACCAAAGCTTTGTCTTACTGGCCGAATGTTTCTCTCTGGTGGCTGATTCTCACCAGAGCTTCTCACAGATGTTTCTCCCAAAATTCATTAGAAGAAACAGCGTTAGACTTCAGATCAGATAAAACGGTAACACTGCAGTGCACAGAATTTGGACAGAGTTCATATCAGGACAGTTTCAGTTTAGAAAAATACATTCTAATATTCTAATCCTGTATTAGAATATGCAGAATGAGAATATTAATTCTGTATAGTCTAATATTGTGGTATTATGTGTATACAATTAAAACAAAAATAAATAATAATTCTAAAAATTTTCTGTGACTTTACAAACATTAACATTATGCAGTTTTGATTATTATATGTAGAAAAAATATAACATATACATATGTATATGTATGTATGTGCAAGTGGTGTGTATTCAAGTTTGTTATCTTGTTGCATTAACCAGTGATAAACATATTTAGCATGGATACATTAATACAGTAAGATGTATTAATATTATTATTTTTATTATTATTATTATTAATATTATCCATAAGCAGAAAACTCTACATGCATTCTACCTTCATCCTTCCCATCTGGTTTTTGCTGTCAGCTTATTAGAGGTGCTAGAAAATTGATTGTAAATATCAAAACTCTCTCAATAAGATTTGAAAAATGAAATATTCAGACGGAGCTAAAAGCTGTAAAGATAATGATTGTAACCATTGCAATGTGAACAAGTAATGACAGCAAACCTTTTAGATTTTTTTTTTCTTTTTTTTTAACTTTTATTTTCCGGAGTGGGTGAGACTTTAAATCGGTGTGAAATGTCTGATTATGGAGGGAATTTGTAACCTGATTTTGACACCTTAAATGGTGCAGCAGTTACATTCGCTTGCCAGTACACGTCCCAGATTTCAGCTGCTGCCCCATTTAAGGTGGAACGGGCAATATGGAGAAAAATATGGTGGTAGGAAGCAAGTTTCAGCCTCAAGTAACCATGGTGAGCATGTTTGTGACTAAAGCAAGTATAAATTTGGTGAATCATATAAACCTCATTAGTATTTGTTAAAGTACAGCACTGTGGTTAGACACGATAGACAAGAAATCTTGCTTCTTTCCTTTCTTACCATACTGTGAAAACATGCACACCGGACAATGACACTGTCCCAAAGCCAGCCTATGCATAAACACGATGATAGCAGTTAGTTCAGCAGGAAAGCTTTGGCCAAACCTCAGTGCCATCAAGCTGTCAGGTTAGACTGTTAAACTAGACTGTGAAAGTGCGTCGTTTTGATGTAAGTAGCAAAGTTATTGTCATGCAGAGTGAAATCTGCAGTACAGTTACTGAACACTCTGAAGTCAGAAACTGCTCAGTCAGCCTGGTGTTTGAAAAAGGCCTTTTGTAAAATTACGCATGTTCTGCACAGCGCAATATTAAGCATTTAGAGCTCATCAAAAAGGGTGCTATTAATTTAGAGACAAAAGGGAGCCACTGCACCCCATACACACCAGCGTGTCACACACAGAATCAAACGTGAGAGGCTCTCAGTGTTGGATGAGAAATGGTTGAGTTCCTGCCTTTAGTTCAGTTCAGAAAAACATGAGCGTTGTCATCTTCAGATCTGAGAACAGGGTGTGGCTTTTTTCTCTATTAAAGCTCGAGAGGAGATACGTGAGATTACTGAGCTCTTTTCTCAGGAGAAACATCTGAGCAGAAATGTGTGAGTCTCCTTTGTCTTTCCTTCTGATGTCATTCTCGTCCAGGAGACTCTACAGATTTTAGAGAACCTTTTAAGATTTTTCAAGCTTGCACCTGGGCATGTGGGGGAGGGGTGCCATTTCTTTTACAAGAACCAGTATTGGTTAGGTTTTGTTACCTCATCAAGCATTTTACAAATCAGACAAAACATATCTTTGGAAATTACGAACATTCAAAATGAGCTTTGGATGCTGAAGGACAGTGAAACTGATGTGTTAGAAAAGCTGAAGAAACTAAGAGTTTTTAATGGAGGTTTACAGGCCGACTGCTCAAACGTGAGCTGCTGCTGCTGAAGATGCCTTTAAACTGAATTCACTGAAGGAATTAGAGTCGGCCTGCATGGAGAAACACAACATCTGCTTGGGATCTTCTTCTCACCGAGCTGAGTGATCGTCAGAGGCTTTAGCTCAGTCAGACTCCTCAACTGTTCACCTCCAGGACTTCACGTGGGGCTTTAACAGAATTCAGGCTGTCTCAAGATGATAAGATGCATCTTACAGAGTGGCGCTGCAGAGTCACCCGGGAAAAGAACGATCACAACAGGAACCACACCCTGCCCAGATATTCCACAGAAACCTGAGCAGACCAGGAAACTGAAACAGAAACAGATGAACAAAACTGATTTAAATGTGTGCATCATATCAACAAAATACAAAACACATTAATGGAAAATTTAGGACATTCTGTAAAATGCAATAAAAACAAGAACCTCTGATTTGTTAATCCTCCTGAACCTCTTTTAACTGATAAGTTTGGGCTTTTAAATATAAATAAATTTTGAATGCGATGCCTCCGTCACATTTTAAAAAAGCTGAGACGGAGAAAAATAATAGCGAAAAGTTTACAGAATGAACTGAGCATCCACCAAAGGCTCAGTCTTTGCAAGCAACGATGGTTTGTGGCTCATCACTTTCTGACAAGCTTCATGAGAGAATTGTGAAACAGTTAAAAATGAGCTTTTCTCAACAGAGGATTGCAAAGAATTCAGGTCTTTCACCACCTACCATACATAATATTGTGAAAAGATTCAGGGAATCTAGAGAACACTTTGTCCTTGTAAGGCAAGGCTTTAAACCATGTGTGTGACCTTTCGAGCCCTCAGACAGCATCGCATGAGAAACCGTAATGCTACTGTGTTAAATACAGCCACATGGGCTTGGGAGGACTTCGGAAAACCCTTGCCATTTGCCATTGCCGCTACTGCTTCAAGAAATGCAACTGAAAATGGTATTCTGCAAGGAGAAAGCCATAGATCAATTCTATGTAGAAACACTGCCGAGTTCTCTGGGCCCAAGCTCATCTCAAATGGTCCGGTAAATGGGGAAAATGTGTGCTGTGGTCAGATAAGACCACGTTTCAGCTTTTTTGGGGAAAACTGGACGTTGAGTCCTCCGTGCCTAAGACGAAAGGGACTATTCAGCTCATGTATTTTAAAGAGATTAAACATGTTTACTGTTGTTCAAAAGTCATAGCCCATCTGTTTCTCTGCATGCTTTGTCACCCTGTTCTTCAGTGGTCAGGACCCCCACAGAGCAGGTATTATTTGGGTGGTGGATCATTCTCACAGTCACAGTAGTGACGTGTTAGTGTGTGCTATAGTGGTACCTGTGGATCAGACACAGCAGCGTTGCTGTGTTGCACAGTATTTTTCTCCAACCATGATGCTGACCACGTCTGTATGACTTTTAGATGTCCACAGCCCCCCTAATCATATGGAATCATAAGCCACAGCCATAAAGAGAGGACAGAACTGTCTTCATCAGTATAGTAGAGAATATTAAAAACATGCTTTTTATTACTGGGTAAATATATTTCCATATTGTGCTTCAATAAAATGTCCATTTTATCATTTTAAACACTGTTTTAAAAAAATGCAATAAATACCATCTGACATTACAAGAATAGATTTAGCTCAGGAATAATTTCACTTCTCACAATATCATAATTCATAAGTCAGCTGGGTAGTGGTAAAACAAAACAAAACAAAAAGAAAAAAGCCAAATTAAATAAACATTGTTCACATATATATGAGTGTGTGTGTGTGTGTGTGTGTGTGTTGAAATTTGCATTGAATGCATTGAATCCTTTTGCATTAAAAATGTTTTTACGATACTTTACAATTTTACAGAGAAGAACTGCATAAAGAACGCTAGATTTATATTTACTATACAGTGTAAAAGAAATTTTAGGCAGCTATGAAAATTATTATATTTACATCTAATTACATTTAATACAGCAGTATTAACATCTGTGTATCTGTTCAGTAATTTAACTTTGGCAGTAAAAACACAAAAACATTGTTTATTTGTATTTACTCTAAACACAGTAGTCAGTAGTTATGAATATGTAGATTAGAGAATACAGTTAGAAGAACACAGGTCTGGTTCCTGACTGCTCTCTGCTCTCTCACGCATCGCATGGATTTGTTCAAGCAGCTGATTTAATTTAATGAGGGACTAATTAGATACACTTGGTATTGGATGGTAACTGTAAATACTGGAGTGAATACAGTCACTCACAGATCAATCACAGTGGGCTTTGTTTATTTGTGTTTATTCTAATCTTAGAGTTTTTGTGCATTGCTATAATAAAGAAATCAGAAAGACGTCTGATCAATTGATGCAAAACACAATTAAATAAAGGCAATTCTATATTGTTTGAACCAGATGAGCTTCCCAACCTAAATACATAAAATATATTAATCAAAATAAATATGATTAGTGAAGAAAGCTCAAACACTGATACATTCATCTTAGACCACAAAGTAGCACTGCACATATGACCACAATAAAACTGAAATTTAATTTACATCCAGTATGTTTTTTTGCACCTACAGTAAGTTAAAAATTCTGTCTCAAGTGTATATAAGGGGATGTGCGGTTCTGTCGTTGTTTAATTTGGGGGTCTTATTGGTAACAGTGTGTTAAACTAACCCCGCCCTGTGGGGGCTGCACTTTAGCCTGACTAGCTCTCACTGTGAGCTGTTTACATGCTTTAAATGGCACTGCAATAATGTAGGAGCGAATTTTGTGACATATACACTCAAAAAAACATATTTGTCTTATGCAAATAAGCAAAAACAACAAAGTTAAAATGCGCAGCTCTCTCCGAGCCCCAGTGTCAGTAAGTTTGTGAGAGAAAGTTTTCC
Organism: Colossoma macropomum; assembly: GCF_904425465.1. Taxonomy (NCBI): domain Eukaryota; kingdom Metazoa; phylum Chordata; class Actinopteri; order Characiformes; family Serrasalmidae; genus Colossoma; species Colossoma macropomum. The sequence goes on along the minus strand of NW_023495290.1, from coordinate 339,388 downwards.
GCAGTGAGTGCGTTTGTGATCTTTAAGAGAAGATCGCTGCTAAATAAAGCCGCTGAATAACTGCAGCGTCTCCACTGTTCTCGTTTTCAGAGCGTTCAGAACGTCGGCGGCGCTTTGGGCTCCTTACAGAGCGATGAGTGTGAAAGCACAGCCGACACGAGCGCGGCGGGGAGACGAGCTCGTGCACATAGGACAGTGTACACATGCTAATGTCACGGCCTGCTAATGTCAAGTCCGCTCCATTCTGGTGTCACTCTCCGTCTGCCGGAGCCGATTCATCAGCTCAACCCGCCCCACAAACGCAGAATAAATATATCTCACCGCTCTCCAGCGCTGCGCTCAGGTATCGAATTTCTCCAGTAATTTGATTTCCGATCAGTGTTGACAGCATAGTGCACGCGCACACACACACACACACACACACACACACACACGCTCAGAGCGTTGATTACACAACAGAGCTAAAGCAGCAGCAGAGCTCCAAACAGAAATCATTTTCAAAGGAAAAGGAGAATAAAATGAGAATAAGTAAAAAATGGGAATAAATAAAAATAAGAAATATTTTCAGGATTTAAAAAAATAAACATTCTGCGATGCGTTCAGATTCACAAGTGTTCAAAACACTTTAGACACAAACACTTTTTCTTAGCTAAAAATATCCGAGTGTGTTTGGTATCCAAAGTGTGTTTGGTATCCAAAGTGTGTTTGGTATCCGTTCCACTTAATGTGTTTGGTACTTTACAGTTGGTGTGTGTTTGGTATCTGTACCACCTCAGCGTCGGGGAGTGTTTGGTATTTGTACCACCTCACAGTCGGGGAGTGTTTGGTATCTGTACCACCTCACCGTCAGGCGTGTTTGGTATCTGTACCACCTCAGTGTCGGGGAGTGTTTGGTATCTGTACCACCTCACAGTCGGGGCGTGTTTGGTATCTGTACCACCTCAGTGTCGGGGAGTGTTTGGTATCTGTACCACCTCAGTGTCGGGGAGTGTTTGGTATCTGTACCACCTCGCAGTCGCGGTGTGTTTGGTGTCTGTACCACCTCGCAGTCGCGGCGTGTTTGGTGTCTGTACCACCTCGCAGTCGGGGAGTGTTTGGTATCTGTACCACCTCGCAGTCGCGGCGTGTTTGGTATCTGTACCACCTCAGAGTCGGAGCGTGTTTGGTGTCCACATCTGTATCTGTAGAGTCTCTGAGGTGGGTTTATATAGCGATGCTGCTTCAGACTGAAGTGTTGGGCTGCTGGAGGGTTTATGTAACATACACACTCAGTGTCACGGGGGGGGGGTTGGTGTCTTCAGGGGGGAGGTTTGTCTCCTTTAAAGCGAGACCTGAAATTCCTGTTTTTGGCGTAAACTCCTGACCTAAATACCCCATCCCGTCCCTCCTCCGTGCCGCTGCCTGTGCAGACCCCCGGGCCCCTGGGGGCCGCTGCGTATCCACTGGCACAAAGCGGGCGCCTGCCAACGTCTCTCCTTAGCATGCTTAATGAGAGATCAACCCGCGCCGAGCGGCTTTCTCGTGGCAATAATGAGCAAAAGATTGATCCGCACTCAAACAAACCGGTTTGCGGAGTTAATACCGAAGGCAGATTACAGCGCTGTGCCAGCGAGAGAGAGAGAGAGGAGAGGGGAGCGAGAGCGCCCTGGCATGAGGCTGCGGCTCGGAGGATCTCTCGCAGCGCCCCCGCCCCCTCGGAGGGAAAAAAAGAGAGAAACTTGTCATCACATTAGCGCACGGTCAAGGAGTTACATGCTAACACTTCTGTAATCTGCTTTCCTGCACAATTAGCCTGCCATAATAAGTCAGCTGGAGAGAGAGAGAGGGAGAGAGAGAGAGAGGGAGAAAGGGAGAGGGATACTGTCCTCAGTCTTTGGGGCCCGGCTCTGTTACTCAGCCTGATTCTGTCCTGCATGTTTACCCAACAGGCCTTCGCTGCTGCTGAACGTTCGCTGTTGCCACAACGCTCAGACGCCTGTGCTCGGCTTCAGCGAGGCCAGTCACGGAAGGAAAAAGGGAACGAAGCACAGTGAAAGGAAAGGAAACATGGACAAAAAGAGTCGGTGCGATGTGGAGAGACCTAGCGGCTGGAGAACAGACCTCTGGAGTCCACAAAGCAGCTGGACAAAGTGGAGAAAAGGACCGGGACAGAGGGAGGGAAAGGAAGGAAGCGGCGGCATGAACAAGGGCCTCTTGCAGGAGGAGAGAGGAGAGTGAGCGAGAGACTAAGTGAGAGAGACAGAGTGAGAGAGAGAGAGAGAGGAACACTGATGACACCCCGTTCCATTCTCCGGCGCTCTCCTTTCCGCCGCTCACCGGCTGGCAGCGCGGAGGGGCTAAGCTGGGAGCTGTAATGTCATTAAATTGCAAATGCTTTTTTTCCTCTCTCTCTCTCTTTCTCTCTCTTTCTCTCTCACTCTCTCTCTCCCCCACCTCCCCACCAACCCCCCACCCCCTTCATTCCCGACACACACTGTTTACTTATCTGGCAAAAACATATGTTGGAAGGAATCCGTTAAATTCTGCCCATTGCCTCGGGTGAAAGTGCAATAGAAACGGGCCCACTGAGCACCTTCAGTCGTCTCCTTTAGCGCTGCGCCTTATCTACAAGGCCGCTTAGCGGCAAGCCGGCCGAGTTCAATGAAAAATGAAGATACAGCGGGAGATTAGGGCGAGAACAGTGAGGGGGAGAGGGCGCTCGCCGAGAGGGGTCATCCCGTCGCAAATGATTTTTCCCCCCACCCAGCTCCCCTCCTTCGCACCCCCCCACACACCCCCCCCATCTGCATAAATGACTATTTTTAAAGGCATCTTCGGCGCCTGTATATTTTTCCCACTCTGCCACACATTTAATTTCACGCCCCGTGTTCTGAATATGCTTAAATGCATATCTCTGATGCACCTTTAAGCCTACGGAAAGAGGATGGAAGGGGGCGGGTGTGTGTGTGTGTGTGTGTGTGTGTGTGTGTGTGTGCATGCTCGTGTGTGTGTAGGGGGAGGTGGGGGAGGAGGGGGGTGTAGAGATGGATGGAGGGAGTTTTGTGTGGGGGGGTGAAGCAAAATTAAAGATAAAATGGTGTGATTTGCACTACAAGTCTATTACTTTGTGGCATTTACATAAAGTTTACCTCGGCAATTCCAAGATTTTCCCCTCTCTCACTCTCTCTCTCTCTCTCTCTCTCTCTCTCTCTCTCTCTCTCTTTTCCTCCCTTATCAGCGGCTGGAGCTTGTATAAATATGTATAAATCTTTGTCGGGGGGAAAAAATAGAATTCCCAGCAGAATTTGAAAGTTTTGAAGGGTTGCGCTTCACCGCCGCCGTCCTTCAACTTCTCACCTCCTTCTCTCGATGTGTTTGTGTGTGTGGGTGTGTTGGGGGGACACAGAAAGCATCAGATCTGCCCTTTAACCCCTTAAAATCTCACGCTTACTACATGCTTATTATTCAGTAACTACAGGGACTCCAATGCAAACTGGCTGAGCTATTCTTAGGTTATAGAAGCGTGTAATAAAACTTTGGGCCCACCGGTGGACGCTGGATAGTTATGGGGTTAATCCACCTTGCACTCCTTCCCACAATGCACAGGGAATCAGGGCGTGTATCCCGGGCTTTCTGAAACGCTGATAGGTTCAGGTCAGATGCTGGAGAAGAAGGACGGACAGATGGACGGATGCTCAACTGATTTATCTGTTACATCAAGAACGTTGATTATAGATGCGACCTTAAAGGTCAGCTGACCCCTGTAAAGGAACGAGTGTTGTTACAAAGTGGACCAGAGGGGCAGCCTTGAGGTGGAGCTGCTGAACAGATAGAGAGATACAGAGAGAGAGAGAGGGAGAGGGAGAGAGAGGCCTATTCAGAGCACGGCCACTCCGTCGTATTGTCTGGTCCCTCTGCATTTGAATATTCTCTCTCGCGCTCTCTTCCCCGACAGATGAGAAAAGGCTTTAGCACCACATGTTTGTCGCCTTTCTCTCCTTCCCCCTTCTTTTTTATTTGCAATTAAATGCATTTCAAATGGAACAACTCTACAGAAAGCAATTTCGATAAGAGAGAGGTGGGGGGGGGGTTTGCTGGGAAAAAAGGGCCTTCGCTCCTCTCACCTCCATTGTGGGGATTTTTTTGCATTTCGACAGCGTGCTGCCGTGAGGATTGCACAATCGAAAACATATCTGGACAGAGAATGTGCCTCGGAAATTTAATAGTCTCACATTGAAAATTAAATTGCATCCTAGAAATCATTTAAGCCTCTTCTCTTCTTTTCTCGCTCTCCCAACGTTTCCACCCTCTCACGCGCTTCTTCTGATGCCTTTGACCGTAACCTCGGTTCTAAAGGCCCTCGGACCGCGACTCCTCGCTCCTCGCCGTGGCTCAGTGGCGTTTGATGGGATGAGCGCGCTCGAATTAGCGTCGTCTGGTCATTCTTGCCATGAATACTCGGCGATCATTGTGCTGTGCTTTGTGTGCGAGGCATGCGCCGCCGCCGCCAACAATCTGGTCCTGGAGCGACGCATCTTTGAAGGGTTTCTGAAGCACTGTAAATAGCTCCAAAACCTCTCTTACAAGGTTTACCCCCGGAGCACTTTGTAACTTATCAGCCTCGCCTCGTGCCTCCTCTGTGCTTGGCATTATGCTAAAATGTAAATCGCTAAGCTGCCAGAGAAGTGGGCGGGAATCGCCGTGGAGAGCAGCTCAGCTAATATTCTTTGCATTTTTTTCCGCTTCTCTTCGGGTGGTATGAGGAATTGCGGCAGTCGGGCCGCTCCGTCAGGAAAAGCAGGCCTCACGCTGTCCAGGAAAGCTGCTCTCACGCTGAAGCGGCCTCACAATCTCTGGAGGTCTGAGCAGTGTCGTGTTCTCCAGAGGTTCTGCGGAGAACTCTAAGGATAACACACTCGAGTCATGGCCTCCTCAGAGCCCTGTTAATGCGTGCTAATGGAAGAGAGCCTCGGGCCGTTTCTGTACCCTTAATTTCCTTCTCTAATGGTACATGGCAGAGATTAGGCCCATCAGCATCTACTGAAACATAAGGAGCGGTTACTGATAGCATCTGTATGAGGTTCAATTTCAGTGGTAAATTATCTGAATATGAGGTAAACTTTAATATCATGGAAATATAACCTGCCTGAAGTGTTTCATAATCTACAGATTATTAGCAGGCCTAAATATGACATAACGGTCTTCTAGCAGAGATTCAGTTTTCCGAGGCAGTTTATCTTCTATGCTCAACTGTCTATAAATCAGCAAATAATCTCATACAGATGAGAACTACGCTCCACACCATCTAAACCACTGATCCCTAAACCGAGGAGGCGTGTTTGTGCTCGTATATGTCACCAGGCACGGACCACCAAGAGCTGAACCCAAATCAGGGTCATGAAGCACAATGCTGCCCTCTAGAGCTCCTGTTTGAGTATATCTGATTTATTGGGCTGTCGTATGTTCGGTGCATCTTAGGAAGGTTTAATGCCACAGCACAGTTTTGGTAACGTTTGTTTATATTTCACAAATTCAACTTCATTCTCAGAATTACAACGATCAATAACTTGTAATCTATAAACCCAATTCCATTGGGACAGTAGGAAAGATGTAAATCAAAACACACAGCAGTGATTTGCACATTATTGACCTGTACTCAACACAGCAGTACAAAGACCACATATTTAATGTTTAAACTTCTTAACTTTATTGTTTTTGTAAGTAGATTTCTCTGTTGTCAGAACAAAACCTCAGTATCTCCAAAATGGTAACTTTACAGGAGAAGGAAAAAACATACTCTACTTTTAATGCAAATCAATGGAAGCAGAGTTTTTTCCAAATCATTTTGGGTCATTTCTTTTAAGCCCATTCATCATGAAATTTACACACAATGTAAAGAGCAACAGGTTTTTAAAATGGTCAGAAACTGAAAAATGTCGAAAATGGAGATTAGAGGTTTTCTTCTGACAGCAGCGATATGATATCATAAATTTGATGGCATCTTCCCAAAAAAGTTGGGACGTTTGCCACTGTATTCCATCACCTTTCCTTTTGTCAGCGATCGGTACTCGTTGAACTGATCACACAAGTTGATGTAGTTGTGAAAGTGGAATATAACGGCTCAGCTGTTTGACAGTCTGAGGTCTCTGTCGTCCTACACTGCACTTCAGAATGCGCCACAATTTTTCAATGGGAGACAACAAGCAGGGACATCCCTGAAAAAGACGTCATGGCAGCAAATGCTGTTCCAAAATACTTATGTACCCGCCAGCATTAATGGTGCCTTCACAGATGTGCAGGTTACCCACTAAGAATACAACGTCCATTATTTCCAAAACCAATTGGAAAGGTGGACTCGTCAGACCACAGCACGTTTCCACTTTGCCTCAGTCCATCCCAGAGAAGGCGCCATCAGAGACCCCAGTCAAACAGCTGAATTGTTATATTCCACTTCCACAACTACAACAACTCGTGTCATCAGTTCCCAAACCATCAGATTTCTAGATGTTGTTATTTGGCCTCCATTTTGCGTAGTAGCCTCAATTTGCATTTGTAGGTGCAGCAACAAACTTGTTTACTGATGAGAAAGACAGCTGATTGTCGACTTCGACTGACTAGGTTAAGATTTCCTAACTTGAGATAAGATGCTGTAAGATAAGATAGAATTCCTTGTGGAAAATCTTATCCTGACCTGTCAGATCTTGAGACAAAAAGAGAGGAAGTTTCTGTGATATGGACCCTGATTCAATTCCTAATCGGCTGAAAAGCAGGAGGAAGAAGGGCTGCAGTTCTGGCCTCGCCATGAGGTCTGATGGCCTCCTGCTGGTGACATACCATAATAATAATAATAATAATAATAATAATAATAATAATGTGTGGCCACGACTTAGTAAAGCATGGAAACAAGATAATTAAGTTGTGGTCACAACTTAGTAAGGCGTGGTAATGAGGTCCTAATGCATGGCCACAACTGAATCTCATGTTAAATCATAGGTTTATTATATCCATCTGCACATATGGACACCTTACTGTACATATTGCACTTTCTGTACCCCCTATCGCACAACTGGACACTCCACACCTGGACACTTTATTTCAGTACCAATATCTGCACATATTTATTCACTACTGTCATTATATGCAGTTACCTGCGCCTCCTTGTACAGTCATTATTGCACTGCTTTTTCATCTCAGGTTATAGACATTATTGCAGATTTTTGTATATTTCTATTTGTTTATATGCTTGTAATAGGAGTTTTTATATTTATTCTTCCTTTTATATTGTTTCACCCTTATTATTATAACTGTACTATGTTGTGTGACAAATACTGACTGCTAAATTTCCTCAGGTATCTATCTGTCTATCTATCTATCTATCTATCTATCTATATAGTAAGGCGTGGGAATGAGATAATTAAGCTTGGGCCACAGCTTAACAAGGCATGGTCTTGTTCCGACGCCTTACTAAGTCATGGCACCATAATGCATGCGTTATGTTTATTCATACAGGGTGACACCACCAGGACTCCATAGAAACATCCGCTTTAGAAGGTCAGAGAAGTTCCTGTTGCAGTTTCAGAGCCTGAGCTTTCCTGAGGTTCTTGTTTCCATGTAGCACCTTAAAAAATGAACAGCACTGATATCACGTCATTCACTCTGTCAGCAGGTTAAAGCATCTGTGAGGGAAGTTCAGCTCATCTGTTGGACGTTGAGCACCTCGTATCTTTGGTTCCTCTGAGGCTCTTACAGTTGAAGTTAGCACTGGGGGATTCTGTTGAATCACAGAGCTGCAGTCAGATGACCGGCGTCCTCTCCTCGTTTATTCCATTGTGTTTTTAAATCAGCCGTGCTCTTTAAATGAAGATGAAGCTCTTCTCAATTACAATGTGAAAAGCGCTGTGTCCCCTCAGCCAACACATTACAGTCCGTAAAGCGGAGCGTCCAGACCTCCATTAGCCAACCCTGCGCATTTCCACATCACCATAACAACGAAAACAGTTTGTCGCGTAAATTCAGCATCACCTTCATCCGTGGTCCCTTTGAAATGCTATTTCTGAGGGATTGCTCATTGTTGCTACTTCAAAGCCTGAACGCACTCCACAGCTTCCAATTCAGCAGACGAAATTGCATTAATACGTTTATTTTTTCCTTCTAAAACTAAAACAATAGCAATTCCACAGGAGCCGGCATTAAGTGCTCTTTGCTGGGCCATGGTCCTTTGTGTTTGGACAAAAGCAGGAACCCAATACGGAGGCCGCTCTGCGCCGGTGCAATTAGACGCTGAGTAATTAATGGCACTTAAATGACACACATGCATTACGGGCATTCGAGTCTCAGGGTGCAAATAAATGAGTCTTAAATTGGAATTTCACAAAGGGACGAAAGCCGGGCAGATAAATGATGGAGCTATGCTGGGCGGAGTATTGCAGGCCTGAACAGAAACCCAAACAGACGGGAATTCTGCACTGCAGGGTAAAACGCGCACAGACACTGGGTCGTTCACCATCTACTGATTCAAGCCTTTCTCTCTGGAAATGGCACTCAGGTTCTTGTCCAGTCTCTGGTCACCTCGAGACTACCACATCAGATTCAAAGCCCTGTTGCTCACCTACAAAGCCAGAAATGGACCGGCCCTGCCTGATGGTGATGGTCAAAACTCGATCCGTACTTCGAGCCCTTTAAGCTTCGAGTACAACTCAGCTGGAACCACCATCCTTCAGTTCACATGGAAGGCAAACATCAAGACTCGTCTCTGTCCAGGAGCTCAGCTGGTTGACGCTCACTCTTTTAGTTCAGGAGTTCTTTACATTTTAAAAGTTATTCTAGAGTCTGATTAGAAGAATTTAGTTGCTATTGAACCAGATACCCTTGCATGTTTCCCGACGCTTACGACTTTGTTTCCTGCATGTTTATTTTTGCTTTAACGCTGTTTTAAAATTGCTCACACATACACATCATGCAAAAACAACCATCTGTGGTTTTGTTTAATTTGTGTTGTATGATTGTATGTCAGTGAAACGGCCCTTTCCTGTCAAAGTAGGCAATCGCTGGTCATGTTAAGAGAAGAAACACAGCAGACTCTCTGGTCGATGAGTCAGGAACACAGCCTCTGATTGGTCGATGAGTCAGGAACACAGCCTCTGATTGGTCGACGAGTCAGGAATACAGCCTCTGATTGGTTGACAAACTCCACCCAAGGCGACAGTGGACGGCTAACAGCCCTTCTAACATGAAACATTTTAACATGAAAGATGTATAAATAACTACAGAAGACATCCAGTGTTGGATTTGTTTTTATGGCTTTATTTTACAAAGTCTCCACAAAGACAGTGCAGGGATACGATCACAACGGAGCCCTCATTGAAACAGTGAAACGCTGGCCTTCTGGGAAAAAACTAAAGTAAATCTGCAGCATGCAGCGTTCAACATGTTCATTCTCTTATATACGTCGCCCTTTGATGTCACATACGACATTGTCGACCTGAGAGAGTTGGACTTGATGTTGTATTGCCTTTCTTTTCGTTGTTGTTAGCCATGTAGCATTTAGCATGCTAACGAGCCTGCTAGCAGAGAAACGTTGTATCAGCACTTGTATAACAGGTGGAGTAGTTTGCAGCAAATCAAATGTTATGATTTTGAAATGTTAAGCATTTTAGAGAAGTTAATTTTTATAAACAGCTTTGTCCACCATTATTATGGGGTTTGATAAGAGAAATCAGTCAGTTTGCAATGATATCTGGGCTGTTCTGCTACTGAAGTCGAAGTTGTTTCCTCACCCCTCCGAGGGCTCATCAAACACCCTTCACTTCAGCTAACAAAGTAACGGATCAGCCCTTAAGACGGCGCTGGGGTTCCCCCAAGTGGAAACGACGAGGCCAAGTAGACGATGGCTTGTTAAACCAGTATTGAAACAGGGAGGCGACTCCTCTCTCACCAGAACCCAGTAGAACCCCTCTGACTCTGCTGTCCTCCCAGCACTGCTGCACAGATCCTCACATTCAAACTGCAGTTCTGTCACTTTACAGTGGGAGGTGCTTGAAGCCCATGCGATCTCAGATCAGCCTGTTCCTCTGTGCTCTGCTGGAGAAGCTGAGGCAGCTCTCTGGCTCCACCGTGTGGTGATGTTTCACTCTCTCAGAGCTGTGAAAAGTCCAGACAGACTGTATTTAAGTGTCATAAGTGAAGAATTAATGGCACTTTCTTTGCCCTCCTGTCCTGCATTATCTTAAAATAGAAAAAAGGTGAAAAGAGAAGTTCACTTAGCCTGATTGGTTAACTTAAATGTTAGCTTAGCAAGAAGGCTACACACCCAAACAGTGCCACACACCACAGTGCAGGCTTGATTCTGACTAGTGACCTTCTGCTGCAAGTTTAAGTGATAAAAACTAATGTCAGAGAGCAAACGTTGAGTGGCTGGTGGTGTTGAATTGACTGAACGCTAAAATCTGTTCTGTGGTGTTTGGGAATGTAATGTTTTAATCTAATGATAGCTTAGTTAGCTGGTCAAACAAACCAAATATCACATGGCTGATGCTAAAATGGCTCTGGTTTAAAAGATATGAGAGTGCAAAATCAAGTGACTTTGTAATTAGTGGCAACTACAAAAAAGCTTTCCCATACCAAATGTGGGCAAATGTGAAAGTGAAGGTATGAGCAGAGGGGATTGGAAGGGCAAAGTTCACTGGGGAGGCACCGGGGGGGCCAGTGATTGTGGCTGTGGATCCACCGGCCTCCCGGTCCCCACTTGATTGCAGCATTGTTTGTAGTGAAATCAAACCTGTTCTGTGGTGTTTGGGACTGTAGCATGTTGGCTAAGCTAACAGTAGCATAGACAGCTGGCCAAACATGCCACACGCCACAGCCCAGGTTCAGGTCCAGCTAACTGATGCTAAAATGACCTGTTTTACAGGATATCTGAGAGCACAAAGCCGAGTGACTGGTGTCAGAGTGAAAGCCAAAATTGAATGTATTATGTGGTCTGTAGCTCTTAGCCGTCGCTGAGCTGCTGTCATGCTTAGTTTTTCTGAGGTTTGTCCTGGCCAGATTTTCGCCAATGCAATTTAATTCATTCTGATTATAGATTAAGACTGAGGTGTTTATGTGCACAATACTAAGATATTCAACAATCTGATGAACATCTTCGCTTACATGCACACTACAAGTAATCAGATCCAAAAATTGTATTCACACAGACTACCACTTACTGATCACGTTACCATGACAATGAGCACCATGTCCAGTCCAGCAGTGAGTTACATGAGTTTTCAGTGGGTGTTTTTAATGTGCTCTATAGTTCGTGTCATTCTTTTGCTCATATACTCGTCTGAACAGCTCGTTATTGAGAGCTTTACAGTCGTCCATCCTGCCGACTGTCTTTAAGTCTTTTAAAGATCAGAGCATAAACTTCGTCTCCTCTGCAGACCAGTTTCTGCTCCGCTATGTTGAACGGTATAAACTTTCACTATGACGTGACGAACATGATCAGAACGGACTTAAACTTTCCGATAGGGAATGTAATCAGATACAGGCGTTTACACGGATATTATTCTTCTATTTAACAGATTATTTACAGGATTACTCACCTTGTTCAGTCGGATAGAAACTGTATTCCGAATGGCCTCAAATCAGACTAGACTATTCCGACCGAGGTGTTCACATGGACATCTCCTATTCCGATGGAGTTATCAGTCAGAATGTTAACAGATTGTTAGCCTGCATGCAAATGTGGCTGGTGGCCCCTCTAAAATATAAATATTTGAAATATGTTTCTTTAGCCATTCTGCTGGGTATGTTTGGTACATATACAGTCTGTTTAAGAAAATCATTCCTGTGGTATATTTCACATTTCAGTCTGACATAAAGTGGCCTTAATCACAGTAACCTTATATAAATTTAGCTTTAAACTGTCCACACTTACAACAACAGACCTTTTCTTAACTCTGCTTTTCCTCATCTTCTTCTGCTGCTTTACATTCAGGGCTGACTTTCTCTCACCTGCGCTGTCTGCATTTATAATAACTGTGTTCTCTCACCTGTTCACACCTGCACCTTACAAAAGGTCAGTTGGGTCATTAACTAATTAACTAAAAGGTCAGTTAAGTTAACAAAGGTCAGTCATGCTAATTAAATCAGAGAATGTCTAAATATACATTTACATTTAAAGACAGTCTTCTAATGGCATGTAATCTGAATGTTTTAAACTATTAATGAACTTTACATTTATGGTTAATGTGTTATTTTTTGATGCATTTACATGATTACATGATTACCTGTTTATAGATACACAAATACATACTGTGTAAGCAAATTTTAAAATGTTTATACATTAATATGTATTTATTTATAAGTTTATACAGGAGAAAAACATCAAGCAAAAAAGAAAAAATTTCACTGGTACATTCTTCTTATTAATAATATGATAGTGATGATGTCTATTTTTATTTTATATTTTTTTGAATGCTTTTAACAGGTATATCGCTCATTCTTCTGGTTCTTCAAATAAAAAAAATAAATAAATAAATTAAAAGCCGGTCATAGAACAGAGAAAAATGCGCAAATTACCACTCATAAATGTTCAGTAATTGAAAGTCTGTTTGTAAATATTTATTTGTAAGTATGTAAAAACGAGCGACAGTAGGTTTGTTGGATTAACATCCAGCAAGTTTGTGTGGAGCAGATGAGAGCTGAGTGTTCTGTGCATTAGAGCCTCCAGGCATTCATGCCAAGAACGTTCTCCTGATTCTATCTCCACTGACGTCCATCTATGGGTCAGTGGAATGCGACCTAAAAGTGTGTTCCCTCTGTTTCTTTATGATCTCGTGACCCAGGTTTACAGAGAAATGGGCAGGAAAGCATCATGTGATGTTCTCTATGTTTCTGAGACTTCTAACCGCGTACCCTCTCACCCCTCCTCTGGGGCTCAAAATGTGGCTAGCCCAAACTTAACCTTTACAATGAACATTGCTGTTCATAAAGAAAAGGAAAATATGACCCATTTTCCTGCAAACGTAGAAATCTGCTGGGGTTATTTTCCTAGAAATCTGTACGCAGCATGCATATACATCTCTCTGAATGCTGCCTTAATACAGAGGAACCTGATGAAAATTTAGACCCCCCAGTAAAGCAGAACTAAACCGAACTAATAATTCTAATTTTGATCATCGGTAAACAAAGTTCATTACATTTGAACAGTTCTGTTCTCACACATTGGTCAGTAAACTGGTATTTTGAGTGTTTTGGCGTCAAAATGTACAAACCTCAGGTTCAAAAAAGTTGGGACAGTATGTGAAATATAAATGAAAACAAAATTAATTTGTAAGTATGTTTTGACTTGTATTTAAAAAAAAGATAGACAATACATTTCTTGTTTTCCCTAACAACTTTCCAGCAAATAATCCAACATTTAAAGAACAGTGTTCCTCAATGTACGATTTAGGTATTTGGATTGGATTTTAGTTATTTCATCCTCTAGAGTGAATAATATAATCAAAAGATTCACAGATTCAGAGAAATCTGCATGCGTAAAGGGCAAAACTGAAAAACAACTGAATGCCATGACCTTTGATCCCTTAGATGATCTTTGAAGTGGTACTTCATTAAAAACTGGCATGCCTCTTTCCACATGGGCTCGGGAGAACTTTGACAAACCGCTGTAATAGAACACAGTTCATTGGTGCATCTACAAGCTGTACAAATGCGCAGTGGAAGCCACATGTAGAAACGCCGCCGACTTCTCTGGGCTTAAGCTCCTCTGAAATGGACTGATGCTCAGTGGAAATGTGTAATATGTCTAACAAGTCAGTCTTTCCTATAGTTTATGGAAAAAAAAAAAATGGACTTTGAATGTGTTCTCTGGGCCAAAGAAGTAAAGTAAAGACCATCCAGACTGTTACCAGTGTAAGGTTTAAGAGCCAGGGCCTGTCATGGCATACGGGGTTAAATTGCACATCTCTGAAGGCACCATTAACACCGAAAGACAGGGACATATTTTGGAGTGAGAAGTACCATCTTGTAGATGTTCATGCTTATTTTAACCCGACAATGTTGCGCCAAATTCTGCACGTGTTACGACAGCATGGTGTGCCTGCAGTCCAGGCCTGCCTCCCATTGAAAACATGTGTTGCATTATGAAGTGCAAAGTACAACAATGAAGGCTCTGTGCAGTTGAGCAGCTGAAGATGTGAATGACAGAACCCTTTGAAAACCGGTGTGTTCAATCCCCAAACAATCATTAAGTGCTGTTAAAAGGAAAGGTGATGTAAGACAGTGGCAAACATGCTTCTGTCCCAATTTTTTGAAATATCAAATTCGGAATGAGCATATATTTACAGAAAAGCAATTAAGTTCATAAAGTATTACAAATACCCTGTTTTTGTACTGTGTTCAATTTCATTGAGGTCAAGCCGAATTTTCCAACTACTGTTTTCTGTTTTTATTAGCGTTTTACTTACTGTCCTAACTTTTTAGGAATTTTGGCCTGTATGTTCTCCATGTGAGTGCTCTGTAGCGCTGATTGTGCGCAGGCCGAGCTTCCTCTTCAGACCCTCCGCTGCCATGAGTACAGCACATAGTTCTCATGAGTCAGGTGATTACCACGAGACCGGAGCCCTAATCCTCCCAGCACCGCAGGGTAAGAGTCTATAAACGTGGGGAGGTGTGGGGGGGGGCATCATCTGTGAAACCAGCTCAAACAGAGCCCTCATTCTCTCCGGCCTGCCGTTAAACGCTCACTCAGGACTGTGGCCAATCTTTAAAAACATCCAATCCTGCGCTTATTTGGAATATTGACTGTGGTGGTGAGGGAGTGAATCCCTGCCGGAGTGACTCCTTAGCTGGACCCTGAGATGGAGGTGAGAGTGTTGTGCATGTTGTTGTTTCTGGGCTGGACCCAGCGGGCCAGAGCTCAGTTCCCCCGGGCATGCTGCACGGTGGAGAGCATCCAGTCCAAACGCTGCTGCCCTCCGCTGGGAACGAACCCGGCCGACGTGTGCGGAGTTCTATCCGGCCGTGGGACCTGCAGCAACGTCCGAGTGGACACCAAGCCCTGGGGTGGGCCGTACAGCCTGAGGAACGTGGACGACCGAGAACGCTGGCCGACCAAGTTCTTCAACCAGACCTGCACGTGCTTCGGTGAGTTCAGTCTGATGATGAACACAATTCTTGTACTGACATTAAATGATTATAAATCTGAATGAACTTTCACAGCTTTTACTTTGTAATGTTCCATGAAACGTTATTCAGACGCAGAACAAACACCTGAAAATGTGACCTCTTTGTTTAAGCCGAATTCAACAAATCTTTGAATCAGTCCATTGTGTCCACTCTATTAAAGCTCCTTAGCATGTCTGCTTAATAATGACCTCCCAAAACCGAGCTGTTTTAGGCGATTAGACTGACCCTTATTTGACCATTCTGCCCTTTGAACAGGTAACTTTGGTGGCTATAACTGCGGCGAGTGTAAATTTGGCTGGACAGGGCCAAACTGTGACCAACGCAAGGCTCCAGTTGTGCGGAAGAACATCCACTCGCTGACCCCAGCTGAGCTGGAGGAGTTCCTAGATGCTCTTGACCGAGCCAAAACTGCCATCCACCCGGACTACGTCATCGCCACGGAGCACTGGCTCGGCCTGCTGGGGCCCAACGGGACGGACCCTCAGTTCAACAACGTCTCCATCTATGACTTCTTCGTCTGGCAGCACTACTACTCAGTGAGGGACACCCTGTTAGGTGAGGAACTTCTACAAGAAGCTTTTACCGCAGAGCTGAAGACCCTTTTAGCCTCTACTCTTCTGGGAAGGTTTTACGCTAGATATTGAATATTGCTGTGAGGATTTGGTTGAGCATTAGTGAGGTACTCATGTTGGATGGTCAGTTTTGGGTCTCTCCAACTCATCCCAAAGGTATTGGATGGAGCTCCATCCATCACTCCAGAGAACACAGTTCAGCTGCTCCACAGCCCAATGCTGGGGGGGCTTTATACCCCTCTAGCCCACGCTTGGCACTGGGCATGGAGACCTTAGGCTCATGTGCAGCTGCTCCAGTGTTGGGTGCACCTTAAAGTAGCTGACTTCACTCAATAGAAGGACTATGTGGATGCTGTTGGACATATAATGTGTTCAGTATAACCCACTGTATAGCACATATTAATGTACACAAACCGTTTCGTCCACTCAATAAAATCAGCTATTACTTTATTCCAGGACCTGGCCGACCATTCAAAGCCATCGACTTTTCCCATAAAGGGCCGGCTTTCATCACCTGGCACAGGTACCACCTCCTGGGTCTGGAGAGGGACTTGCAGGTGAGAGTGATTTTTTTGACTTTTTTTTGCCCAGGAGTGTATATAGAGGAGATTTATGATTTAATTGCATCATGCATAATTAATATTGCCCTCTGAAATCAAGTGACATAACTCAAAGTCAGGAGGTGTAATGTGGTTATAAGAATGTAAACTAATGTGTTACGTGACTTCAGTACTGTACTACGTTCCTCTATACCTCATTACCTCCAACACTGCTCATCATATCAGAAATTACCTGCGGGTTTGAATTTGTGGTTATGAATTTCCTAAAAAGGGCTAAAAACCACTGTTACGTATGCGTCATAGTTAGCTGTGTGGCCTGTGGGCTACTTTGGAAAACGTTTTTGGTGCTTTTACCTTTTCTGGATGAATTTGATCAACACCACCTACATTTGTGTGGTTGATTATTTGATAACTTCTGTAAGCAGCTGATTTTGCTGCAATTCTCTTTGTTTTATTATTGAGTTTGTTTTTGTGGCTCCAGTTTGAAGCAGACAGTGAGGAGTGATGAGAATTGGCAGTGTGAGTAAGCGTAGCAGCTGTTGTCCATATGGTCAGCGTGACAAACAGTCCATCGGAGTCTGTGATGGAGAGTTTATGGACAGTCAGTGGTTGAATATTAAATGAAATGAAAGTTTAAAAGTACAGTTTCTGTCCCTTCAATAATAATGTCCCTTCATTGGGTACATAAAGTACATAAACCAACATTTTATTTATATGTGTAGTATTACATAGTAGCTGTCCTTACATCTTTGGGAATAACTCAATAATAAAACATTTTTCTATTATTATTATTAAAAATAACAATTATTAATTGTTAAGAGTGCAGTGCTGACTTGTCTGAACTTTCCACAAAACAGTACTTACAGTACTTATTTACTGTCTCTCTCTGTCTCTGGTCAGAAACTGACCGGTAATGAGAACTTCGCCGTGCCGTATTGGAACTTTGCCACGGGCCAAACTGAGTGTGACGTCTGCACAGACTCGCTGCTTGGGGGTCGCGACCCCTTTGACCCGACGCGCATCAGCCCCCGCTCACGCTTCACCAGCTGGGAGGTGGTATGTGACAGGTCAGTATACTTACCCATTACATAACTACATATCCCACAATTCCCTGCTGGAATCATCACACCCAGAACAGAATAATATCCCTGTTTAAAGCTGAGAGAGACAGAGAGCGAGACACAATAGAGAGAGAGAGAGAGAGAGAGAGAGAGAGAGAGAGAGAGAGAGAGAGAGAGAGAGGTTTATCATAATTACAGCACTAACTCAGACCCCTCATTTACTGTTTAACTGGATTTCAGAAGCCTGTTGATCGGTTCTGTGTGTGCTGTTCTCCCGCTGCAGTCTGGATGAGTATAACCGGCTGGTCACTCTGTGTAACGGCACCAGAGAAGGTCCTCTACGCAGAGGAGTGATGGAGAGAAGGAACACCAGTCTGCCCACCATGAACGACGTCAGGAGCTGCCTGACCCTGCGGGACTTCGACAGTCCTCCCTACTTCACTAACTCCACCTTCAGCTTCAGGTACCTCAGCAGGACCTTAGAGACACTGCAGACAGAGAACAGCAGCTGCAGGGCAGTGTCACTCACAGCTGGATCACAGCTGGACCACTCACAGCTGGATCACAGCTGCTATCACCTCCAACTGTTCATACAAATTCTTTTGTATGAATTCAAGCAGCGTATACGTTCTTTTCGTCTGTTCACATACGTCTCTGCTACAAACCAACACTTAAACTTTGTTTCCAGCTCCTACCGTTCAGTACAATTCCACCCAAAATGAGGGAAGTGCAATGTTTTCGTCCATGGGTGGGTTCACTGTAACAGACAGGGGGTGAGTTTAACACCTGATAGAAAAGTCTGATCAATCAGTACAAACAATGGCAGATTTATTTTTGTCCAGTAAATAAAAACATCACATCAGAAAAATATGAACATTGTTTCTGAATAACTACAGCCTTTAACCAGCTCTTAGGCCCAGTCCCATTTCTTCTTTTTACCCTTACCCCTTGTTTTCGGGTGTCACCCTAACCCCTTGGAACTGAGTTACAAGGGGTAGTGGTTAAAAACTTGCCAAAAAAAAAACACACACCACACACACACGCACACACGCACACACACACACCGCACACACCACACACACACACACACACACACACATCGCTTCATTAACAGCTACCAGCGCTGCTCTGTAGGCGACCCTGCCAGTCTGCAGTGACAGCAGAGGAGGGTAAAGTTCAGCTCCTCACTGCTGGGCTTTAGATACATTTTGCCTTCAAAGAGGGGGGCAATTATTTATTATCACCCACCCCTAATTCTTCAGTGATATGAAGCTGAAGTCAGATATTCTCCAGCTTCTTGTTCGAATTTTCCCGTTCCACCTTAAATGGTGCAGCAGTTACATTCTGGCGCTTCAGGCGTCAGAACTGCTGGACTATTTAAGGTGGAACGGGAAAGTTAGCTATCTACTTAGAAATTAGCATAAGACCAAAATACACTGAAACGACATTAAACTAAGATAATACAATAGTTCTTGTAATTTTTTAACGGAGAAAATTATCACATTTGTGGGTTTCTTTGGTCGCTCGCGCAGCCATCTTGCCGGTTATTCTTTTTTTTTTCATAACACTCCGTTTGGAGTCTCTGAAAAATCTCCGTTTGGAGGGTCATGTAGCTCTAACACTTCGCCCTACCCCTCTATCTCAACTAAAATTGGGACACCCTTACCCTAGACATGAACGCACAAAACAGAGGGCTAAGGGCTGAGTGGTAAGGGGTGAAATGGGATTGGGCCTTAATTAATAAACTTATTTAGAACCAAAACACTGAAAGACACTAATAAAGCAGAAAACCCCAGTTTTAGTTTCTCTTTGTCATCTTAAAATCTGTATAAACTGGAACAAAAAGACTGAATGTCCTTTATTAGTCTTGTGTACTGAAGGTGTCTGAGCTGTAACGCTGCGTAAGAACTAACCTCACAGTGCAGAAGCTGGACTGAAGCCCAGCTGCACTTGCTGTGAGCTTGTCATCTGCTTTAAACGGTGCTGCACTGTAGAAACAAGATGGAGACTAAAGTGACATCAGGCTGGATTTCTTTTTGATTCACACAAACAGCTCAGTGACTGAAAAAATGACTTATATGGCCTGAAAATACTCTTTGGCTCAGATCTCTTTAAAACGCTGACCAGTCGCTCTGAATTTTGATGGGAGGCCACAGCTAGGAATTGTGTTGAACTATCTGTTCATCAGAGCGTCGCTGCTCCCCAGTTTCAGTCTCCATTTCCCAAACGCTTTAGCCGAGCGCGCTAACGTTACTCCTCCTAATGAACAGACACACGTTCAGCTCCGCCTCCTCATTATTCACCACCATCACTGTAATATTTCATCATCAACATTAACACACGAAGGTGATCAGAGGGGCGGTGGAGATCGAGTCTGCAGCGTCTGAGATCTTTAAAACGCAGAGTTAGAAAAGAAAATCATCTCACAGTGAAAGCAGCGTTTTACAGTAGAAATAAATGGAGCTCATTATGCTGGTAGTGAACTATGCTGCTGACTCAGCTGCCTAAAAACCATAGAAACGGACCTTAAACAGAAGTGAGGACCCTGTTGGGGTTCATCCTAAAGTTAGGACAGGATTTAGGAGGTTTAGTCTAGTTAGGATGTTTGTGTGATGCTGTTTTCTTATCTGGAGTTCATGATGAGATTATGAAGTCAGGAACTGTTATTCTGGAATAGATACTGAACTAAATTCAGTACTGAAGTCGTCATGGAGACCAAACAGATGAGATTTCAGAGTTAAGAATGTTACGGGATGGCAGGGAGGTGGACCCAAATGCAGAGAGGAAAGCCCGTGAGAAAAGGTCTTAAATGAGCTTGAGCTAATGGAGTGTGAATTTGGTGATTGTGCACAATAGAGTTGAGGTGACCCAGAGCCAGACTCGAACCGCTGATGTACTGATTAGCGGTGGAGTTACTGCTGCACCACCAGGGATGCTTAAAGCAGCTCAAACAAAGGCTGAACTAGAAAAATGAAATAAAAGATAATCAGAAAACAAAAACACTTCCTCTGTGATTCTGAGAGGAAGGTCGACTTAATGTTTCAGCTGTTGGTTCTTAATGGAGCGAACACTTTTGTTTGGCTTGGAGCCGTTTGTAGCTCAAGCCTTCTTTTGGTTTTTAAGTAGTTTTGGGGCGATTCCTCTTTTTTGTTTTTTCCAGACCTCTTTTCTTTTCTTTCATTTCGTTTAAATACCCACCTGGGCTAAGTACCGTACCGGTCACCCCTCTACAGAGGTCTGACAAAGGGCTGCTGTTTGCCACAGCCTTAAGTAAGAGTCCACAGGTGTGCCATGTTGCTCCTAATCAGCCCGAGGGCTTCTGGGAATTGGAGTTCCCTGAAGTTATGGCACCTTGCCGCCATTGCCCTCTGCTGGCGGCCGGCGGCGCAGGTTGTGCCCTTACAAAGAAGTTTCTGTAATACGGCTCCTGATCATTAGTGCACCTAATTAGTTGGATCAGGTGTGTAGACTGGGGTGAAAGGTGACTTCGTCAGGAAGGTCGATCATCTGGAGCACTGAATTCCTCAGGAGCAGCAGCTGTACAGAGAATTAAACCAGGGCCTGACCCAGTCCTGACGTCTTTGTGCTCTTTTAAAGGAACGCGTTAGAGGGCTTTGATAAACCAGACGGTGAGATAGACAACACAATGACCAACCTCCACAACCTGGTCCACGCCTTCCTCAACGGGACGAGTGGGCAGTCCCACTCAGCTGCTAACGACCCCATCTTTCTGGTAAAGATGAAAACATATAAACTCTCATAATTAGAGGTTTGATCTTATCCAGCGTCAGCGAGAGAACTTCAGGTTTCTTCTCTGCTTTTCTGCTCTGTAGGTTCTTCATGCTTTCACAGACGCCATATTTGAGGAGTGGCTGCGTCGTTTTAATGGAAACGGAAGCTTCCCTGACGAAATGGCCCCTATCGGACATAACCGGCACTACAACATGGTGCCTTTCTTTCCTCCTGTGACCAACGAGGAGATCTACGTCTCCTCCAGCCAGCTCGGATACTCCTACGCCATCGACTTAGAAGGTTTGTCTTGATTTATTTTCCCACGCATGAAAAGCTCCATCATTCTCTAGATACGCTTCTTTATGGTTTGATGACGCCCAGTTGTGCTTTGGCTTTGACAAAGTGTTTCTTCTACCCAGTGCAGGTTTAACTTGCTGAAGAACCAGGTGATTTAGTTGACAGCAGTTTCGACAATTGCCAGTAAAGATAAGAGGTGTCTAATGAAGATTTCTGTGGGACTGAACGCAGTTATGAAGTAACAAAAAGGAGAACCACACTTGAAGCTCCTCCTACTTCTAATCTGACATCCCATAAGTTTCCCTCCCTACAGAGGGGGTCCAGTCTTCTGGAGTAAAGACGAAACCCCCCAGAACTCCAGCCTGGGTTCTTAGAGTTTTGCAGTCATACAGTGTCCCGTCATACTACAGCCGTATGTTGAAAGCATGGTCCGATCTGATCTGGGGGAATCGGCTATTCTTAACGGTTTAAACGAAACCGTAATATCAGAAGAGGGAGGTGGGGTTATTTTGAAAATTCCTCCCAAATGCATCTACCAGCAGCGCAGCAACCTCTGAGTTTTCTGAAGATGTTCTGGTCCAGACTGATGCACAAGATGGTTCCTCTATGTTCTGATTTGATTCACCATGTTCCTCTATGTCCCTCTGGGTTTGTCCATGTTCCACATTGATTAAACATGTTCCTCTATGTTCCTCAATGTTCCTCTGTGTCCCTCTGGGCTCCTCTCCCATTCTTTGTGGTCATCTATATTTCTTTATGTTCCTCAATGTTCCTCTGTGTCTCTCAAGGTTTCTCTTTTTTTCTATGTCCTTCTGGGTTTCTTTGTCATCCTTTGTGGTCCTCTGTATACTTCCATGTTCCTTAATGCTCTTCTCTGTTCCTCTCTCAGACACAGATCCAGGTTCCACCATGTTCATCCTGGGTGGTACGCTAGGTGGGATTTTCCTCGGCCTCCTGCTGCTGCTGCTGCTCCTGGTTCTGTACCTTCAGCAGAGACGCAGGAGGGAGTTCGAGCCGCTCATTAAAGCCGAGTTCATCAGCACCAAGTACACCGAGGCGTAACGAAGCTGCAGTGACATCGGAACCTGCGGTTCTGCAGATCAGAAGCAGAATAAAGTCAGTGAGATGTAGGAGTAGATTTAAGAGGTTTGATTTGAGTGATTTATGACAGGCTTCTGATTTTAACTGAATGCATAATATTAATGATAACAATTGCAACAACGAGAAAAACAAAAATAATAATGAAAATAATAATAGGTACCAATGAAATATGAGTTTTTTTAAACAAGCATTTTTCCATGAATGATATTTAATGATGTATAATTTATAATCCTGTTAATGGAACATGATGAAGATTTGTAGGATTGGATTGAAATACAGTGACTGTTTTTTAGATAACTGGCTTTCGAAGTGAAATGAAGAGTTATTGGTTAGTTAATAATTGTATTGTCTGATATTGACAGTCATTCTGAGATTCTGACCAATTTCAAAAAGCAGTTACAGTCTTACCTTGCAAACAATTTCACTGACAAACAATTTCACTGACAAGAAAGAGGCAGAAAAAATGAAAATATAAACACCCAGCGTTCGCCGGTCTGCTCTCAGGGAATCTGTTATTGGGACAGTTTACCAGTATCTAATCAGTTTCACACAGCAGCTTTAAGCTCCTCTCTGTGGTTCCAGAAAGTATTTAAATGATCTCAGCTCAGTGGTTCAGTCCTGCTGCATACATTAAACTGTAAGTGTGTAAATACAGTTCAATAAAGTTGAACTTAATGTGAAGCTCAGTTCAGTTTAATATTCCAAATTTGTATTTTGATCAAAGATAAGCCCTCCTGACAGCCCCTCCTAACACACTGCAAACTGGGAACCAAACCAGTTTACTGTTCTACATCTTTTCTGAATTATTTATTTAGTCAATCAGTATTTTACCGTAATCTCTGATGTAATTACAGCATTTCTATTAATAAACAAATCAAAATGACCTACGTGCTTTATTATTGGTATTGTTAAGACAGAGCTTCCCGATCCCAGTCCTGCTGAGTCTCTACATGTTTGTGTTTCTACTCGCCACACTGTGTTCTCTGGAGGGATGGAGCTCCATCCAGTACCTTTGAGTTGGAGTGATCCTGAACTGACCATCCAGTATCAGTACCTGACCTCACTAATGCTCAATCAAATCCTCACAGCAATGTTCCAACATCTAGTGTAAAGCCTTCCCAGAAGGCTTCCTAGAGGTTGTCACTGTGACAAAGGAGGACAAATTTCCTACTAATACATTTCAGAAGAAACATTAGTGTCTATAAACGTTTGGACATCTAATTCACCAACATTTTGAAAATTTTGAAATCTGATTAATTCATAAACATGAATTTTCAAAATGTCCAGACCAGTTAAGACAAAAAGATGATTGAGTCACAAATATGCATACTGAATCGGTCATGTTGAATCAGTCATGTCCAATGAGTCAAGCTGAATCAGTGATGTTGAATCAGTCACGCCAAATCAATCGTACTGAATTGGTTATGCTGAATTGATTGTGTTGAATAAGTCATGTTGAATCAGTGGTGCTGAATCAGTCATGTTGAAAAAGTGATGTTGTATCACTTGTGTTGAATCAGTTATATTGAATCAGCTGTGCTGAATTTGTTGTGCTGAATCATGTTGAGCAGTGACTCTGTGAAATGATTCCCACACGTACAATTTAGAATTTTTAATCTTTTGATTTGCAGACAAAATAATTTCAGCCCAGCTTCTGGACCTCCATGTGATACATTTGAGACAGCGATCATGTTTCAGAGCTGGAATATAAGATTTATTCCTCTCTTCAAAAACATATTGAACTGTAACAAACAATAAAAGCAAAACTTCAAAAAAAGTGTGCAGTAATGGATGTGCTAGCTTACTTCGTGCTATAATGTATAAAAGTGTTGTTGAGAGTTTGGACAGATCATTATAAACCGAGTACAGTGTCTTAAAGGGAAAATAAACACTTCAAATAAGTCTCACTAAAATCAATCATTTCCTCATGACAACAGGAGTGTGTAGGTTTCAGTTCCTGCTGAGTGGACGCTGCTTTAGGATGAATATAGGAGAGAAGGTGCTACCAGTACACTTACCATCACGCTGCTAATGCTAGCTGAGGCAAAGCTAAATTCACTGGCTTTTCAATGAAAGGTACAGCAGCAGTCAGTCATGTGCTTTTGCCCCTAAATGCGGGACTCATTCCAGCAAATATCAGCTGAGAGAGAAGAATAAGCACTTGTGCAACCCTGTCTTATCAGAGTGAATCAAGGTCCAAGTTCAGAAAACTATATGGATGATTATGATGGAGCAGATCACACATTCAGACTGACTGGACAGAAGGAAGAGTGACCAGATCATCCCACAGTCATTCGGACTGACTAGCCTTTTAAAAGACAGCAACAGTGGATTGTAGTTCAGTCCCACTGCTGGAAATATTATCAGTAGAATTAAGTGTCTTAAATGGAAAACTCACTTCTCATAGAAACCCATAGAAACCATTAAGCTTTTCTGTTGGTTCCTGATGTGTTTTGTAATTTGTTTTGGGATCTAAAGGTGTTCTACAGGAAACTGGTGGCCTCTATCGGAAACCATTAACCCAACTCCCATTAGAAAGCAAAACAATTAGGTTTCCTATGGTCCTTTTTCAGCAGGGTTTTTATGTCCATGACAATAACTTCAATTATGTTCCAATGAAATCAACAATTTCATCATATAAAAACACTTACAATTACACTACATGGCCAAATGTATGTGGACACTTTTCTAATTAGTGGTTTAGCCTCACTCACTGCTAACAGGTATATAAAATCATGCAGTCCTGCAGTCTCTGCAGACACTGCCAGTACAGTGAAGTACACGGCTTCTACAGAAAAGCTCAATGACTTCATCATGGTACTGTCAGAGAACACCACCTTACAACAAATGAGTTTGACAAATGTCTGCCTTGCTAGAGGTGCAGCAGGAAGAGCTGTGGTTGTGAAGTGGAAACATCTTGGAACAACATCACAATCACCTGTTGTATTCTGGAGTGGTGCAATTCATCTCTGTGCTCTGGAGCAGTGGAACTACGTTCTCTAGACTGGCAGGACTGGCGGATGCAGGAGAACGCTACTTCCCTGCATATGGAGTGCTGACTGTAAAGTTTGGTGCAGGGGGGATAACGGTCATGATTTTAGCTAGTTAGTTGAAGTGAAGGAGAGAACTGTGTCTGCAGATGACCTTGTCTGTCTCAGCAGGATACCCCTCTGGAAAAAAGTGAGCTCCTTAAACAAATAGTGAGTTTGGTGTGGAAGAACCCTGACCTCAACACATCCAACACCTTTGGGATGAAGTGGAATGCTGACTGAGAGCCAGACCTTATAGCCTGACCTCAGTACCTGACCTCAGTAATGCTTTTGCAGACAAATAGAGGAGAATCCCTGCAGCGGTGTTCCAGCATCTAGTGTGAAGCCTTCCGATAAGTGTTGAGGCTGTTACTGCAGCAAATGGAGAGCAGGACCCCCTATTAATACCCTGGGGTTCGGAATGAGATCTTCAGTGAGCACATAGGGATGTGATATTCAGGTGTCCACATACTTTTGGCCATATTGTGCGCATACATGTATGGCTTTTAGTGCAATTGATAAAAACAAAGTCTTCATTAAATGCAACAAATTAAGACAATTTTTTGTGATTACCAACTTAATCATGTTTTAACATCACAACATCACAGCGTTGAGGTTTATCCGCCCCCAAGCTTGAAACAGCACTGAGTGATGATGTCAGAAACTTATCAGAGACCCAGAACAGGGCTTGAGAAATTACCACAAGAGGGAGCTGAAAAAAAGAAATCTTATTTTATCGTACATCAGAGCTGCTTGAGTGGGATGTACTGAGGACAGACGGTTGTACAAAGTACAAACTCTCTGTGAATACATCTCACTAATGAAGTCCACCGCTCGTTAAAGTGGACAGTTTGGAAAGGTCAGCGCTGGGCTGAACCAAAGTGATCTTTGGGACGTAAAGAAGAAGTCCTCAGCATCACCAACGTCCTTCCAGGAGAGAGGACAGATCCTGGATGTGGGCTGAAGAAGCCTGGGTCCACCCTCAGCGTGTCCTATCTGCAGTGGTGGAGCAGTGTGAGGGAGGGCAGGATCAGAGAAAACACCGAGGCCTGGTGGAGCAGAGCGACGGACGAGTGCTCAGCACTTCGATCTGCTTTTAATACGGGACCTTCTGTGATGGAGCCATCAGGTTCTGTAACGCAGGACTCCATACAGCCACTACCGCTACCAGAACCGCTGCTCTCGTCACCTGAGAACAGAGAGAGCCCATTGAGATATACAGGAAAATAATGTAAACACATGAAATACTTCCATTCTTGGTCCACCTGTGTACAGGTACTAACCCCAATAGCGAACCCCCAGACTACCCGTTAAAGTTTGTAAATGCTGCTGGTGAACTCTGGTACAGGATAATGATGATACAGTGCCCTAATTCATTTACTGATCCATGTTTTAAAGTTGATTAGTGAACTACGCAGTTCTCCCATACAGCACAATGCTATTGAGTAGTGTTGCACCGATACCGGCACTTAAACACAGTATCGTTATTGGCGATGGGGATAACGATGCCTATGAATGATACCACTAAGCAATTTCTAATTGCCAGTAGATGGCAGTAAAAATGCTCATGGCAAAATTTGTAACGCCAGTATTTCATGGAAAAGCAGTGATAGTGGGTGATAGACCAGTTGGAATTCTTCCTAAAGTATTAATATTACTAGTATCCCATAAATAAGCCAGTTAACAACATACTCGCAGCAGGAAACATGCTAAAGGGAGCCCCTCACCTGAGTGGCTGAGTCAGGCCTCTTTCAGTAATCGCTCATCTCCTGCTCTATTGTCACTCACAGTTTAAGTAAAGGCATGTCCAGGTCTCTTGGGGTAAACATAGCCTTTAGCCCTGATTTAGCCTTTAGCATCTCAGCCTGCTAGGCAGGCAAGTGTGTCCACTGACCTTGCATTAAGCAGCAGGTGCTTGTGTCCTGTTGCTGTCCAGAAAAAACGCAAAAAAGCACTGCTAATGACAACATGAATTTTAACCAAAATTTTTCATGGTTGTCCCCAGATGTTCTCGTTAGGAGATCACCTCTGGTCCCATGAGACTATAACCGAAATGGATCTGTTCTCCCTAATTAGTATCATGCTCTATAGGGGTGAACTATTTACTTTACTAAACTGCGGTTAAAACACATCAATCAATAACTTAATTCATTTCTCATCATCAGCCTGCGTCAGTCTTCACAGGCCGCAAAAGAAAACAAAAAAGGACTGAGTGAGGCTGAACTGCTTATTCTTCTTATTTGAAACTGTAGATATGAGCATGTTGTTTTGAAAAGTTCAGGAGACGAGCAGTGGGGAAAAAGCACTGTGGCGTTAAGAGGGTGTGGCCATGCAAAGCGGCTCTCGGGAGGTGACACACTCCCAGTTTAAAAAGGTACTGCTGCTATTGTTATTGTTGTTATTGATGTTATTAGAGTAGTTGTGTTGTTTACAGTAACTGTGACCGAGGATGGTGGGTTTACAGTTGAAGTGTCCACTGATTTTGTGCTGAGTTAATAAATAAAAGTAAAAATAAAAGAGCTTTCGTCCACATGGACTACATTTTCCATGTCTTCTTCTACACCAAGGCCACAGTACAAAACTTGACTGGCCACAGTTTCCTATAGTTAGAGCTCAGTGTTGCTGGTGTATTTTGAGCAGTAGCGTCTTTGTTCTTAACTGCACAAAGTTGCTCTTTTTCAAAAGCGTTGAAAGAGTCTGACAAGTTCTGTTTTCAGTGACTAAGCGGTAATTAACATTAGATAATGCTCCTCATTCAGCAGATGTAGTGATCTACAGTGATCATTAGAAATGATGAGTGCACTGTGAGAGATCGTATTGCCTTGAAATCACTCTGGAATTCCACTTTACGATTTGGACACTAAGAGGAAAATGGCCAGCATACTCAGCACTGCGATAAAACACAGATGGAGATGCATTTCAGTCTCATCTCGTGTGTCGCAGCATGTCATGATTACTGTGTGATACCGACTGTGAACTGCGTGATGCACTTCAGCTCCCAAATCAACAGCTTGTTTCAGAGTTTTCTGAATTCATTATTTAAATCAGTTGTTGAATAACAAACTGTATGCATTAAAAACCACAATATCCCTTGAATAGAGATGCCTTACTTGAGTCCTGGAAGTAGATGTCGTTGCCATTGTAGGCGTTCTTCAGCTTGTTGGTCATCACTCTGAGAGCCATCACCTGCTGTCTAATGAGGGAATCTGGCCTGGTGATGTCCACCAAAACTTCTGGATTATTGACCTGCTGAGTGAGTCCGTCCTTCAGAACCTCAGGGACGTACCTGAGGGGAAAGACATCACAAAGAGCTTGTCTGAGTTACAGGAAGCTAATCAACTAATCACGTTCAGTCCATTCAGTTCCATAGTGCAGTTCTGCCTTGTACTGATATCCTTACAGGACAGTTGACCTGTACAAGACAGGTGATCTCTATCAGATAGTTAATCTGTACAGGGCCATTAATCTGTACAGATCATTTCTACAGGACAGATAATCTCTACAAGATAGCTGATCTCTATGAAACAGTTAATCTATGCAAGACAGTCTGTACTCAACAATTAATCTCTAAATGACAGTTAATCTGTTCAGGACAGTTAATCTGTTCAGGACAGTTAATCTGTGCAGGATGGTTAATCTCTATGAGACAGTTAATCTGTACAGGACAGTAGATCTCTAAAGGACTATTCTAATGTACACAACAGTTTGTATATGACAGTTAATCTGTACAGGACAGCTGATCTCTACAGAACAGGATGGTGTGTCATTGCTGAAGATGAGAACAACTAAACTCTGATGAATTCTAAACTTCATGCCTGTTTATTTATTTATTTATTTATTTATGTATTTTCTATGGTGCTTAAAAGAAAAAAGCGGTTTACATTTGAAAAAGTGTGAGAGCTACAGTTAATCATGTTGGGAGAAGTTGAATATCATCTGCTCACATTTTCAAAAACTCTGATTTTTCAGATGTCTGAACAGATGGCTTTTGTCAGTATAGACTGTCAGAAACATTTGGAGCAAAACTACATCTGTGCAGCAGCGCCGGCTTTCATCGTTCCTTCATTCATTTTTAAACAAAAATCCTGAAACAACATCAGAGAACGTCTGCACTGATTTACACTGGACTACTACGGCAACTGTGCTAAAACCGCCAGTGTTTTTAGTCATCAGTGGGTTTGAATGGAGCAGTAAAGGCAGAACAGAGATGAAAGGGAAATCCGCTGTGACAGTGTTGAAGTTAACAGTGCAGGAACAAACACACAGACAGGCAGCAGGTGCCTTCAGATTAGCGAAAGGGTCAGTAAGAAGTATTAAGGAAGATGGTTTTGTTGCCGCAGTAGGAAGTGCGTGGGCCCCTGGGGTTGCCGTGGTGTGTTTACCTTCCCACTTCCTGTCCGTTCCAGCAGTCTTCCTCCTCCGTCTCCACAGCTACGTGCTCCTCCTGACAGATTCCTTCTGGCAGCGAGGACCAAAAGTTTTTGGACAGCTTCAACTTCTCTTTAATGTCGATCACCTGCACATTGGAGTGATGAGGTGAAATCAGAGTGAACTGATAAAGAGGATCTGATTACATTTACTCAGTACTTAAATACTTAAATACAGTTTATTTTAAACATTAATGCTTTTATTCTGTACTTTATAGTTTTTTGGTCCTAATTTTAGTTCATTAATAATAATAATCAAAACGAATAATGAGTTGTATAATATATATATATATATATATATAATCTTTCCTTGTAATCAAGGAATGTGAACAGATAATAACTACCTGAATTCAAAATGATGAAATGTGATAGTAATTGTTTACATTTGGTAAATTGCGGACACTTTAGTCCCACTTTAGATGAAGTCTTGCAAATTCATTTACAATGTGTTTCATCATTTTCACTCATTTCACTCATTCATAAGCTCCTCCTTAACGTCACACAGATCGTACAGGTGGCTTTAGGCCTTTTCTACTACACAAATGATATGAACTGATAGGAAATGAATATGAATGATATGATCTGTTTGACTAACATCGTCAAAAGCTGACAAATTCTTCAGCTGATCTGATGCTCTTAAATAGTCCATCTTTAAAGTGTCATACAGTTTATTATCACACTTTCAAACACAGACCTTAAAATAGTGTTATCGTAATAATAATAGACTAAAGGAATACAATAATATAAAATCAAATTGGAAGTGAGATTAAGTAGAAAAAAAAGAAAAAGAGAAGAAAAATAGAAAAAAGGATAAAGTTAGCTAAAGTAGAATTTTAAAGATGAGTTTTAACTAATTAATTAATTTATTTAAAACTTTTCCTTTTTTCTTTTTTTAGATGTTATATGAGTTCAGCTCCTGCGCTGCTCTGGAGGTTCAGCACTGTATGTTACACTCTTTTATATTTAAAGTAAAAGAGTAAGTAGGAGTGCAGCATGGCTGAATGCAGTCAGATGCTTGGTGAGGGTTACAGGTCCCTGAATTTGATGTCGATTTTTAACTCTATCACATGACAGTCTTCATACTTTATGGGCTTTAGGCAGGTTAACAGGGTTAAATTGGATTAAAATGGATGAAATCAAATGACTTCCAAATCCCTGATTCTGTCGGAATGCGCTAAACGGACCTGCATGAGCCGAACCGTAACAGCAGAGACTGTTTAATCATAACTATGAGGATGTAGCGGCAGGTAAAGACCCAGATAACACAGATGAGGGTCTAAAGAAGAGAAAGTTCTAGATAAACGAATGTTCTCCCTCTGGGAGCTCTGACAGTCGAGCAGAGGTTAAAATATGTAACTCTGCAGCGTAAACACTAGATGGCGGCCCTCTCAGAAGAGTGTGATGGATCATTGTAAAGAAAGTGAGAGCTCTTTCATTGAACAGGCAGCAGGGGAAGACCACCAGCCCAGCGCTGCTTAATAACAGCCAGAGTAGCTGCGAAGGGCAGTTCTAGCCATGAGATTTCTCTCTATGGAGACACACAACCCCACACTGACACCCCAAGCCCAACACAGGAACACAGTCTGACACATAAACACATCTCAACCTGACAATGACAACATAAACAACAACAACAGCAACAGCAACATCAGTTGACTGTTTAACAGTGTGTGTGTGTGTGTGTGTGTGTGTGTGTAGTGTGTGTGTGTGTGTGTGTGTGTGTGTGGGAGGTCCTTCTGAAATGCAAAGCGTGTGGTATGAACCCAACACTGATCCAGCTTTAACGCACACACACTGTGCACAACTGAATTATTATTTTATGATTAAATAAAATAATTTGAATATTGGAGACAAGAGCTTGTTTTAGAGTGGGATTAATAGTTCTAAGTTTCATTCACGCATTTTAAAAACCTGCAGTAGTCGTGCACTGTTTACGTTCTTTGGGGACATTGTTAAAAGCAGGGTTGAAGACTGAGGAAGGACTTGCAGACGAGTGTGTGACAGACCACTGGTCGAACACAGACTGGGCCTACATCACTGCGTTTGCTCTCCTGACTCTACGTCAAACAAATAATGTAATAACTTGGCCTATAATGCAATACAGTGTCTTAACTGGTAATACAATGATACTTTTACTGATAATGCATAACATTATTACATTACTGGGAACTACAGTTACCATATGTAATGCATTATTACACTATTGGGCCATATGGTCAGTCTGAAAATCTATTATCAGTGAAGACGTTGTATATTATTGTCAAGCAAATTATTACATTATTGGAAATCATTACTTTGTTGACATAGCTGAAAGTGAAAACATAGCATTTTCAGCTGTTATTCCATTATTGAGAAATTATGATGTTATTGAGTTCTACATGTTGAGGAACAGTAAAGCAGCTCAGGACCTGAACCAACTTATTGAAATAAAAACGTGAAAAGGTCCTACAAGCCGATCTCACAGAGCACCGTGCTCTTTACTGACCACCACTTCACAGCAGGACCCTGTCAGAGCCAGCAGTCTGGATAATATCCTCAGTATCTTCTCTCAGACTAGAGAAATGAGTAAAAATGAGTAATCAGGATTAACGTTCCCTGTTTTTCTCACGAAATTAGAGTGTCATCCCCGAACCTCACAGCACAGGTCACAGTGGAACTCATCAGATAACGGTCCACAGGTAAAGGTCAGACAGTGGACAGTGGAATTACAGTCTGGACTGAACACGGCTCTCAGTGGAGGAATCAGTTTGGCTCCTGATTTTCTGTAAAATCACTTCAGTTTTTAAACCAAACAGAATCAAACTCATCTCAGATGACTGCTTGGCTGAAGAGCATTATAGAGACACAAGGTGAGAAAAACAGGCGGTCCTGGGGGGTCCAGGACCCCTTTATTAGCATCTAGGACAACCTAAATGTCTCAAAATAAAAATTCTGGGGGTCCCTGATTCTGATGTTATGCTGTCTGTTTGGGGAAAAAACAGACACCCAGATACAGATTCAGTGAAGCTCATTGTTGATCTGCTTCTTCCACAATCAGCTTCTGTCTCTGGTGTTCTTAACTAACTAGAGCTGCAGCACTGCTCTGCCTCAGGGTGGCGCTGTAGCAGACCGGTTCACCCAGTTGGTCCTTCATAGCCTAGAAACTGTAACTCTGCCCGGATTCCTCTGAAAACACTTTCCAATGAGCTGCAGCAGATCTGTAAATCTGAAAACTCGCCCAGTTTCCCAAGAGTTTGGAGTGAAGAGTGACTGTTCCTCATTTCACACACTGAAGACAGAAGAGGAGACGAGGAAGATCTCAGTTACTGTGAGGAAGAGCGCAGAACCGCACTAGAACAGAGACTCTACAGAAGAGGAGACGAGGAAGATCTCAGTTACTGTGAGGAAGAGCGCAGAACCGCACTAGAACAGAGACTCTACAGAAGAGGAGACGAGGAAGATCTCAGTTACTGTGAGGAAGAGCGCAGAACCGCACTAGAACAGAGACTCTACAGAAGAGGAGACGAGGAAGATCTCAGTTACTGTGAGGAAGAGCGCAGAACCGCACTAGAACAGAGACTCTACAGAAGAACAGCTGATAAAACAGACATTTACTGACACTGAAGCATCAGCGCCTCTATGGAGAGAGAGTTAGCAGACAGACAACACGAGACCCCCGAATACCAGGGGGGTTCACACATTGCTGAGAGGTGTTAGTATTAACACCTGAACACTCAGACTCTACATCACCAGACACCTTTACTTTCATCATCTGCACACAGTCACTTTACATCAGACACATTATTTTACTTCAAATCCACAGGAGAATGTAGAATGAGCTTGAAACCAGCAAAATTATCTGCCAGTATAGTGAGATCCTTTTTCATATAATAATAAATAAAATTACTCAAAACAACCAAATAATGTCCAGAAATAAGCTAGATAATCTTATAATAAGTGCACAACCATCTCAAAATGGCAAATATTAGATATATCGACCAGATTTAAGATCATTTTACTTTCACAGCATTTTTTTTGCAGTGTAGTGAAATCTACAGTCTGTATCTATGATATTCACTCCCTCTTTGGCTGCTGCAGTAAATTGTAAAATGTTAAATGTAGCACCATATTTCAGAGCGGTGGTCCCCAAACTGTGGTATGCGTACCCCCCAGGGGTGTAAAAACTTGGTGTTAGCGCTGGTTAGAGCTGTTGGATATTCAGCCTTTTCAGCCTTTTCTCTTCAATTTGCAATGAAATAAACAAGGCAAATTGACCACACCTACATGTTCTCATGTCTGAGAACACAGAGGACAAACCTCAACCAAATATATTCTCTTCATACTCCTTAAGGGAGCATCTAAAAAATGCACAGCCGGTGCAACAGTGAAGGTCTATGTTTTAAGACATTAACGTAGAGGCTGGGGTGGTTATTTAGGGTGACTGTTGGCTAAATAAACGGGTGATGTCACTGTGCTGGATGTGATCTGTGACTTGTTATTGAACATTTTGTTCTTCACTGTTTATTTTACAGCCATAAACTGTCTCACACATGCGTGTGTGCCCTCATATACACCACTGTGCACTTGTGAATAACATTATTTATTCATTATTATTCAGTATATCTGGTGTGAAGTGTCACTGCATGATAAACATGTTTGAGCTTTTAAGGCGGACTGATTTCATAAGGCTAAATATCTTACACATGAATCATGGCACTATGGAGCTGCCTAAAGGGGGGCAGGACTGTAAGGAGTTTGGGAAGCACTGTTTCAGAGGAACAACAGATTGCTCACCTCTGTAGACGTGGCTGTGATAAATGATAAAGTTTTGACTTAAATGCCTATAAGTGAACAGTAGGGGGAGCAGCAGAGTGAAAAGTGAGGTGAGCAGTAGAGTGTTCAGTAAAGGGAAAATCAAGGGGAAAGGTAGAGTGGGCAGTAGAGTGAATAGCAAATTAAACAGTACAGTGAACAGTAATATAAACAGTAGAGTGAGCAGTAAGTTGACCAATAGAGTGAACAGTAGAGTGAGCAGTAGAGTGAACAGTAGATTGAACTGTAGAGTGAACAATAGAGTGAGCTAGAGAGTGAACAGTAAGTTGACCAAGAGAGTGAACACTAGATTGAGCAGTAGAGTGAACAGTAAGTTGATCAGTAGAGTAAGGAGTAGAGTGAGCAGTAAAGTGAGCAGTAGAGTGAGCTGTAAAGTGAGCAGTAGAGTGAGCTATAAAGTGAGCAGTAGAGTAAGCAGTACAGTGAACAGCAGAGTGAGCAGTAGAGTGAACAGTAAAGTGAACAGTACAGTGAACAGTAGATTGAGCTGTAGAGTGAACAATAGAGTGATCTATAGAGTGAACAGTAAGTTGACCAATAGAGCGAGCAGTAGAGTGAGCTGTAGAGTGAGCTGTAGAGTGAACAGTAAGTTGATCAGTAGAGTAAGGAGTAGAGTGAGCAGTAAAGTGAGCAGTAGAGTGAGCTGTAAAGTGAGCAGTGGAGTGAGCTATAAAGTGAGCAGTAGAGTAAGCAGTACAGTGAACAGCAGAGTGAGCAGTAGAGTGAACAGTAGAGTGAGCTGTAAAATGGGCAGTAGAGTGAGCTGTAAAGTGAGCAGTAGAGTAAGCAGTACAGTGAACAGCGGAGTGAGCTGTAGAGTGAACAGTAGAGTGAGAAGTAAAGTGAAGAGCAGAGTGAGCTGTAGAGTGAACAGTAGAGTGAGAGGTAAAGTGAACAGCAGAGTGAGCTGTAGAGTGAACAGTAGAGTGAGAAGTAAAGTGAACAGCAGAGTGAGCTGTAGAGTGAACAGTAGAGTGAATGTGAGGATGTTGAGGTGTGAAAGCCTGAGCGGTAGTAGTGTAATGGAGCTCAGATCTCACCCAGACACGTTTATTTTTACAGCTCCAACACATACAGCACCACAGGAACACCAGCCACAGAGCAGCAGCGTTAAAACTGATTAGGACTGATTTTCTTTTTCACACCTACTTACATCATCATTAGAGACACACTGACCGGCCACTTCATTAAGTCCATCACTTTGTTTCTACACTCACTGTCTGCTTTATCAGCTTCACTGACCGTACAGTTTCACTCTGTAGTTCTACAGTTACAGACTGTAGTCCATCTGTTTCTCTGATACTTTGTTACCCTGTTCTTCAGTGGTCAGGACCCCCATGGACCCTCACAGAGCAGGTACTATTTGGGTGGTGGGTCATTCTCAGCACTGACAGTGACACTGACGTGGTGGTGGCGTGTTAGTGTGTATTGCACTGATACGAGCTCTGACCATTGAAGATCTGACCACTGCAGAACAGGGTAACAAAGTATCAGAGAAACAGATGGACTACAGTCTGTAACTGTAGAACTATAGAGTGAAACTATACGGTCAGTGGAGCTGATAGAATGGACAGTGGGTGTAGATTTAAGGAAGAGGACTGTATTTATTTTATAATGCTCAATCAGATCCTCACAGCAATG
Source organism: Colossoma macropomum (assembly GCF_904425465.1). Classification (NCBI taxonomy): domain Eukaryota; kingdom Metazoa; phylum Chordata; class Actinopteri; order Characiformes; family Serrasalmidae; genus Colossoma; species Colossoma macropomum. Next base: position 303,006 of record NW_023495290.1, on the reverse strand, counting down.
TTCCAACATCTAGTGTAAAGCCTTCCCAGTAGAGTAGAGCCTGCAGAGCTCCCTATCAGTGCCCTTAATTTCAGTAGAAACACTGGAGGATCAGGTGTCCACAGACTTTTGGACACAAAAAGCTCAGTAACAGTCAGTTCTGATAAACCGTCAGAGCCACTGTTGGTTATTTGGTCTAAAGCCTCTTTAAGCACGGCCGTGCGATCAGCTACATTAGTCAGTCCTCACTGAAGCTGATCTGGAGTTTAATGTTCTGTGCTAATATCCGAGCATGCCTCTCCTCGGGGGTCCGTCAGCTTCCTGCTGGAGCTGTCTGATAACTGATAAGAGAAACGGCAGCAGAACACACTTCCTCACAGCAGAGCGGAGCGTTCAGGCCAAACGCCACATCTCAGCAGGGTTTACAGAGGAAGGACAGGCATTTAGCTGCTCTACACAAGCCAGGATGACTGAGTAAACGCGCTGTTGGGTGTGAAAGCCGAGGCTGGGGCTGAATTACGGGTCTGGATCTAGAGTTAGATTTAAACTCTGAGCTCATAAAACTCTCATATCCACTCTCCAAATCTCCGGTTCCTCGGCTCAGGGTAGAACAGGTGTGCAGGCTAACCGGAGCACATTTTTCTCTCAGTGTTGTGTCTCTGACTGCAGTGCTTCAGTGCACGTCAGTGCAGTGGGGGGTACGTTTTATGTGTGGATGGGCTTCCCTCGTTCTCATAAACTCTACCTCCAGGCCTTGACTGGAAACCGCTTCTTATCAGCTGTTCTGACGCGCCCTGCAGTGGTTCTCTAACGATGACCATCCTAGTCATTATTCTACAATCTCGAACAGTTTCTCTGCTCCAGTTCGTCTCTGCTATCATTAACCTTACATCATTAACACTTGCAGAATTTTACTGAGATGTATGTGTTTCACCATGAAAGTCCTTTTAAACAGGACGTGACATCCTTATCATGAGTAGCCAACAGATCCTTCACTTCTAAATCACGTACTAAATACTAAAATACACCTGCAACATTTTCACTCCCAAAAACTGAAAACTCATCTGTAAAACTATAATGTCACAAAAATGTTCTGCTTTATGAGCGATGCTGCATTAATTAGATCAGATCTGCCCAAAGTTAGCCTGTGAGAACTTTTGACTCGGCCCACCAGAAAGTTACCCTAACACCCCCCATTTACCCCATACAGAGCAAACATATTTTATGCTGCATATAACTCCTATATATAAATTCTAATTTTCATTTTAAAACTGTATTTGGACCACAAATTTCTTTTTTTTTTAAACAGGGGCACAGCTAGAGGTTTATGTATGGGGGACTAAGCCTTTGTGGTGGTGGGTCTGGGGGCGTGGTCCCCCAGGAATATTTTTTAATGGCCCCAAAATGTTTGTTCATCATAAACTTCTAGAGCAGCAGCAGCGCCTCCCCCAGACTGCGCCCTGCTACCACAGTATATTGTGAAGTTGGAGACACGACGGCACAGTTGAATAATGAAGAATGAAACTGGCCTAGTGACACCCACCTACCTTCTTTATTTGCATATTGTTTTGACTTTTTTGGCTCTCAGCCCACTTTGACCCCTTTACACTCTGGCATATGTCTCACACTCGTCTTTTTCTGGTGTTGTGACTCAGAAATCTGGTTTCCTCTTTTACAGAGATTAGTGAAGGAGGGAATCGGAGAGAGAGGGGGAGAGGAAGAGAGGGAGATAGAGAGAGAGAGAGACAGAGAGAGAGAGAGGGAGAGAGAGGGAGAGGAAGAGAGAGAGATAGAGAGAGAGAGAGAGAGAGGGAGAGAGAGGGAGATAGAGAGAGAGAGAGAGAGACAGAGAGAGAGAGAGAGGGAGAGGAAGAGAGAGAGATAGAGAGAGAGAGAGAGAGAGGGAGAGAGAGGGAGATAGAGAAAGAGAGAGAGAGGGAGAGAGAGGGAGAGGAAAAGAGAGAGAGAGAGAGAGAGAGGGAGAGAGAGGGAGAGGAAAAGAGAGAGAGATAGAGAGAGAGAGACAGAGAGAGAGGGAGAGAGAGAGAGAGAGGAGATAGAGAGAGAGAGAGAGAGAGAGGGAGAGGGAGAGAGAGGAAGAGAGGAAGATAGAGCGAGAGAGGGGGGAAGATTCTGACAGAACAGGTGCAGCAAATCCCTGCATCTACAGCAGCTTCCTGTAGACCACAGTTAAGCTCTGACATTAATTCTGCTGGCAGCGAGAGCTAAACACTGACATTTCTGTTAGACATGATTGAACATCCGTACAGAACCTCCACTCACCGACAACAACACGAGTTCTGTTAGAGTTTACACTGACCTTTAGAAATCAACGCTTCCTGAGACTCTGCGCGTACAAAAAGAACGTGCACGATAGTTTTATGCTGAATTTAACAGCGTGTGTAGTAGAGCGTGTGTGGGGTAGAGTGTGTGCAATACAGTGTGTGTAGAAGAGCTTGTGTAATAGATCATGTATGGTAGAGCAAGTGTGGTAGAGCATGTGTAAAAGAGTGTGTTAGAGTGTGTGTTAGAGTGTGTGGTAGTGTGTGTGTAGAAGAGTGTGTTAGAGTGTGTGTTAGTGTGTGTGTAGAAGAGTGTGTTAGAGTGTGTGTTAGAGTGTGTTAGAGTGTGTGTTAGAGTGTGTGGTAGTGTGTGTGTAGAAGAGTGTGTTAGAGTGTGTGTTAGAGTGTGTGGTAGTGTGTGTGTAGAAGAGTGTGTTAGAGTGTGTGTTAGAGTGTGTGGTAGTGTGTGTGTAGAAGAGTGTGTTAGAGTGTGTGTTAGAGTGTGTTAGAGTGTGTGTTAGAGTGTGTGGTAGTGTGTGTGTAGAAGAGTGTGTTAGAGTGTGTGTTAGAGTGTGTGGTAGTGTGTGTGTGCTACAGCACATGTAAAAGAGCCCAAGTGGTAGAGTGTTTGGAGTAGAGCATGTGGTGGAGTGTCTAGAAGAGCGTGTGAAAGAGCATGTGTAGTATAGTGTGTGCAGTACGTCACGTACAGCAGAGTGTGTGTGTGGTAGGGTGCGTGTGGTAGAATGTATGTGGCAGAGCGTGTGTAGAAGAGTGCACGGTTTAGCGTGTGTAGAAGAGTGTGTGTAGTATAGCTTGAGTGGTAGAGTGTTCGTAGTAGAGTGTGTGTAGTAGAAGATGTATAAAAGGGTGTGTGTGGTAAAGAAAACTGGAAGAGCGTGTGTGGTGCAGCTTGCATAGTGGAGCATGTGTAGAAGAATGTGTGGTAAAGAGTTTGTGGTAGAGTGTGTGTAGAAGAGTGTGTGTAACATCAAGAAGTAATGCACAATACACTATTTTAATTGTCTATTTAGAACTTGATTCTGGACATTACTTGTATTCATTCTGAATCTTCTACAGCTCTGTCCATCATTCTGGACACATCTAATCCAAATCTAACCTTTCTTCATGGTTATTCAGTGTCCTGCTCATTAACAGAAAGCTGTGCGCTTGTTGAGGACGAGCAGATTACAGTCACTTATACATTTATCTAAAACAGAACTGGGTTTATTTTATTGAGGTTCCAGACTTTGAACTGCAGTGCCGTCATCTGAAAAACAGAGCAGAACAAGCCTCTGATAACCTGTAAGCAAGAATGAGGAAAGTATGAGCCGAGCATCAGGAGGTCTGCTGAGCACCAGCTACATCAGAACGTAAACAATCAGCTAAAAGAACAGAGAAGAGTCGGTGTATCGTGCGAAATAATTCAGTACATCTTTCATCACAGAACCTCACTGACCTCAGTGAAGCCAGGCCTGCTGGGCAGGTCATTCCTCAGCACCCTGAGGTTCACTCTGAGATCGCTCCAGCAGGACGCTGTGTGTTTGTAAAGCTTCAGTCTAACAAATCAGTTCACAACATGCTGAACATTTGCAGACTTTCATTAAAAATTTAGAAAGGCTTGAAGATAAAGTGAGAGCTTCAGCTCCTCATACATTTATTTACCATCCACTCTTCAAATCCAACACTGAGCTCAAAAATAGCTCTGAAAGAGAAAAGATGACAGCAGGAGGTGCATAATTACCTCTTAATGGCTCCAGTCTCGGAGGGGTGATCTTCCCTCGCAGACAAATTCACTCCATTCCAGTTTAATCTCCCCCGTGAGGATGATGGAAAACGACAGCAGCACTTCAAAAAGCTGAATTAACCCACTTACTAACCACAGCAACATACGTCTTTGACTGAACGCATCTGATTTGGAGTTTTAGAGTTCAGCTTCCATCTTCAGTATGCAGCCCAGCTGAGAAATATTTTAGTATCTGCTCGAAGTTGGACCCACTGAAATTTGGTAAATGTAATCATAGATCAGATCTAACCTAAATCTTAGGGCTCCCGAGTGGCGCAACCATCTTAGCGCTGGCCCTGTCATCAGGGGATCATGAGATTCATCCCTGGTGATGCTACAGCCGTCCGTGGCTGGGAGTCCAAGAGAGCACAGTTGGCCTCATTCTCTCTGGGTGGGCAGGATGGCCCCCCGCCTCCCTGCATCACTCAGCGCGATGCTAGTCAGTGCAGGCGTCTGATAGCTGACGTAACAGGTCTGGCGGTTAGCGTCTCCTCCGAGCGCGTCCAGCTGTCCAGTGATGCTGTGTTAGAGGCAGTTTGTAAAGATGCGGTGGAGCTGGAAGTGACTAAATTGGGCTGAAAATTGAGGCAAAAAATAGACGAAAGCCTTGTAGGTTTCATAACGTCCAAGCTGTACAACCAGGTCCAGGAGAAGACCATCAGCTTCAACATCAGCAACTGGACACTACATAATAGGCCCTCTCTCTTACTGTGCTAATCAAAGACATAAAAGCTCTGCTCAGCTGACCATCCACAGTAAGAGAAATAATCAGAGCTTTCAGTGGGGCAGTGATATTAACTTCTCCACATGGACCATAGTGACCACGAGCCAAACAAAAGACCGCCGGTCACCTCATAGCTAACACGGACTGAGTTAATAATACATTTTACTCCACATTCAGTACTGAGCTTTTCTTCAGATCTTCACAGGGTCTGGGTCATACACTATATGGCCAAAAGTATGTGGACACTTCTCCTAATTATTGAGTTCAGGTGTTTCAGCCACACCCATTGCTAACAGGTGGACTCATAGCCATGTTATCTCCTTAGACAAACAGTGGTAGTAGAATAGGTTGTACTGAAGAGCTCAGTGACTTTAAATGTGGTACTGTCAGAGAATGATGCCTTTCCCACAACTTAGTTCATGAATGTGTTTGCCCTGCTAGATCTGCCCTGGTCAACTGCAAGTGGTATTACTGTGAAATGGAAGTGTCTGTGAGTAAGAACAACTAAAATTAACAGAGCACAAAAAATGTGATCATCCTTTGTTGCATCCTCTCCAAACTGCCCCTGGAAGCAACATCAGCACGAGAACTATGAACTGGGAGCCTTATAAAATGTGACGTGTACAGAAGCAGAGAACAGGTTCCTGGACCTCTCCCAGGCTCAGAAACAGCTTTCACACTCAGCAAAATGTACCGAACTCTCAGAGCAAATGGCTTTGAGTCTGAAAAAGTGTGTGGTATTACCGTTTACTAACCTCGTTTATATTATAAACTCTGCGTTAATCCTCTTCTGTAACTCCAATTACACTCTAGGACAGTGGTCACCAACCTGCCCTCCTCCAAGAGATCTACTTTCCTGCATGTTTCACCTCCAACCTGAAACGAGCACACCTCATTCAGCAATTCACCAATCCAGGACTTCTGACGGCAATAATTAGATAGGTCAGGAGAACCAATTAGGGTTGGATCTGAAGTCTCCAGGAAGGTAGATTTCCAGGAGCAGGGTTGGTGACCACTGGTCTTGGAGTTCCACTGATGTGAACAACCTACTATGAGAGCAGGGACCAAATAGTGGAAGATCATTTGGAAGAACAGTGTTTCCAAGACTCCTCCAAGATAACAACCCCTAATCCAGAGCATGTGCAAACCACACACCAAATCTCAAGACAGTGGACTCATAAAAGAACCAGACTAGAGGATGTTTTTCACCACTGAACAAAAAACATCCAAACGACGTGTCTAGAGGATGAACCGAGTTTTCCAGAAGTGTCCAGCAGAAATCTGGAGACTGTAGAATGTATGGCAGGAAGCATTTCTTTCACTTGGTGTTCCCATGTGTTTCCAACTAGTGGTCACCAGTCTCTGTTTGGTTCTTGCGTTGACTGAGGTCACAAAGTGTGGTCAGGAACCCACCCTGTGGGTCAGTGTGAACTATGGTCAGACCCTGTATTTATGCCAGAGCTGTAAACAATTTCATTGAGAGCTGTAGAAGAGTTCAGTCACTTTAACCATGAAAACACACCGTCCACCTGAGGGGAGAAGAACTGACCTGAGCTGATGGACGTGTCTCAGACGGTAAAGACTGCAGCGCTAGTGAATATCACTCGTTTTTATCATGAACAAAATGAGCAAAAGCTTATCATCATAATCTTAAATAATCTCTCAGATATGAACACACCACTGCAGTGATCTTACAGATTACCAGCTCAACGGTAATTTCTGATGGTGGTGTTCATGCAGGCCACATGTATATTAGACTGAAAACTCAGAAATGTGAACGAGTGCTGACAGTTTGACCGCCGGCTCAGGCTGTCAGGTTTGCGTCGTGCAGGATAATAACCTGCGTCTGAGCCGCCCCTCAATTAGCACAGCAGAAATATGCTGTACATAAACATAAATACAAACCTATTCATCCCTGTCATGTTTATCTTGGTGTGGTTCAGCCTGCAAGTGATAATTACGCTGGTGGATTTTTGCAGAAACAACACGGGATAACCGCCTGGATTCGGCCTGGACAAATAAATAAAAATCCTTAAAAAAGAACAAACTGACGTTAAACTGTGCCAAGGAAATAAAAATAGACCCTTCGGGGCAACCGCACGCTATTTATTATGCTGCTCTTCGCTTCTCCTTCCAAATACCAATAAAAATGCCTGCTAAATGAGATCTTACTGTGCCAGACTGTGCTACATGACTAAATGCAATTAAAAATAACAAACAACAAAAACATGAATTCAAAACAAGCTTTATGACATTGATCACCGTGAGCAGCGCATTACCGCGCGGATTATCCGGGCATCTCCAGGCCGTGGTGTTCTGTTTCGTGTGCCCTATGAGGCGCCACATTAGGGGCACAGAGAGACTCAAAGATGCAATCAGTCGCCGTGGCGATTCATTCCCACCCCTCCGGTGCGGAGTCAGGCCAGGCTCCGTGCGCTCGCTATAATGGATCCCTGCGTATCCCATTGCACAAATCAAGACCAATTTATTGTGTAATGCCCAAATGATCCCGAGGATAAAATCAACGCAACTAATGCAAGCTCGGGTTTCAGGCGGTTCCTCAGACTCGGCTCCGCGACGATGAGGCGCTGCACTGAACGTCTGCTGCCTCTGCTAACACTGATAACGCCGCTAACGCTGCGCGCGCCCGCCTGCTGAGCCGAATATGAAGATTACGTTCCTCATGCTCCACATACAGCCTCTGTATCTGAATCACACCTACAGATTAGCTCGAGATTAGGATTATTCACAATCCGTCATCTTGGAATTAGGATTAAGGTTAGAATTGGAGTGATAGAGACAGAGTTAGGGCCAAGATTAGGATTAGCATTCAAGTCAGGATTAGAATTAAGATTATAGGCTGGTTTCCTGGATATGGAATAAAACAAGTCTCAGATTAAATTGCAGTAGCAATGGTGAATCTCCATCCACGATTAGGCTTAGTCTAGGTCTGGGAAACTGGCCTATTGTCAATATTAAGGTCAGGATTAGGGCCATGATTAGGATCAAGATTAGGGTTATTGATAGGATTAAGTTTAAAGATAAGGTGATGGTCAAGATTAGGATCAGGATTAGGGTTAGAAAATGAGTAAAAGTGAAAATTATAGTCAGGATTAAGGTTATAGTTAGGATTAGGATTAGAAATAGAGTCATTAAAAGATTTAGAGTAAAGATTATGGTAAAGATATAGGTCAGGATTAGGCCCAAGACTGAGGTCAGGGTTAGAACCATGATTAGGAACAGGATTAGGGTTATTGTTAAGATTAGTTTTAGACATAGGGTGGTGGTCAAGTTTAGGATCAGGAATAGGGTTAGAAAATGGGTGACAGTGAAAATTATGGTCAAGGTTAGGGTTATAGTTAGGATTAAGATTAGAAATGGAGTCTTTGAAAGATTTAGAATCAAGATTAAGGCCAAGATTAGGGTCAGGATTAAGACCAAGATTAAGATCAGGGTGAGAGTCATGATTAGGAACAAGACTAGGGTTATTGTTAGGATTAGGTTTAGAAATAGGGTGATGGACAAGATTAGGATCAGGATCAGGGTTAGAAAATGGATAAAAATATGTCAGAATTATTAGAAAACTATTGAAAAGAAAAATTACGGTCAGGATGAGGGCGATAGTTATGATTAGGGGTAGAAAGAGAGTCATTAAAAGACTTAGAGTCAAGATTATGGCCAAGATTAGGGTCAGGATTAGGGCTAAGATTAAGGCTAGGATTAGAGTCATGATTAGGATCAAGATTAGAGTTACTGTAAGGATTAGGTTTAGAAACTGAGTGATGGTCAAGATTAGGATCAGGACTGGGGTTAGAAAATGGGTGATAATTGTAAAAATTATGCTCAGGATTAGGATTATGGATATGATTAGGGTTAGAAATGGAGTCATTAAAAGGGTTAGAGTCAAGATTAGGGTCAAGATTAGGACCAAGATTAAGGTCAGGGTTAGAGTCATTATTAGGATCAGGATTAGGGTTAGAAAATGGGTGATAGTTAAAACTATGGTCAGGATTAGGGGTTTAGTTAGGATTAGGGTTAGAAATAGAGTGATCAAAAGACTTAGGGTCAGGATTAGGGTCAGGATTAGGGTCGTGTGATGAACACGAGAGTTGAGGCGTGAATAAAGCCACACAGTGAACCTGAAGATGTTTCAGGAGAACATTCTCCAGCTGTTTCTAAACTGCTCCACCCAGACGAGCAGCATTTAGTTCCGCTCTTTAGTTTGTCCATCAGACGCTGGAACCCTCACCCGGTTCTCTCTGCTCATATCAAAGCTGCTTTCAGCACTAATCTGAGCGGCTTTAATCTCTGCAGGTTCCTTATCGGTTCCTCGTACAGAACAGAGTGTGGGAGGGCAGAGGGTGAAGATCAGACACAGAGCTGTGATCAGGAACGAGCTCCACTGTCACACTCCCACAGAGGGACAAACAAAACACGACGTGAAGACAGAGAGCCAGGAGGAAGACAGTGTGACAGCCTTCATCATCGTCATCCTCAGCTAATTAATCCCAGCAGAGCGTCTGAGCGCTCAGACCGGCTTTCAGCTCCAGTTTTGTTTAAATTTAAAAACAGCACAATAATAACAACTCCAGCCCTGACAGTGGGGTTCATTCCTCAAAAGCTGGATGGTTCTGTAAAGTATTCAGTTTACTCTATTATTAATCCTGAGGACATTAGTCCACCTCACAAAACCCACCAGATCAGACCCCACAGAGCAGAAGAAGCAGACCACAGGACAGCAACACCACAACGCAGCACAGGCTGAGCGTAACAGTAACAGTAATGTGAAGCCGCATCGCAAAAAATACATCTTAAACCCAGTCATCACGTCTAACGTTCCTCATTATGAGACTGTTGTAATAATTGTTGTATATGAAACTATTCAACTTATTTTAAATAATTTAAACATATTTTAAGTAATTTAACTTGTGAAAGAGTAAATTAAATTATACGACATGGGAACTTTTACTAAATAAAGATGCAATAATAATAATAATAGTAACAACAACAATAATAATAATAATAACAATAATAATAATAATAATAATAATAATAAAAGTTTAATTTATATAGTGCTTTTCTCAAACCCAAGGATGCTTTACAAAAGAAACAAAATACATAATCAACAACAAATAAAACCACCCATAACACACACACACACACACACACACACACACACACACACACTCAAAAGTTAGTACTAAAGGTACTAAAGGTACTAAACTGTCTCTGGGTCAGCTCTTCTCACTGGGGTGGAACCCTTGAGGGTCCATCTCAGTACCTTTAGTCAGGGAACATAACTGAACCATAATCCACTGAATGATATGTTCTAAGCTGTACTGACTCCACACACCCCGTCTCGTCTCCAGGCTTTTATTTTACTGTTCTGTTTAAAACATTCGGTTATGAAAAGGTACAAATACGAACTTTTCACCTGGAGAAACTTATTTAAGGTTCACAATCAGACCTTAAAACCACTGTTGGAGCTTTGAGGGGACATTTACACTGTTTGTACCTTGATGGACGAAAAATGTACCTGAACCTTTACTAACAGTGTACACACACACACACACACACACACACACACACACACACACACACACACACACACAGTTCCCCAGGTGGTGTCACTTATGCCATCCTCACACCAAAAGACTTTTCAATCGATTTCACTGTCACAGACAAACTTCCAATGACGGAATAAAATCAAGAGAGTCTTGAGAGAGTTGCGTCGCGATCCCATCCCGCCTTAAGTCAGTCTTTCTCCCACCTTGACGTTCAAATAAAATCAACCGTGTTATTATCCGTTTCTAATCTTGGCTCACGTAAATAGTGACCCTTATAATGCTGGGGTCACTGTAGCTTCAGCTTTCACTCCAGTCCAGACAGCGGAGGGCTTTTGTGATGAGAAATAAGCAAATAAAGCACATAAAGCAGATGCTAACCAGTGACCTGAACACACAGAGCCGGTATCCAACTAGTGTCATGTTATAGCACAAACTCTGCTGCACAATACTACTTAAGCACCTCCTAAAGGAACAGTGCCCCTTTACTGGGCGTTCCACCCTGCACGATCCCAAGATCTCTACCTAGTCATAGACTAAAAGCTCTGTTATGACACATTGTCTTTAGATGTCTTTGGATATCACCTGTCTGTAAAGCACTTTGAGCTGCAACCAGCATGAAACGTGATACATAAATAAAGATTGTAATTATTACTACTTAATTATTTTTATTATAGATGTGGGAGGGTGTCAGACTTTAGTCTTCTAAAAGTCTTTTTATAGTGTGTGGTTAACATTAGCAGGCCTGGAAGGAGTCCTGAGCAGCACGGGGCACGTTTCTCTCTGCCCAAGGGGGCACCATGTTAGTGCAGCACCACACAGGCAGCTAACCCAGGAAGCCTCGTGACCCGGAAAAAGTCCTTAGCTACAGGGGGTAGTGTTGCTCAAGCGGCCAGTCCAAGTAGCTTCGTAGTAGCGTCACTCAAGCGGCCATGTAGCTGTGATATAGCATCACTGCACCAGCTGGCTCAAGAAGCCTATGAGCAGTCGGGGAAAGTAGCTCTCAGCTCTGCTCTGCTTCAGTGAATATGATGGTGAAAAACCTCAGTCAGTGAGGAAACATCAAAACAAACACACAAACAATACAAAACAAACACAAACAATACAAAACAAACACAAACAATACAAAACAAACAAAAGATGTTGCTCCAGCCTGCTCATATCTCAGAACACAAACACACACAATGTCTAAAAAGATGATCTGATATTATTCTTACAGCAATCCCAAAATGAGAAATATGACTTATTTGGATTTGGAAGTTTAAGACGTTTTGCTTGATTCTTTGCAGTGTGGTTTTATTATCTGCCCTACATCCACCAAAACGAACCTCCTGCAGAAGAAGCTTTACTAGCAAACACCTGTGAGCACGTCTCAGCTCTGCTCTGTCATACTTTGAAACACAGAGAAGGTGTTTATCAGGTGAGGAACGGTGGAGAACGCTGGGACTGACGATCGCATGACTGCATTCACAATCTGCTGACAGTCAGCCTCAGTTCTCAGTCAGGGATCAGGAGAAACACCTGAACCTGCTTTTCTCTCTCCTTACACTTCTGGACTGTTTACTTATTTACAAAAAAAACAAACAAACATTGAAATCAGCCTCATTTCTATTTATTTAAAGGGAGGGAGCTCCACCCATTTTTCCAACTTCTGCTAAATTCAGTGGCTGAAATGGAGTCAGAGTGGTTTGATATTAAATGGTATATTGGCATATTGTAAATGGTATATTGTAGAGAAACCTACCGATGTCTTTACAGTGGTGGTGATAGGAACCAGGGGTCGTCATGACTACAACACAGATACAGACATTTTATTTACTATCCAGAACCACCAGTGAACCTACACGAGTCTTCTGAGTTTATATGGAATGTTGATGATGGAAAATAGTGGAAAATCTGAAATAATAAGTTTTCTTTGGGGACTATTTTGCCTGCATGTATTGTTCTGCCGTTAATGAGTCAAATATATAAATAAATTGATTAAAATACATTTTAAGCCAAAACTTAATCACAAAACTATCGTAAGACAGCATGTCTGACATCAGGCAGTGAATTCATAACCATTTCATGCAGGAACTTTCTGTGAGGGAGCTTTTAGAGGTGGACGTCTGGTTCCTATCACCACCACTGTGAACATTACATGAACTGCTCTGATTACATCCTGACCAGTTAATTATGTAGATGTTTTGAAGAATGAGTGGAACTGCTCTTTAAATAAATCTAAGTAATATATATATATATATATATATATATATATATATATGTGTGTGTGTGTGTGTGTGTGTGTGTGTGTGTATACCTCGTATCTCCACAATGGTAACTTTACAGGAGAAGGAAAAAACCTACTTTACTTTTAATGTAAGAATTTTTCCAAATCGTTTTGGGTCTTTTCTTTTGGTCCATTCATCATGAAATTTACACACAATGTAAAGAGAAACAGACATTTTCAAATTATGTCAAAAACTGAAAAACAATGACGTTGTTGAAAAATGAAATGAAGCACAACTCTTTACAACACTCGTGCCCACACACTGAGGGGGTGGGGGGTTGGACGGGGGGGTTTAGAGGAGTTAGAGGGTCTTACACCGTGCTGCATGGCTTTCCACACAATCCTCTGGGAAGCAGCGTTCAAAAAAGAGTAAGAAGTGATTAGTTGAGGACAGAGAGAGACACAAAGAGAGAAGGAGCACAGTACGAGAGAAATGGACACATTTAAATTAGAGCCGTCAAAGTTAACAAGGTAAAGTGCTGAATTTTAACACTAATCTTTTTATGCTGTTAACTGGTTGTCCGTGGTAGTGCAGGCTGAAGCCCGGCGGCAGTGCGCTGTGTGTCGCTCTGATCGAGTCTGTGATTGTAACTCTCTACAGCTTTTAAGTGGCTTTTAAACCCTCAGCAGACCACCCTGGCCAGCTCTCGCTGGAGAACTATGGACAACTGAACCAGCAGAAAACTAACAAAAGCAGCAGCACAGTGGAGCTCCAGTTCCCCTCAAGAGCCTCCACTGTAGGAGAATCCACAAGCTGTACGAATGAGAGTGAAACAGGAGGCTGCAGTCAGGAGTGGAACCACTTACTGTACATGGATCATTCGACAGAACTGAGTACAGAACCTACTGCACACATTTAACTGACTTACACTTTAGACTACAATCCTTTTGCTTTAAGTGACCCGGTACCTTCATTTATTTTATATTTATATTATATTGTAATTCTATTTCATTTTTAATAATTAAGCTTATTTTATTTAAATAATTAATTGCCAATCATTTTGTCACTACCAACGCAATAATAATGCTTTTGAAATGTTATCAAGTGTTTCGGGAGTGATGATTTCATGTAATTTTACTCATAACTCAACAACACTAGCCAGGACATGTCTAACAAACACAGCTTCCAACAGCTACACTAACATAAAATTAATACAATTATCTATTAAAACACAAAAAACTTTAATTTAATTGTAGAAAATCTGTGTTCCAGTAGTGACGATTCCTAATATTACACACTGATTTTCAGACTTTGGGACACGTTTACTCCAAAACGATGGGATCTAACTGCTCACCATGTGGCCATGAGGGGCAGGGATGCAGCATCACTTCCTGCTCTGAAATGCAGGGGCGTGGCTAAAATAAGCCTCCGCCTACTGACTAACACTTTTGGTAGTGACATGAAAATGTAGGACAGCATTTTTTGAATAAGGCTTTTTTTTTATTTAAATTTAAACTCATGAAAATGTAATTTTTTCAACTTCACTTTGAAATGGAAAAGTTCTTTTAAAAAACAACCCTATAAATGATGAGTTTGTGATGTGAGTAAATTATATAAATTATAAGAGATTGTGTCTCAATCAATACCTTAAGTTTAAATAGATCAGAACAAAATTGATGTAAATATCTACTGTCTGAACTTTTTAATTGCTTTATTAAAACAGTTTTTCTAATTCAGTGATTCAGTGGTCCATATATAACGATCTATACACTCACTGACTGGAACAAGCAGCGACTGTTGCTCTCAGCAAAAACTGCATTCACTCTGTGAAATCACGTGATTTTCATGTTCAGGTTCTACATTTGCACCATGAAAATAATATGACTGAACTACTGAAAGTAAAGAGAGGTAGTCATCTCATAAAATCATAAGCAGCATAAACTGCTTTATGAAAAGGAAACAATCTAATTTGAGCAAACAAGACAAATGCAGGTAAACGCAATGAACTACACAAAGAAGAGTGAATAACTGCAATGAAGCACATAAAATAATGTGCTTAACTGTAATCATCATTATCTACACTTAAATAGATTGATTAAACAATTTGATTAATTACAATCAATGGCATGAAATAATTTGATTATCCACAACTAACTAAACAACCCACAGGGAAAAAATGTATATGTATTTCTATGTATTTGAAATACATGTCAAACACTCTGCAGTCGATGCTGAAATACATCCAAACACTAAAATGTGCTTCAGAATATTTTGTCATATTAACCAAATATATTTTAAAATGCATTTATTTTAAAATGTATGGGGAAATATTACACACAGACAAAAATAACTGTGTAAATGTGTTTATCACATTTGAAAATGTATGAAAATATCCAGAATCCTGTCTGATGCTCTTCACTGTCTGATACCTTTAGAAATGAATTTGTGTTCCAGTATCTTCATTTTAAATCTGATCAAATGATCCTTTAACAGGACAGAAGCGAGTGTTGTGGGTATTGATACTCTGTGAAAATGCAGTTATGATCTGATATCTTGTTTATGTGAAATACATTGTGTGTGAGAGTCTGACTGCAGACGTACATGGTTAATGTAAAGAACAGTGCAGATCACAGTCAGTACGTTTAGTTACATCTGTAATCTTTTAGCTGAACACAAATACTAACAAATACAGATAAATGCATTTTAAAATATACTTAACATTTTTGGCCATATATGTAATATATTTTTGTTTTATTTAACTGCATAAAATAATGCAACTGATCAGGATTAAATACACAAAATAATGTGATCAACTGTGATTTAACTCGTTAGACAGAGCTAATTTAAATATCGAATCCTAAATCACTCCTCAGTTTCACTTCTGGTAGCTACACTGTTATCCTCACCATCAAGGTCATCCTTAATCGATCTGAGAGAACAAAGACGTAAAAAACCACGGTAACAGACGAGCTAACGCACACACGCACGCGGAACGCCACGGAATTCAGCAAACACAAAATTACTGTCCTTCTTTCATGTTCGGAATGGAAAACAAACATTGAGGTCGAAGTTGAAGCAGCTGGTAAATGTAACTGTCTCTCCTGAGCCAACAAGTAACAGATCGAATTAATCTGTAAACACAGATCAATCGAGAACACTGCGCAAGCATACAGGCTGCACTGACCATGTCCAGCAGATATCAAACCCCCGTTCCGCCTCGCCTGCGGGTGAGGTCAACAAGTGCAGCAACGCAAACTGCCTGACAGATGATCATGTGGATGGAGGGCCGCAAGCCTCTGGGGTTTACCCCCTCCTTACCAGGCGGTCCAGGCTGGTCCCAGCGGTGGTGGTGGGCAGCTCCTCGGGGCTGTAGGGCCTGAAGCGTGTGCTGAAAACGTCCGAGATGGCGCGGGCAGACCTGCTCATTCCCGAGGGCTTGGGCTGGCCGCAGCCTTGAAAAACCTGCAATTAGAAAGAGAGGACACGTCCTCCACATCCAGCAGAGCTATCGAGTTTCCTCCGAGGAACCGAGGAAGGAAAACAAGGCCTGCATTCCAAAGAGCGAAGAACTCGCCGCTCGCTCAGCCCACGAGGTTCCCAAATATGCCTACAGGCTGCAGCGGTCGTGTAATGCCTTATGT
Organism: Colossoma macropomum; assembly: GCF_904425465.1. Lineage (NCBI taxonomy): Eukaryota > Metazoa > Chordata > Actinopteri > Characiformes > Serrasalmidae > Colossoma > Colossoma macropomum. Next base: position 286,820 of record NW_023495290.1, on the reverse strand, counting down.
TGGGATGACTCTTATTTTTAAAGGTTTTAAGGAAGGGGAAACACTGAGTGGTCCAAACTGCTAAACTCGCACTATTAAAAGAAGCAGTTAAAGCTGACCGAACTGCTTAATCCGTTTCCTTTCTGAAAGAACTACAATTAGAGGTCGAGAGAGAATGCAGAGAGATTAACGACTGTGAGCTACAGATTTCTGACCGTCCACAGCCACGGCAGCCATACAGATATGTGTAAGCGGAGATAACCGTGTTTCAGGCCTGTAGATGATAAAACACCGGCCTTCCTCAGTCGCTAAGAGGATTATTCGAGTGAAGGCAGGCGGTTTGTTTGACATACTTGGTAGGAGAGCTGCACGCTTTTCTCCTGCATATTCATGATGGCCTCTGAGATCTTCACATCGATCGGCTCCATCACAGACTCGATGTTGAAGGGTCCCTCCAGCCGCTCCGTCACCAGCAACATGGCATCTGTCAAAACAGAGGGGACAAAGGGACGGGTGGGGGGGCCGTTGAGGGGTTTTGTTAGACTGTAATCCATCTGCCTGATACACTCGTACCAGAAACTACCAGGGCCGATTTTGTGCACAATTCTACCTGGGCTGAAACTCAGGGGCTCAGAGTAATTCGAGGCCTCTCACTGTTTTTTATTTGTGAAATTTATTTATTTACCCACACATACACCAGTGATTGTCTACTGCACGTTATTTATATCTGTGATTGTTAATTCAGCTGGATTTTTTCATAACATCAGCTCTGAGCTCATAAAACAAAATCATAAAAAACATAAAAGAGCAATGTTTATGAAAAAACATAATAGTGGGATTATAGGTTCACTACTCTCTGAGGTGTCAACCTCAGCTAACGCCAGTTTACTCATAGCCAAGCTCCAATGTTAAAGACCCCCTGCACTGAAAAATGTGTTTTTTTAATGGTTAAGTGGTCAGAAATTGCTTATTATATTTATATAGACTGACATTTATTTATTTTTAATACATTTGTAAGAAGGCGATTCGTGGGGCTCTACGTCACAGCTTCGCTTTTGTACATCATGAAAGAGCTTGAGCCTATCACGATCCATTATACTAAAATATGCTAATGAGAGGAGGCACCGACAAAAGCTGAAGTACCAGGTAGGTTTCTAATAAAGTGGCCAGTGAGTGGAAGCACAAGATAGGTGTTTCTAATAAAGCGGCCAGTGAGTAGAAAAACAAGGTAGGTGTTTCTAATAAAGTGGCCAGTGAGTAGAAAAACAAGGTAGGTGTTTCTAATAAAGTGGTCAGTTTGTATAAATATTTTTCTCTTATTTCTATGTCCTGGTCTTCTTCAGCGCTAAGACTAAAGTGAATCCTAATTTATTGCCTACAACTTCATAGCATTAGAGCGCCAGGCTTGAGGCTGTATGACCAGATGACCGCTGAGGAAGATGTGAAGTAACCACTGCTGGCCCTGTGTCCTTTGGTTAGGCCTTCAACTGCCCCCTCTGCTGTATCTAATGCTGAGTGGGTGACCCTTACTCTGACCCTGTTTTCTGACTGCTGCTTGGGCTATAAAGGGTTTCAGTGACACAGTGAGGACATTTTCTTTTCCTCAGCATTAAATTTCCAAGAAATCTAAATGGGCTTCATTTTGAAACGCTGCCCACCCCGAAGGAAATGCGGAAGTGCCAAATCCAGCCTGGAAAATGCACGTTATTACATATTCAGGAACATGAATAACCAACGCTCTGACCCAGCAGTGACCCGTCACACAGACACAGAACAATAACTCTGTTCATTATGCTCTTCTTTTGCATATTTTCAGCATTCAGCGAGTGCCCAGACTCTGAATTTAGATTCTGCTCAGTGACGCGATGCGTGTTCATCTTTGTTCACTAAAACGTCTGAATTTATTGTGCGGCACTGGGAACGTGTCGTACTGCTGCTCTGCTGTTTCTCCTCTCTTTCTCAGCCAAGCAGAACCTCATATAGATGTGTTCCAGGAGAAGGAGGAGCTTACAGTTCTTGCCCCACTCCAGACTTCTTTCGAAAGATGAAGTCATAGCACACAGAACATTATTAAAGAACCACAGAGCTTCAATCAGGCCTGAATTTTTGAACCCAATCTGAACACACAGGAGCTGGAGAACTCCAGTCTGAGCCAACCCTCAGCACCAAGAGCAGATTCCACACCCATCCTGAACCTGACAAACATCAGTCCCAACCCAACCTGAACTAGAATCCTACCACCACCACCAAGAGACTGAATAAACTTCCAAAGATAGCTGTTAAATTATCTTGTAGCAACAATGACACCCTGTCACACTGCTGCACTCAGACTGGGCTTATGGGTCAGCTGAGTTAAAGCTAAAGGTCCACATTACTATAAGGAGAACACCAGCGCTACACTAGACCACACTGTAAATCATTCCTAAACTCCACTGCCCTCCAACGTGGACATGAGAAACCTTACACTGCCCATTCACTGTTTGCATTGCACAAAGAAAGCTGGCTTCGTTAATTGCAGAGTTTGGGTAAAGTCCAGCTGAAGTCCTGAAGAAGCCCTGCAGAAGCTTTGCAGAAGTCCAACTAAAGTCCTGTGGAAGCCTAGTAGAAGTCCAGCAGAAGCCCAGCAGAATCCCTGCAGGAGCCTTGCAGAAGTCCACCTGAAATCCTACAGAAGTCCAGTTGAAGTCCACCATTCCTGTCTGCATCTTCTGCTCTGTCTGGGGCAGCAGAGGGGTGGAACTTTCTGACAAACATCAGGATCTTCTGATGATTCAGAGGCTTTAACTGAACTTCATTCTGGTTCAGGATCATCAGAGTAAGAGCTACAGTTCTTTTGGACAGCACAGACGCTGGTTTCTGATCAGAACAGCATCTGATCAGTGCAAAATCAATGTTATATCAGCTTTAAATCAGTGTTTATTCAGCATATGGTCCAGCATTCTGTATCTGAGTCTGTCCAGGACAGCTCCATCACTGCAGCTGACCTGAAGAAACATTCTAATAATTTTGCTATAATGAAGTCGGCCAATTAGTTGTCATCATCCGCACTAAACTCATGTCTCTGAGACATAATGCCTGCTAGCCAGCCCCCCTAACCTGTAACCAGGACCCCCTGTAATGAAATTCTGGCTGTGCCGCTGCAGCAGAAGGTCATGCAGTGGTCAGCTTAGCGAATTCTCCATGGGAAACTGCATGTAATTTTTGCAAATTTGTGTAAAGCCCCTCACATTAGAGCTAAAAACAAAAATGGATGAGTCATCTTTGAGTGGCTGAAGAGTGCTGACCTCCTGTTTTGCTGGAGGGAGACTCACCTTCCGTCCTTAAGGTGTGGTCAGCCATAGCCAACACCAAATTATACACGTCAGCAACTAATGACCAAGGACTTGTTGTTACAGAGACATCAGCTGTATTCTACCCCCCACGCAGACACGCAGACCCTGAGAGATGCCACCCCTGTTAACCCCGCCCCTGCAACAGTAAACCGCTCTGGAGCTCCACTGGTTTGACCCAGCCAGCAGTGACCGTTCTCCAGGGCTTTAACCGGCCCGATGTCCAATAAAGAGGCCTTCTCTTTCTCGGCTCGGGTTACTAATGGAGCTCTGCTGCTGCTCCCTCGTCGCTTTCACAACACAACATCTGTCCCAGCTGCCTTAATGCCAGACGAGCAGAGCTGCAGTGCTGGATTCATCCACAAATATGTCCGAGGAAGCCTTCCTTTCCTGTCAACACGGGTTTTCTCAGGGCTCGGCCATGTGCTCTGGCCTGTATTAACGCCACAAAAGCACCCGGACGTGATCTGGACGCAGTGAGTCCGGTTGGGCCCAGACCGCGGCAGCCGTGGTCGAGCCACGTTCACCCAACTTTTTCAGACACGACGGCTCCAACCAAACACATTTCTGAGGGGAAAAGGCATTTGGGAATTTCTAATCGCATCCAAACAACCTGCTGCTGTTGTTTCAAAGCCAAACATCATAAATCGTCCAATAGCTGCATATTTTGACATATTGACTAAAAAGAATGGCAAATATGCTATAAAATTGCCAAAGTAAGTGCGATAAATGGTGTATTAAGACTGTCACATGACTGACCACGTCTCCATTTTTGCAGCTGTAGCTATTAAACCTCACAGAAGTGGACTGAAGAAATGAAAACATACCTTCATCTTAAAATAAACCCATAATGGTGATAATACAGCGGTCACCATGTTCTGTCTCCAGGTGTGAAATACAGCCTTAAAGCTTAACATGACATAAAACAGAACAGCGATGAAATGATGCTCGACATTAAAGATTTCTCTGTAAACTCACTCCATATTTCTCAGAAGGGCTTTATTTAAGAGTTTTACTCTCACGCACAGAACTGACGGAAGATAATTTGCATTTTTTTTAGTGACATTTAAGTTCCTCACTGCTAACAACAGCTCACTGCAACAAATGGTGTCTTGTCAAGTAACATTTTCTTGAATATAGTCTATAAATCTAATATTATTCTTTTTGCGATTGTTGTAAGCTTACTTTAAGATTATTTACCTCATTTATAGACATTACTTACTCGTTTTAAGTGATTTTATTAGGTAAAATGATCTCACTATAGTGGCAGATAATGTTGCTTGTTGTAAGAAATGAGCTTGAAACCAGCAAAATGATCTGCCAGTACAGTGAGATCATTTTACTGAATTAATGACCTAAAACAAGTGAACAACATCTAGAAATAAGCTAGATAATCATATAATAAGTGCACAACCATCTCAAAATAATAGTATTAGATATACTGACTAGACTTGCCATTTTTGCAGTGCTGGATGGAAACACGCCCAATGCCACCTTCTAGCCCTGAACCGCCCACATCCGTGTTAATTCACTAGGAAGAAGATCACGAGCACTGATGGAGACGGTGAGAGTGATGATGAAATATGAAGGCTGATATAAACGATAGAAAAAGTTTATTAAAAAATATTATTAGACACCTCCGTCTGAGGGTTTCCAGACCAGAGGCCCAAAGCTCCTACCGTTGTCTGGAAGTGGTCAGAAGCTACTGACACTCTGACTGGGAGTGTATGGTGTGGTCAGATGAGAGTATAAATAAATTTCTGGCCATCGTCCCTGCAGGTGGCCAAAGGACAAGCTTAGACAGAATGAACTCAATAATATGGTGGAGGGTCTCTGAGCTCTGAAGCTCATCAGCATGACGAGTCCTTCGACATCTCAGTTCAAACACCTGACCGCGCAAGACTGGACATTGGAGATCGATCTTTCAGCATCTTTCAGCTCTCCTATCTGGAATCTGGAACCTTGAAGGAACCTAAAGAAGCAGGGCAGGAAAAGAGCTCCTACCATCATCCTCACCATCAGGAGCTCCATGAAGATCTAAAACCTGGGGTGCTGATAATGATGGTTCTGCATTTAGGAGAAGAATAAAATATCAGAACGAGTTAAAACTTTTCTAAAGATGTTCTTTAAATAACTCCGATAATGTGACACATTGTCTGAGAGATGTTGGGCCTGCTCTGCGCTGCGGTTCTGCCCGAGCCCCTCCTCGTCCTCTTCCTCTCAGCACAGCTGTAAGTCATTAACGCTGGTGGTGGGTGGGGGTGGGCGTGGGAGGGTGGGAGCTTGTCCTCAGCTCACAGCTGCTCCTGCAGCACCGATGTGGATTTGTTTAACCCCGAGGACCCCACCGATAAAATAAGCCCCCTGAGGCCGAGCCCTCAGCAAACAGCTATTATAAACCCATTTAGACCCGTTTCCGCCGGGGAGCCGCAGAGACGGACGCGGCGCAGGTAGGCCGCAGGTGGCGACCGTCATTACAGAGAAAACACGGCTTTAATCTCCCACCCGGCGCTGCGGCCTGGAGGAAAACTGAACTAATCTGAAATAAACACGACAGTCACAGCCAAAATTCAGATCTGTGATATCTCACACCTGAGAGCGGAGAACATTACAGTCCAGCACAGAGAACAAATACAAAGCTCTAATTTCAATGTAAATAATGTGAGACAGCTAAGAACATCAGCACTGCATTTATTTATTTATTTATTTATTTATTTATTTATTTATTCATGGCTGATAACTTAGTATTTAACAAATTTAACAAATTTTATTATTTATATTTTTAAACAAAAACTGTTCTGATAACAGACTGTTGTATAATATGAACATTTCATTAAATAGCAGAATTTAATACACATTTTAAAAAGTTGGTTCTTCAAGGGTTCTTTAGTAAAGACAATGGTTCTATAACTTTTTAACTTTATATATTTCAGTTTTTCAGTAAAGTCTAACTCTGTTAGCCTGTTAGCTCATCGTGTTCTGTTGTGTGGGCTGTTTCAGGCTGTTTACTTCATCATTTCCACTATTACATCAATACAGTTATTGCTGAAAGTCAACTTAAGGACAAAACTGTGTGACATATTTAGTCATTTATTCATTCAAGCATCTTCTAAGCCACTTATCCTGCTGGGTTGTGGGGGAAACTGGAGTCTATCCCAGCGGTCACTGGGCAGAAGGCAGGAAACACCGTGGACAGGCCACCATACACACTCACACCTAGGGGCAATTTAGTGTCTCCAGCTGGCCTGACTGCATGTCTCTGGACTGTGGGAGGAAACCAGAGCTTATAATACAGAGGCTTTTCAAAACCTTGTAGACTCTGAAGCTACGGAAGCGTTTCACCACAAAGCTTAATTGACAAAGCTTTATTAATGATGGCTGACTTTCCATAGCTGTGGTGGCCAGAGGGGTGGACATGCTTCATTCTGGAGGCACTGGCCATCCCTGCCCACCCCTTGGCTACAGCTCTGTCTGTTAGGGCTGTAAGAACCATGTCGGACACATTTTCTGTGAAGATGCTCCTCCTCGTTTACCTGGTTTGCTTTCCTCACTTGGTTCTTGCCTTTGCTTAGTTCTCTATTTTTGTGATTACTGGTTTTTGGACTTGGCTGGTACTCTGACCACTCTCTGGACGTCTCTTCTGGATTTTGATGACTTGGCTTTGGTTTTGGACTTTGGCCTGATTTATCACCATGAGCCTTTATTGCCCCCTTTTCATTAAACCCTCAAAGCTCGTTTTTAACCGTGAACTTGTTTTTACGGTTACATTACTTCATCACAGGAAACAGTAATCGCGTTACTGTAGTACATTACTATGAGTTGTGTTCACATCAACACTGGACCTTTAAAAAACTAGTTCTGAGAACTAGAATCTGCTACATAAACATCACTCCTTAAAAACGAACTGGAGTCTGATATACGTGAAAAATCAGAGCAAACGCATCATAAACCAAAAAGTAAACGAGCTATAAAGAAATGAAAAATACACCTGATTTCTGCTTTCAGTGCTAAACCTAAACCATCTTCACTGTTTTATTCATTCTTCATCTAAAACCTCCTCACATGACATTAAATAAGGACTCGCACTCTGATCTGTGAGGTCACTGAGAGGATCTGAGCAGTGTGTGTGTGTGTGTGTGTGTGTGTGGGTGTGTGTGTGTGTGTGGGTGTGTGTGTGTGTGTGTGTGTGTGGGTGTGTGGGTGTGTGTGTGTGTGTGTGTGTGTGTGTGTGTGTGTGTGTGTGCGAGCTGAGGTTATTTTTTATTAATGACTGTTTCTCTCCGGCTCACAGGAAATGTTTGGGGTTTGAATTTTCATGAATTGTGAAGTTGTGGAAAGCTCCTGTTACCCAATGAAACAAATCAGGCGATTAAAAAGGAATGAGCGAATCAGATCGATAGGGATCTGTTTACAGCGGGGGTGAGAAAGGGCAACACACGTTAATTATATATGAAAACGCTAACGAGCTCAAATCAGTCTCAGAAACACTGCGACTGCTCACAGAGCTCTGAGATACGCAGAAGAAACCGGAGTTCACAACTCACGAGCTCCTGTTTGATCTCATTTCACCTCCTCGTCATCAACGTGTGGGTAGCTGTGAGAAAACATAACCTGTTATAAACTGCTAATTACTTCTCTCATACTGTAATAAGTTTACTGATTACTGATTATAAATACATTAAGATGTTCTTAATGAGAAAACAGAAATCTTTGTGATCACACTCCCTCCCCCTGCCTGACACTAAACCTCTGAAACCTCATCACAAAAATGTAAACTCACAGCATCAAAGGAGAGCACTGTTTCACTCCCAGCTGAAAAACGGACCTCAGATATAAAAGAAACATGTGATCTCGACTACAGTGACGTCTTTTCTCTGACCAGCAATTCAAAACTCCAGTTAACACAATACAAAACCCCTTATAGAACCTACATCACAGCGGTATCAGCCACAGTGCTGCTGGCCTACACTGCCCAGCTTTAACACACAGTCACCATCGTGCCTTCTGGACTTGCCCCCCTATTCGGCACTTTTGGTTGGAGGTCATGGACACCCATACGGAAAAAAAAACATATATGGACATATATTTTTATTTGAAATACATTTCAAACACACTGCAGTTGATGCTGAAATACACTCCAAACACTAAAATGTATTTCAGAATATTTTGTCATATTAACTAAATGCATTTACTTTAAAATGTATGGGAAAGAATTACACCCAGAAATGTTCCATACAAAAATAACTGTGTAAATGTGTTTATTAAATCCATCTGAAAATGTATGAAAATATCCAGAATCCTGTCTGATGCTCTTCACTGATACCTGATACCTCTGATACCTTTAGAAATGAATTTGTGTTCCAGTATCTTAAAAAAACACAATTTTCATAAGTGTAAATTTAGGGGTGAGGGTTTGGGACATAGACCTCCTGATGGAGAATTTTGTATATCGCTGTTACAAAACCTTGTATCTCAATTTTTGCCGTTTTTCAGTTTTTGACATAATTTGAAAATGCCTGTTGCCTTTTACATTGTGTGTAAATTTCATGATGAATGGACTAAAAGAAACGGCCCAGAATGATTTGGAAATAAGTCTGGTTCCATTGACTTTCATTAAAAGTAAAGTATGTTTTTTCCTTCTCCTGTAAAGTTACCATTTTGGAGATACGAGGTTTTGTTTAGCTTTATATATATTTAGCTTATTAATTATTAGCTTATTAATATTGTTATCACAGTTAATGCCTTGGGTGTAAATATATAATAAAATAATCTTTGTAAATATGGACTGAATACTTAATTGTTTTAAAGAGCTTTTTAAACTGTGGAACTGCAGTGTGAACTAGTTTAGTTTAGTTTGAACTAATTTGGTTGCATGTTCTGTACACATCACTCTGTTTGTGTATATCTGTGCAGATTAGAGGACTTTTATTTGAATATCTGTCCATTGCAAATGTGTTTACTGCAAATGAAACAATAGAAATGATAGTTATTATCAGTTTTATTATTTATAAACAGTTGACAGCTTTACGTTTTAATTTATTCTGACTATATATAGTGTTTGATGTGGCACCAAAGAACCAAAAGTCCTTGTCAAACACATGATTTGAGATTTAAAAGTAATTCTGCTCTAATGTGAGGTAATTCGTGCTGGAGCTTCGGTCACAGTGGAGTGGCTGTTTGAAGGCAGCAGAACTGCAGTGATTATGTGCTGTTGTTTCCCTGCTGAACGGGATGGAAAGTGACAGGTTCGCTGCAGAGCTACAGCCTTTAAACAACACGCTTTAACAGGAACACGAGGCTCTGGGAGTCGGTTTGTGAATAAATGTAAGAAATATGGATTTGCTTAATTACATCTGCGCTCATCGTGTTCAACAGCAGAAATAAATGAATCGTGTTGCTGTGAAAATCAGCTGTAATGAGCTCTACAGACGTGGACACGCTCCAGATATCTGCTTTACCTCACTGCAGGTGAGGAGGAGTGACAGCTTTCAGTGTTTACATAACAAACGTTCAGCATGATGTCTGGCGAAGCTGCTTGGCATGATGATCTGCTGAACACATTAGGCCTCGCTAAAAAATCAAAATCGGTTACTAAGGGTGTGACGGTACACAGAAGACACGGTTCGGTACAACTTAACCCCTTAAAATCTCAGGCTTATTACCCAGTAAGGCTTATTATTCAGTATCTACAGGGACTTCAGTGCAAACTGGCTGAGCTATTCTTAGATTATAAAAGGGCGTACCTAAACTTTGGTCCTGCCGGTGGACCCTGGACTTTTAAGGGGTTAAAACAAGCAACAAAAACCCCAAATGCATTAAGTTAGATTTCTTTTCATTTATTTTGAACAGACAGCAGTGCAAGTTACAGTCTATTACAGTAGTAATAGGTAGTTGGTAATAGGTAGTTAGTAGGTAGTTGGTACAGCCTGCAGTGTATTAAAGCAGTAAAATGTAGAATGTAAACAGTGAGCTCTCCCACATAGGTAGTATAATTACGTAGGACTGATAAAAACAATCACCTACCAAAATATAAAGCATCTCTTATGTCATTAAAGTACAAAATAAATAGAATAATAAAAAGATAGAACTTCCATGCTGCATAACATGCAGCGCCGTGCTGTACTGCACACACTGCACCCCTATATTAATCAATATTAGCTTTCACACGGGCCGATCACGTCACGCGGCACCGGGCTGGTCACACACATGAAGTGCAAAAATACTCTTTGGATTTATTTTTGACGTGCACCACACAGCTGCTAGAGGTTTCTAGGCAGAAGCTGTAAAGAAATGCAGTGTTTATGCTATAAAATACAATCTAGGCAAATAAACAAATCAACAAATGTAGTTTTAATCCTTTGACAAGGTCAGTCAGAAAAATAGAAACTGGTTAATGTTGTGAACCTAAATGTATCTCATCACATGGTGAGAAAGTCACAGCAGAAAGTCTGTTTTTATTTTTTATTTTTTTTTTGGTTTCTTTGTATCATCTACATAAAGTTTATATGACAGTACAGACATTTGTATTATGTGAAAATGCAACAGAATCTGAAACGTTTTTTCAGCGACACACTTGTTTTGCGACAACTCAGTCAAACGCCAATCAGCTTGAGCTGAGCTTAGCATGGCATGTTGCTATAAGGCTTAAGGTTTCAGGGTGGAACTCACGCTTGTAAAATTTGGTTCTGCATTACATTCATCAATCTTTGCAAATAGGCCACCACATATTCTCTGTACGCCTGCATGCACCAAATCATAACATCTGTACCATGAAGGTTTGGTACAAATACACGTCTCGTTACACCCCTATCGCTTACATGCCCCCCAGGGCTGAATAATCCAACATTTTTTTTAAAACTACTTCATTTTGGTCATTTTAGTTGTTACTGCAAACGTACATTTAAGAGCTCCTTCTGGTGTAATTTCATAATAACTTGTGTGCCAATAGTGTCCCTTACTAGAGAAACTGCAGACTCCAACATGTCCTCTAGATGAGTGATTTCTAAAGCCACGACCGCAGGGTTTATTAAAAAATTAGGTGGTTTTCCATTGTTGTCGTTTTGGATAGATGCCTTTGGAAAACCATGAAATGCAAACCACAATTCCAAAAAAGTTGGGACAGTATGTGAAATGCAAATAACACAGAAAACAGTGATTTATGAATCTACTTTGCATTTTAATAAAAACAACACATAGAAAAGATATATAAAGCTTTATCATTGTTTTTTGTAAATATATGCTGATTCGTGCAACGTATTCCAAAAAACGTAAGACTATGAACACTGTGAAAAGAGCATCCGGGAAAGGTTAGTCCTTTATAAGTAAGGATGAATAATAACAGTTGAATAATAACATTTCACAGTGAGAGATGGCAAGGATTTAATGTATTTCACACCCTACAGTGCATAATATCATCAAAAGATTCAGGGAAACTGGACCTTCGACCCCTCTGACGACACTGTGTTAAAACTGGTATGCTCAGTGAAAACATGCATTGTGGTCCGACAGGTCAACGTTTCAAAATGTTTATGGAAATATTAGATGTCCTGTTCCCTGGGCCAAAGAAGAAAAGGACCATCCAGATTGTTACCAGCATAGTTCAAAATCCAGTGTGTGTGTGTGTGTGGTGGGGGGGGGTGGTATTAGGGGGTAACTAGTTCATCTGTGCACTATTAACACTGAACAAATTGTTGACCAACAAATTATCATATATTCAAAAATCTTCTTAATTTTAATGTAAATTAATGTAAAAAGACTTTATTCTAAGAAACGTTGGAGTTTATATGTCGATCTATTCATCATGAAATATTCACACAAAGCAAAGCACAGCTGCTGAGCTCAAATAATGCAGATAACTAAAAATCACAAAAAATGAAGATACTTTGTCTTTTTTGGACCATAAAAATACGCTGCCTTCTAGGCTACGTCTCTTTCAGGAATGATTATTTCAACATAACAATGCCAGACCACATTCTAAATGTGTTACAACAGCACAGTTGCGTAATCAGAGGTGCTAGACTGGCCGGCTTGCAGTCCAGAAATGTCTCCCACTGAAAATGTATTATTAATCTCAAAATATGACAACGAGGGCCACTCACAGTTGCACTACTGAAGACTTGTATAACAGAAGAACGACAAAAATTCTGCTCTCAAAACTGGATCAGTTTGTGTCTTCAGTCCCCAAATGATTATTAAGGGTTGTTAAAAGGAAAGGTGATGTAACACAGTGGTAAACATGCCCCTGTCCTGATTTTTGGGACATCAAAGTTGGAATGAGTATATATTTACAAATAAAAAAAAAACAAAAACAAAAAAAAGAAGTTCATAATGTAATGTTTTGAGTTTCTGTACCACCTTCCATGTAATACAAGTCAAACAGAATTTACCAATCACTGCTTTCAGATTTTACTAGCAAATATATGTGCAACTATTTTGAAATTTGGTTTGTATTATATTTTTCATAATTTTCATAATTTGTGAACCACAGGGAAGCTTAAACTGTATACAAAATGCTGAGAATTTTTCTGAGACAGTACGTCATACTCTGCGAATCTCGCAGCAGAGACAGAGACATCTTTTCATAGCCCCATAGTAACCCAATGATTTAACAATATTATTACATAATATTTCAATATTATTTAACAAGCTGTTTAACGGTAGATTAGTCATCTTTAGTTCTCTGTCAGTTCTCTTCCCCAACACAGCGAATATCGCCTTTAAGCATCATCATTGAGTTACTTGTCAATCGTCACTAATATCCGGTTGTAGCGCCTTAGAACATACAGGCTTAGAACACACTGATATTGAGAAAATGGGGTGGATATTATAAATGCATGATAAACAAAGCTTTTAAACACCTGCTGTTTGTTCAAAACAGTGGAATTAAAACTGTGTGAGGGTGTCGTACAGTAAGTTTGAACGTTTGGTTCAATCTGGACATAAACAGGCTGTTTTTGCTGCAGTACTCGTCTCCTAACAGACTCCATCCTGAAGCTCCAGAGATTCTCATTCACTCTGATATTTCTCCCCCGAAAACATCTGAATAAAGCATAAAGCGAGGAAATAAATGTCAGCACAGATTCTTGTCTGCTGTGGCTCTGTGTTGCTTATTCATGCTGCTATCTGTGGAGCGTAAGGACCCCAGCTCCCCGAGACACACCAAAGATCACAGCCTTCCTGAGAGACACTCACCACCATCTAAACCACAGAGAGTACAAGACAGAGACACACTCCCCACCAACCCCTCCGGTCACGTTCAACCAGTGCAGCTCAACAGTCTCGTTTCTACAACAGCCTCATCTGTATTAGGATCAATAAATGTGATGTTAATGTTGTATTATTTATTTTATGTGTGTGTATGTAAGAATCACCCCGTTTAAAACTTCAGTCATGTTCACGTATGGCAACGTTTCACAATCAATAAATAAATACTGCTGAGACACTGAGTAAGAGAGCAGACCTGAGGGTCTTACCGATGTAGTGCGTCCACTCAGGGTCCAGATCAGCCTGGTTGGCCAGGCAGCCCTTTAACACGTTCAGGCAGTAACTCCTGCAGGGTTTGACCGCAGTAAGACCTCGACAGGACGGGCAGTATAGCATCTTGGTGACGGCCTTAACACACGCCACACTCATGCTAACCTGTGGACAGAGAGTGGACAGGAAGTGAACAGGAGCGAATGAGAAAATACTGCAGTACTACACAACTACAATATTACAGTACTGCAGTACAACAGTTCTACAAGACTACAGTACACGACTACAGTACTATAATACTACAGTTCTACAGACCAGCATTACTACAATACTATACTGAAATAGCACTTTACTACAGTACTACAATACTACAGTACTGCATTACAACAGTGCTACAATACTGCATTACTGTAGTACAATACTTCAGTAAAACAATGCTGCATTGCTACAATACTGCACTACAATACTACTGTCTTTAGTACAACAATACAGCACTGTACTACAACACTACTGTACTACAATACTACAGTACTACAATACAGCAATACTGCGGGACTGCATTACAACAATACAGCACTACAGTACTACACTACACTTCTACAGTACTGCATTACTTATGTACTGCATTACTATAACACTGCACTACTATAGTACTGCACTACAGTACTACAATACTACAATATTGTGCTACAATACTACAGCACTGCTTTACTATAGTACTGCACTACAGTATTACATTACTATAGTATTGCACTACAGTACTAAAATTCAACAGCACTGCATTACTACAACTCTGCACTACTGCAGTACTGCACTACAGTACTACAATAGTGCTGCACTACTACAGTGCTCCATTACTGCAGTACTGCACTACAATTCTGTAGTACTACATTACTACAGTCATGCACTACAGTTATACAACAATATAGTATTGCATTATTACAATACTGTATAGCTACAGTACAGAGTTTCCCTGGGAAAAAACTGTTCAAAGAAGTAAAACTATCTTGAAATATAATAATGTTATAATTTCTGATAGTGGGGAATATTAGATGTATTTGGATGAGATTTAAAATGATTTCACTTGCTAGGACGTCATATTTGGAGTTCAGGCTAAAAGGCTAATGGTGGGTCAGCAGCAGGTGAGCTCGTTCTGCGGTTTAATCTCATTCCTCTTAACTTTAATTCCCTCTGCAGCTCCACAATATTTACTCCTACTGTTTGTGAACATTGTCAGAACTGCAGCAGGTAATTAAACATAAATCTCCTCCTGATTGACCGTCTAAATGGCATTCAGAACCTCTCCGGAGATTTCAGTTTCACAACTCGCCTCCTCACACTGACTAAATATAGCTACTAAATATAATGTCTGTCTTAAAAAAGACGTTTAGACTTCAGCAACTGCTTAACAAGCTGGTTCTCCTGAATTAATTAATAAAAAAGAAGAAAGAAAGGTGCATGAATAAATCAGCGTTTGCCAATTTTAATATTTTTCTTCTTAGTTGTTTCAAGAACATTCCAGCACTTCTACTCACTTAAAAATGTTTTTTCATGGGTTCTCTGGTAAAGGCAATGGATCTATTTAGAACCATGAGTTCTATATAGAACCAGTTCATGTACAAATGCTTTATTTTATATGGCAAAATGGTTCTTCAGATTGATAGAGAATGTGTTCACTCTTTAAGAAGATGGTTCTTTAGTAAAAAAAAAAAGGGTTCTATATAGAACCATGAACACTCAAATAACCCTTTGCATGATTAAGGGGTTCTTTGCATGGTTAAATGGTTCTTCAGACTGATGGAGAATGTGCTGTAGATGCTTCCATACAGAACCTTTTGGAAAAGGGTTCTATATAGAACCAAAAAGCGTTCTTCTGTTGTTGGCTTAACATCATAACAATAGAAAAACCCTTTTCAGAAAGGTTCTATACAGGACCATCTACAGCACATTCTCCATCAGTCTGAAGAACCATTCTACCATGCAACTACCTTCTTTTAAAATGTGTATGATTCCATATAGAACCTTTTTGAAAAGGGTTCTAAATAGCACCAAAAATGGTTCTTCTATTGTTACAAGCTTTACATCGTAACGATGGAAGAACCCTTTTCAGAAAGGTTCTATACAGGACCATCTACAGCACATTCCCCATCAGTCTGAAGAACCATTTCATCATGCAACCACCTTTTTTAAGAGTATATATGATTCCATATAGAACCTTTTTGAAAATGGTTCTATGTAGCTCTAAATAAAAAGGGGTTCTTCTAGCAGAGCCACTTTTGGTGCTATGTAGAACCATTTTCAAAGCAAGAAAAACAGACAATGAGATCAGCTGAGGGAAACGTCTCAGGCTGAGTTTATTCTGAAAAGCATCTTGTTCATAATGAATGTTCCGTGTCCAAACGCAGGGCTGAAGGTTCTGCCTGTAGGAGAGTCTGTAGAGAACACAACAAACATACAGACAGTCTTTTTCAGCGTCTCTCGCTGTGTTTCTGAAGCCTGTCCTGTTAGCATGTGTTGGCTGACTGCTAAATGATTGAGGATGTTTTGGACAGAGTTTCTAACGTCTCTCTCTCTGCGTATCCAGCTGAGCGAACACTGCCGTAGACTCAGCTGAACCACCTGAGATGGTTCTTCACTCAGGAGCTGCTGTACGAGGCTGTTTCAGCCCAATCTAAAGGTTTGGATTCTGTTCAATAATCATATTCCTTTACAATTTCATTCAATATCTGGGTCATTCTACAGAAACGTCCACTTCTCTATCTCTCCATAGGAGTCACTGGTGTTACTGGTCCTCATTGGTGTTCCACATAATTGAGGAACACCAGAGACATTTTAATGAAGAATGCATTTCACAAAATGGCTGCTACAGAGCATCAAACCACATGTTGTCAATCATGGAATATCCACTAAAATATGTAATTTAATCCATTTGTATTCTATTTTTTCACAATTACCTCAGAATAAAGTGGGTCACACCAGTGACTTCAGCTAAAAGCTTCATATGAAATCATGAGCTGAATGAGAAAATCTCTGATAACTGAAAGACACAGTGGACTCACCATGAGCTTTTCTTCATAGATCCTCAGAAAACAGGTAAAAGGAAGTCAAGTGATGTCATCAGTGTGACTTTTATTTCAAAATAAGAGATTTTTTGTTAGGTAGTAACACCAGCGACACGACTCCTGGGGACCACAACTTTCATTATATATTTTATAATATTTATTTGTTTTCTTTAAGTCATTTAAATCATATATTTCATAGTCATGTATAGATTATTGCAGTTAAAATTTCAGAAAAATGTATTTTTTCTTCAAAATATGGCCTCAGCCTTTACACACGACTGTGAGGACGAGCTCTTCTGTGGTGCTTGGAGTTCTAGATAATTGATTTATAAACCAATATTGCTGAATTGAGGATCAAGAAGGCGAATTGTTAAAATTACTTATTGTTTTATTTTAAAATATAAATAAATTGTAACACTAACATGTTTTTTAAGTGTAATATATCTGTAAACGCTAGGGACACAGAAATGGACGTTTCTGTAGAATGACTCATATATATTTTTAGAGGATCTGTCTGCAGCAGGGTGTCAAACTCAAACACTGAAAGGGCCATATTGAAAAATCTTAACAAATCTGTGGCCCAAAGCTGTTTTTATTTCATTTTTTGATAAAATAATTTGACCATTGTTTACTCAAAATACGTCAAAACATCAACAGCAGAATGTGTTGTATATGGTTCTATATAGCACCAAAAAAGGTTCTGCTATTATTACTATGCTAAGCTTGTAACAATAAAAGAACTCTTTTGGTGCTGCATAGACACCTTTTCCATCAATCTGAAGAACACTTCTTGATGCAAAGAACCCTTTAAGCATGCAAATGGTTCTTTGTGTGTTCATGGTCATTTAAAAAGATGGTTCTGAGGGTTCTGTAGCAAACAAAATGGTTCTGTATAGAACCATGAACACTCAAAGAACCCTTTAAGCATGCAAACGATTCTTTTTGTGTTCATGGTTCTATTTAGAGCCATTGTCTTCACTAAAGAACCCTCGAAGAACCATCTTTTTAAAAGGGGGATATCACTGAGAGCTCCCACATTTTCAGAAGTGACATTGCAGGTTCCTGCTCTGTGATTCAGGATTAAATCTAAACCTAAATCTTTGACTGGATCAGATGTTTCACAGTCAGGTTTATGAACAGTGCATTTTCAGATCTGAATAAAAAAGAGGAGGGGAACACGCTGCAGGCTACGCGATAGCGTCTGCTATCTGTCTCACTGCGACCTTCTAGAACAGACAGCTCCAGTGTTTCTGCCCCGCAGGTCTGATTTCATTATGTTAATAACAGGCATTTGAATTTCAGGCCGTAGAGCAGAAATCTTCGGTCTGATCCGCGTTTGAGTCTGAGTGACAGTGGATCGCTGGATTTTCTGTTTGATTAAAGAAGATCTACTTCATGAACTGGAGGTGCAAAAACCTTCTGAGCCTTCAGACTCGACTCTTCAGCTCCTGAGATGTTGATTCTGTAAGAAATGCATGTATGAATGCGTCTCTCTGGCCTCTAGTTTTATCAGAACTGAGGCTGAAAGCCAAACTCAGATAAACTAACGCTGAGGAGTCGGTAGAATGAGGCGCGAGGGGAGGCCTGACGGTCCACAGCGATCTGCTCTGAATTTAAAGCAGTGACCTTCAGCTCAGCCTCCGATACATTTACTCTGTGAGGATACTGTTTACCCTCCCTGTGGACAGCAAACAGCACGCAGAGATTTCTGCATTTCTGAGCCTGAAGAGCACGTAGAAGCTTCAACAGCGTCCTTCACTGGGGTTTTTATTTAGATGTAGAACATGAAAATAAAAAACTGGACGAACCCTCGCAGTGAGACAGCTCCTCGTCTTCAATACAGAGTGCATTACTCATCATTCTGCATCTTTCAAAGTTTTAGAATATACGTTTTTATTTGAGACGTTCAGAGTCGCTGCAGTGACGAAGATTAAAATAGAATTGAAGAGTTTGTCATTATGGGAAGAGGCCAGGGCTGAAGGACAAACTCCCTCACGCACCCAATCCACTGGGATTTTCGTAAGTGTTTTATTTACATTAGCAGAACTGTTTTCAAAAAGACCTCTGAATTAGGAATTGATGCTGGTTTTACATACAGCCTTATTCTACAGCAGCAAACTGGAAGAAAGATCTTCAACCCCTTAAAATCTCAGGTTTATTACATACTAAGGCTTACTGTTCAGTAACTACACGGCTTAAATAATGCTTAAATAATACAAAAAATTCTACAGTTTGTCTAAATTTAAATCTACCTTCTGCTTAAGTTATGTTGAAGTAAGCTAACATTAGCCAAGAAGATTAACATGCATATACAATGTATCACTGTTGTGGGAACAAAACCTCGTATCTCCAAAATGGTAACTTTACTTTTTTTAATGTAAGTCAATGGAACCAGACTTTTTTCTAAGTGATTTTGGGCCGTTTCTTTTGGTCAATTCATCATGAAATTTATACGCAATGTAAAGGGCAACAGCTATTTTCAAATTATATCAAAAACTGAAAAATGGAGACATGAGGTTTTCTTCCGACAGCAGCGATATATGTCTTCAACAGTTTAAGAGCGATGGGTTAGGGTTAGTGTTAGGGTTATAAATGGCTCATTTATCATTATTAGTAACTAAAACAATCTGTTCCTACTTGTTTTTTAAACTCGGGACATGTTGATTGCTGTGGAGTGGCAAAACTGCTAAGAGTTTAGGGACTGTCTACAAATTACATCACTAACAGTGATAAGCATTACTTAATTATACAAAGCCTTACGAGCCAGTACAGGCCAACAAAGAGCACAAATGATGGCCAGTTAGAGTTTTTAGAATGGCCTGTATTCATGATTATTATTGATAAGGGGTCTCAATAGAAGAAAACTACCTACTATTTGGTATAAAAGCCAGACAGTTAAATCACTTACATTATATAATTTAGCTCCATGAAACAGTGCAGCTCTCCTGTTTGCTTTGTGTTAAGTTGTTAAATCACCGTGTTTAAATGATTTTTCTCTCGTCTTTATTTAATTATTTGACTTTTAAAAAGACAAGTATTTCAAAAGTGACAGAAAGCAATCAGATTAAATCACATCATATTTCTAGATGTTTTTACTTATTTTAAGTAATTTTATCTCATGAAATGATGTTATTCCCGTGGAAGAAGTTGTCATGGGCATTATTTTTTGAAATGAGCAAAGTATCCACAACAATAAAAAAAAACCAGTGTATATTTACAAATAACAATGAAGTTGATAAGATTAAACAATAATTATCTTGTCTTTGTACAGTTTTTGTTTCAGGTCAGAGTGAATTTACAAATCACTACTTTCTGTGTTTATTTGCATTTTAGCTACTCAACTCTTTTGGAACAGGGTTTATATTTAAAAAAAAGTAAAATAGATCAAGAAATAAGTTAATTAATAACAATCTACAGCAATCCTATGAAGATAAATACTGATTAGATTTTAAGATGATTTCATCTGCTGAGAGAGTGTTTTTTGCCGTGAAGGTGATATGATATGAAAATGATATCTCATATGAACCGAAGCTCTGAGTGAAGAGCTGATCTGAAGCTCAGAGTGCTGCTGCAGGAGTTTATCAGAGGAGATGAACTGACCTTTGAAACTCTGTTGGCCACTTCCCGTCCCACCATGAGGCCCTGGACGAAGGTTCTGGCAGCGATGAAGGCCCGCGTGACCTGAGACTTCAGCTTCTTGGGAACGTCTCCGAATGGCTTGAGCTGGTCCATGTACTTGCTGATGCACTCCAGATATTCCTCAGTGATGAGATACTGAGAGTTCAGCAACTGGAACATCCTCTCCAGCAGACGCGTCCAGAAGTCATTCAGCATCTCCTCCAGGTTGACGTTCCCGCCGGTGTAGTAGCGCTTTAGTTCGGAGAACAGGCCCTGGAACACCTCAGCGTTCTGCATGTAGGGCTTTCCATACGTCCTCACGAACATCTCGTTCAGTGAGCGCTCCGTGTTCTCCAACAGCTCCAAGAAGAACTCTGCTCAGAGAGAGAACAGCAGAGTGAGACACGTGCATTCAGGCTTTCATATGCTTTCTCAAAGCACTATATAGACGTACAGGGACAGACTGTTGACCAACTGTTGCTGCACAGTTTATCAGCCCCCACCTTTGGCCAGTGAGATGAAGTGGCCCGTTGAGATGAAGCTCAATGTAGGGTTTCTAATAAAGTGGCCAGCAAGTGGAGACACAAGGTAGGTGTTTCCAATAAAGTGGCCAGCGAGTGAAAGCACAAGGTAGGTGTTTCTAATAAAGTGGCCAGTGAGTAGAAGCTCAAGGTAGGTGTTTCCAATAAAGTGGCCAGTGAGTGGAAGCACAAGGTAGGTGTTTCTAATAAAGTGGCCAGTGAGTGGAAGCACAAGGTAGGTGTTTCTAATTAGGTGGACAGCAAGTGGAATCACAAGATAGGTGTTTCTAATAAAGTGGCCAGTGAGTGAGTATTTTGTGTGGTGTTTCCATTATTTTGTACACTCATTGTATATAAATATGAGAGCAGTCAGACTGTCAAACGTACCTGTGTTGTGACTGTTAATTTTATCAAATTGTTCAGACTTGCTCTGTGTGTGTGTGTGTGTGTGTGTGTGTGAGAGAGAGAGAGTGTGACTGCAGCTCCAGATGGTGGATCACGGGCGCTTGGTGGTTATCGTTTAACAGTGAGATCACAGCTCTGTTTTTAGGCTGTCAGTGTGGAACTGGGTTAAACAACAGCTCAGCTCTGCTGGATAATAACCTACAGTTTAATTAAACACCTGCAGGTTTTAGTGATCCACCAGTGAAGATGTGACACCTTTTAAAATGTACTAACTCTACTTTCTGAAAATATCCTCATGCATACTTCAAAAGATCGCTATATTAACTTGCATAATAATCATATTGTGACATTTTCTCAGATATGTTTCATCCTAAAGTCAGATCAGATGAACATGCCTTTGATCTATTTTAATTCTGTTGTTCAAAACTGCGTCCTGGAGCTTTTTAATTATTCAGAGAGCAGCACGTTCTTCTTCATGCTGGACTCTGGGGAGGAGCTTCAAAATACACGGGATATCAACTACCCCGCCTTAATTAGTGCTCATTAATAATTAACAAATTACTCATCCTCTTCCTGCAACCATAGGCTAGGATATTATGTATTATGATATTCAGTAGAGTGAATAAATGTATTAAAAACAACCCATATATGCTCCACCCATCAGAAATCTGAGGACACCTGGATCACTGGATCATTCTACTCAATTGGTTCCAAAGATCAGACTTTAGACTAAAATCTGTATGATGGTTATTTTGACCCATTAAAATGCTCTTATGTCTTAATTATGTTTGTTAGACAAAAACAATCACAATATTCCTGAAACTTTACCAAAAGTGAAAATATTTTGGCAAAGATAGTATCAAACTCCACCGCCTCTATAATATGGACATTTCGTTTAAGTTAGCTTCATAGTTATTGCCAAATAATTAAGCGATAGAACATGAGAGGGAGTGTGTTATCACGAAATAACATCACGGCTGTGATTTGGTCGCCGTAGATCATCACAGCCGTGATGTTATTGGCGATAACACACTCCTCGAGTGTTCTATTGCTTTAATACAACAGTTAAATAAATAAAGTAATAAATTAATAAACTGGGCCGTGAACGCGGCGTTTAATATGTTTTAATGTTCGCAGTTCCTTCACCAAATTATAGTTCCTTAACGAGCAGCTTGTTGCTACGTCAGAGTAACGAGCTCCGCCCACTCGAGGCACAGCCGGCAGTTCGTTCTCCAGCTCTACACAGAACGACTGACAGTTTGGGAATTTAGTGTCGTCTCATCTTCAGAGTCTGACCAAATCGGCTGTCGGTCAGATGTGATCTTAAGCGTGCGTTTTCTGTTTGTGGCAAAGTAAGAAGTAAAAACATTCAAATGTCTTGAGCGTCTCCTACAGCTGTCAAAGTCGTTGCTTAGCAACGGCGTCTCAGCGGAGTGATACAGTGTTTGTGAAAAACCTGTGATGTTATGGTGAAATAACAGCACGGTTAGAACGCTTCTCAACCAATCAGCTCGCGTGGCCGGAAGTGACTGTTGTATAAAGTGCTGTACCTCACAGTCTGCACTCTGTGAAATTTAAGCTAACGTAACTGAGGCTGAACCGCACACTTTTGCATACATACTACACTAATGAGTGCACTTCTAATGGTGGTGCACTATTTTTTATACACTATTTAGTGCTGTAGTGTGCGGTTTGGGACGCAGCCTGAGTGTTTAAAGTCAGCGCTGATGCTGCCGTGCAACGTAAAATGAAAGCAGCAGGCAGTATAAAATTGGGGCACGAGTGGATCCGGCTGCTGTTTTAAATTTTATAAAATTACGGACACAACCAGGCGGTGCTGCCCTCCAGGGACAGTTTAAGCTCACAAAGGCTTTGCATCTTAAGCATTTAGAACTCATCTGAAAAGAGCACTGTTCATCTTGAGGGGACGGGCTGTCTTACTTGGTTTAACTGGGCTGGCCAGAGGCTCCGCCCCTGCTAGCAAACACAGCTTTGAACAGTTGTACACACATAAAATCATCATCACTGTCAGTCTTCCTGTTCTTGAATAGTTTTGTCCACAGGCCTTTTATCAATAACACCCAGTTCCTGAGTAGAGTAGGTGTAATCTCCTTTCAGAGCTGTGCTGACAAGGTTTTCATACATTCATTTTTCCATTAATGCTCAGAAATGATCGCATGCTGCCAGTGAGAACCTCTGTGATGTGAAAGCTGCTGCTGATAGTCTCACTTCTGCTCTTTTCCACACAGACACTGATTTAAGGTGTGAAAACCTGATGCCGTGTTTGTGTTCTGTGTATGAATGTTAGTTCAACAGTTCAGAGCATTGAAACTCCAGCTGCAGGAATAAACAGTATCCAGATCAGCTGGCAGAGACTTGCCAATATGAAGGTTCCTCATCACCCAGCTCCCTCAGGCTTGTGGTGACCAAACTTTCTCCCAGAGATCTACTGTATCTAGTGCCTGGGTATCTGAGCACCTGAGTATCTGAGTACCTGACCATCTGAGTACCTGAGCATTTAAGTATCTGACTACCCGAGTATCTGAATGTCTGAGTACCTGAGCAACGAAATATCTGACTACCTGAGTAACTGAGTACCTGGGCATTTGAGTACCTGAGTACCTGAGTAAGGACTTCTGAAGACAGTAATGAGTTGGATCAACTGTTGGACTGACTGGATGGATCAGCAGTGGTCGATCTTCAGGAGCAGGGTTGGTGACCACTGTCCTGTACCATGTAAAGACATCAATTCCGTGTCTTTAGATGGCCCAGTTATGGTAGCAGTGCACAGTTTCTGGGATTAGAGAGTTTCACACTGTTTCTGCGGGGGAACCAGCTCCTGGAAGACTTCAGTTCTGGTCTTTAGATGGTCCAGGAATGGTGGGTTAGAACTGGAGAACTCTGCAAGACGGAGGATCTTCAGGACCAGGTTCCTCAGCTGAAACAGTGTGAGACTCCTTTATCTCAGAAACATGTGCAGCTGTTCTGACACTGATTATATCAGATGTGCGAACAGGATGAAGCGACCCCCCCGAGCCGACGCGTAGCACTTCAGCCGGTCCTCTGAGACCACCGCTGCCTGAGAGACCTCGACTTGAAGAAACGAGTCACACGCTGAGCTGAAGATCTGTCCCGACACCCGGTGAATAATTCAGAGAGCCGGATGCCCCGAGCTCCAGCCTGCTTTCGGTCTGAGGCCCTGCCTGAACTGATGATCACGTGACGCTGCCAGTCTGTGTTCAGAGGCCTGAGATCTACATGTTGTGTGGATGTTGATGAGCCGCGAGATACTTAATGTGGTTACACACATTGGCATGAAGTTTTCAGCCCTCCACCTCAGTACACACTGCAAAAAAATGACATCTTCATAAGTGAAATCATCTTAAACCTTTCAATATCAAATATTTCTCATTTTGAGATGCAATATTCTAAGTTCATTCAACTAATTTCTAAAGTTTTTAACACATTGATAAATGTGTAGGAACAAAAATCAGAGAAATGAGAAATACTGCCATGAAGAATAACCAACAATTCATTCTGAAATTGAGATTTTACAAATTGTAGCTACTCATTCAGTAAAATGTAGGGGAGCGTGGAGAACAACTTAAAACAGGGCACAATTTAACATGGACGTTTTATGCTGTTATAGAAGGTGAATCAGCATGAGCTTCTGGCCACATTACCACATTTCCTAGCTGCAGCCTCCCACCAAAATTCAGAGTGATTGGTCAGCATTTTAAAGAGATCTGAGCCAACGTTTTTTTGGTTACTGAGCTGTTTGTGTAAATCACAAAATCCAGGCTTATATCACTTTAATCACCAAGCTCAGTTCAGCCTCCGCACTGTGGGGTTAGTTCAGCTCAGACACCTTCAGTACACAAAGACTAATAAAGGACATTCAGTCTTTTTGTTCCATTTACACAGATTTTAAGATGAAAAAGAGAAACATCTGAAAACTGGAATTTTCTTCTGCTTTATTAGTGTCTGTCAGATGTCAGTATTTTGGTTTTAAGTTTATTAATCAAATTGACATTATCAGTTGGTAAAGCTGTAGTTGTTCAGAAACAATGTTCATATTTTACTGTTGTGTGTTCTTCACTGGACAATATGAATCCATATAGTCATTGTGTGACTCACAGTCTCATGTCAGTGTTTATATATAATTTGATGCGTGTATCAGTTGATCTGTCTGTCTGTTTATAGATTATAATATATAATGCAGTACAGCTGGAAAATATATTTGGATTATACTGAATTAACTCTGTTTGCAGTGCTTGATCAGACTTTTCTAGCAGGTGTTAAACTGACCCTCTGTCTGTTACAGTGAACCCACCCATGGGCTAAACTGGAACACTGCACTTCCCTCATTTTGGGTGGAATTGTACTGAACGGTAGGAGCTGGAAACAAAATTCAAGTGTTCTTTATAACAGAGGTGTTTATGTTGCTTGTATAAAAATATGATTATTCCAAATTAAATATTTTTTTAATTATTTCACAAAAACCGAAATGTGTCAGGTTGTGCTCTCCCCTAATGAAAAAGGGAATTAACTGTCCACCTGAAGGACAAAGCTGTTGAGTACAGGTGAGTGTAATGAAGTATTTGGAGTCGTGATCTGAGTGTTAACTTGTGAGTCAACATTACAAGAGTTCCTCAAACTCCTCAAGCTTTAAACTCAGTGAGGTTAATGACGTAAACTCACACTGGAACACATTCATCAACCAACGTAAGAAACACTGCTATTCATTTAACGTAATTTGCATCAACTGAATTATCTGTACAGCGAGACTCGGTTATTCGGTGGATTCAGAGCTCCTAATGACGACGGTTAATTTTCCGTCAAAAAAGCCTCGCAGACATCAGTTTAATGAGGATCTAAGTTATGAATATTCTATGTGTTCACTGAAAGCAGGCAAGGAGGCGTCGCGATGTCCCAGATAAGACATTTCCAGAGATAAATGAGTCCTCAGAAGAAGAGAATCAGTCGAGATCATCACCATCAAACGATTAAACAGGGAGATTAATAAACAGCGTGTTACTGGAATGTCATACAGCAGTTAAAATGCTGGATCTGGACAGTTCCTGCAGGAGGAAATGAAGTGAAGTCTGCTGGCTGATGTTTTGTACTGACAGTCAGTGCCGTTCTGTATGAAGATCACTGAACGCAGAGCAGTGCTTAAATATATTCATCTACTCTGTGATTCATTTCATCTGATTTTTAATCTTAACTACATAAATAACATTAATTATCTTTAGCGCTGACCAGGCGGAGTTATGTGGACACTGAGAACATCCACACTCCTAAACATAAAGGTGCCAAAAAGAGTGCCTTATAACAGATGTCGCAACCCAAATGTTAAGAAGAGCCATTTTGTCATTTCAACAAAAATCAAATCACCTTGGGAGTCACAGCATTTTATGTCCATTTTACCATCTTGGCTGTAAATCTGTCTCAGTGTGTGATAATGCACTAGTGTAGACTAAAAAATAAAATATAACTTGCTTTGCTCTGCTTTCAGTTTTAGCTCAGCTAAAGCAGCTTTTCTCGCATCTCCAGCAGGAAACAAAAGCAAAACAGTTTCTGTAAAATGTCTCGCAACATTCAACTTTTTACAAGGTTGAAGTCGCTTCTCATTCGCCAGCTTCTTGTTAGAATTTTCCCGTTCCACCTTAAATGGTGCCTGAGGCACCAGAAAGTAACTGCTGCACTATTTAAGGTGGAACAGGAGAATTCTAACGAGAAGCTGGCGAATGAGAAACTGACTTCAGCTTCATGACTTTTTAGTGTTTCAGTTTCTCGTTGCAGATTAAACAAATCAGGAAACCAGCTGGAGTGATTATAAACACTAATAAGTCCATTTATCTCCAAATTATCGATGTTCATCTTAAATCTCTCTCTTCGCCGTCTCATTAGCTACTAGCTAGGCGAGACTTTTGTCTGTGTTGCTATGGTGACCAGCAGTCTGTGCTGATCTTCAGGGTTAAAGGGTGAATTAGATGTAAATGTATTTTTACCTACAAATCTGATTCAGCTGTGGAGCCACAACAGGACAGTCAAAGAGCCACGTGTTGCTGACTCTTGCCTCATAAGAACGATATTTTGTTCCCTAAAGAACCTTTTAGCAGATGGTTCTTAGGGAACTAGGTTTGTAAATGAGATCTGTGAATGTGAAGAGCCTTTTTAAAGTTTAAAGAAGCTCTACATAATGCAAAGCCCTTAAATTGGATGTGTAAAGGTTCTTTAAGCCTCTAAAAGGTTGTTCTCAAATATTTTTTAAGGCCTCCTATCTACAACAAAATCAGTTGGGGAGTGGAAGTAATTTCCTTTCAGAGCTGTGCTTCAAACACAAAATGCCCAGAAACTGCTTCTAAATGATTGCATGCTGCCAGTGAGAACCTGTGTGGTGTGAAAGCTACTGCTGATAGTCCCACCTCTGCTTTTTTCCACACACAGACACTAATTTAAGGTGTGAAAACCTGATGCTGTATAAGAGGTTTTTCACACTCATACATCACTTTTTCAAACACAGTTTTCAGAAAACCTAAAGTTGTTCTTCT
Organism: Colossoma macropomum; assembly: GCF_904425465.1. Classification (NCBI taxonomy): domain Eukaryota; kingdom Metazoa; phylum Chordata; class Actinopteri; order Characiformes; family Serrasalmidae; genus Colossoma; species Colossoma macropomum. Next base: position 258,876 of record NW_023495290.1, on the reverse strand, counting down.
ATGGCTAAAACGACCCTTTATGTTAAGAGTTGTTTTCATTAATAAGTGTCATTAATGTTGGGGTTACACTACAAGACCATTACCCTGATTTTAGCCCCGATTCTCAGTCTGAGTCTGAGCTGTTCGGCTCTAGTCTGCAGATTTTTGGGTCAGTCGGAGTCGACAGTTGGAGAGAGAGTCGAGTCGTGTTTGAGGGGCGCAGACTCAGATTTTTGGCCTCCTGATCGCGTTTCACACCAGTCGGAATTTATTAAACATGTTTGATTTTTTCGACCCGATTCTCTGTGTGATCTAGTGTAAACTGGTCAATGGAGGGAAAGAAGAAAATACAGCAAGTAAACACAGAAACAGGTGAGCAGACGGTTTCAGCTCTAAATGATGCTGGAAGATGGAACGAGGAGAGACTCTAGAGAATCTAAATATAGATTCTAAGTCCAGCACAGAGCTTTGAATGCTGTAGACTAACCATTAGGTGAGAACGTTTGAGGGTTGGTGGTGAGATGGTCAGTTTCAGAGATGAGAAGTTCTAGGTTCTAATGACTGTTGGGGAACACCAGTAGTCACAGTTCATATTTTTGCAGCATAATGCGGTAATATTTGGGGACAGTTTGAAGGTTTTAAAAAGGGGATACCACCCAGCCCTAGAGCCAATTATACAGTGACTGTACTCCATTAAAGGTCATCTCCAGGAAGAACACCGACTGTCGATATGACCTCTAAGCTGAGGCAGTGACTAAACTGCTCAGGCCTGATGGGAAGAAGTTCATACGTAACTGTTAATAAACTCGCAGATGTTTCCCACAATGAGAAATGGGCAAAGACAGAAATGAGGAGAACCTCCTGCAGCTCTGTCTGAACACGAACGCAGGAATCGTACCATCAAACCTTTTATGTCTGGACACAAAGGTGTTCCTCAGGTCTTCACTGGCCTCATCCACGAGCTTCTCAAACTCATGTTTACTCCTCTCGCTGAGCTTCTCCTCCACCTCCTGTGTACAGCAGGTCCTCTCCTGCACGCACACCTGCAGATGATCACCTGGAAAACACAAAAACGCCACATTTACAGAGAGACCGAACTAATGCACACCGAGTTTGGGGTGAAATGTTACGCACTGGTTCAGTTAAGCCTCATAAAAGATTAGAGGAAAAACCATAAAATGGCACAGAATTCAAATCTTTCTCACAAACTTTATAATGAATTTACTATGATATTAATTTAGAGGCATTGCATCACACTTGGAAAACTTTCAATGAAGCTGTCTGTTACTATAGCAACTGGATTACTATGTGACTTACATTACAAGTACATACTGGTGTGGTGATGCAATCAAAATGCAAACAAATTCCTGATTTACTCAGAGCTCTAAAGACTGTACTACTGCAGCCAGACAGGTCAGAGTGCTAGCAGTGAAACAGTGTTCTGAAAAAATATCACGACCTCCAGCGAATCAAACTGAAGAGTGATTCATAACAGTTTACTTCATCCATCTTCCGCTACAGCACTGCATTTTATGATCCGAGAAAAGACCATCAGTTTATCAGACGTAAGCCGGGGTTACACTACACAACTTTTACCCCAATTTTAGTCTGGCTGAGTGCTGGTCTGCTATTTTTGGGTCAGTCGGAATCGGCAGTTTGTCGAGTCGTGTGTGAGGGGCACGGACTCAGATTTACAGCCTCCCGATTGTGTTTCAGACCAGTCGGAATTTATCAAACGTCTGATTTTTTGACCCGACTCTGAGTGTAATCTAGTGTAAACTGGTTAACGACTCAATCTGAACTGATTCCTGCAACAACCAATGAAAACAAAGAGCGCAAAAGAAGAAAATACAGCAGGTAAACAAAGAAAAATGTTGAAAAGTCTCTCAGGTGTGGAGCGAAGCTTTTTAATAAGCTGAGTTTTAAGCAGAATCGAGTTTATGTACATTTAAAACTCTAAAAATACCAAACTGATCACATTTTTAAATCCATGACTCTCACTTAAACATGTTTACCTGTTGCTTCTTTACTGTGTCAGTGTAAACGGCAGAGAAAACAGCAGCAGCAGCCCATGTTTGTTTATTTGCGTCTCCTAGTAACAGGAGAACGTGCCAGTTCAGTGAGTTCCGTTCAGTTCAGAAACAGCTTAAAAGTTGAATAGTGTGTGATCCCTAATCGTTTAGTGTGGATCCCCAATATTTCAGTCAGCCAAAAAATCTGCAGAATTCTGATCTGTTAACAAATCCTTTAAGACTTTAAAAAGTTGTGCAGTGAACCCAAGGCTTTAGAACCCAACAGAAACTTTTAGTAAGCGGTGATGTTTCCAGTAGGTACAGCAGTGGAGCAGCTTCTTTAGTGCTCTGTTAGATTATACTGATCTCAGGCCAGATGTTTTGGGCAGCACTGATACAGATCAATCCCTCCAGGAATTAGAGGTCACAAATTTAATCAACCCTCATGAACATTTGCAGGTTTTCACAGTTTAGCCCATCACTGTATTATTCGGCTCGAGCTGCTGACCCTTTGTGTCCAAATCACTGGTGCCCTTTTGATGAGCTCTAAATGCTTCCCTGAGCAGAACCTGTATAAAACTTTAAGGCTGTAAAGCTTTTTTCCAGACTCAGGACCATGCGCTCTGGCCAAGTGTGAAAGCTGTTTTTGAGCCTGTGAGCAGTCCAGAGAACCGATCTCTGGTCCTCCTGAAATTGGTGGTCTTGAGTTTACTTCTTGCCAACTCTGGTGCGGTCAGAGCCGGTTTTTGAGGAGCCTGGCCTCTTCCTATTTCCCCCATTATACCAAACAATGGACTGCAAAACAGCAGAGGGCGCCCACAAGCGAGTCCTCAATGAACGGGAGTAAATGGAGCTCAACAGCTGAAAACAAAAAGTTAAACTATTTTCTAATCACTTACACAGAACTTTCCTTTAGTTTTAGAAAGTAGAAGGATAGAAAACTTACCTATTTATTTCCTTTTTCTACAGCTAATGGGTTTTGGGTGGAGCTAAACAGCTTTTGGCTGAATGGGTGGGGCTAAACTGCTTTTGGCTGAATGGGTGGAGCTAAACTGCTGTAGGCTGAATGGGTGGTGCTAAACTGCTGTAGGTTGAATGGGTGGGGCTAAACAGCTTTTGGATGAATGGGTGGGGCTAAGCTGCTGTAGGCTGAATGAGTGAAGCTAAACTGCTGTAGGCTGAATGGGCGGAGCTAAACTGCTGTTGGCTGAATGGGTGGGGCTAAACTGCTGTAGGCTGAATGGGCGGGGCTAAACTGCTGTAGGCAGAATTGTTTGGGGCTAAACTGCTGTAGGCTGAATGGGCGGGGCTAAACTGCTATAGGCTGAATGGGCGGGGCTAAACTGCTTTAGGCTGAATGGGTGTGTTCTGTGTGAACCACCCACGTCATTGTAAACAGTGACAGTCCTGTATGGTCACTCAAACACTGCCCTGTTTAATATTCCTGCTGCACTAATTCACCTGATTGAACTCATCAGCAGAGACTGAACCAGATTCACAGATAAAGCAGATTAAACGTTCTGCTGACTGTGCTGTGTTTTTTAGGACAGCAGCAGTGCAGGAACACTTCCTCTCAGAGGAGTGTAGAGTACCCTAAACACATCCTCTAGTCAAATTCTATTACTGCAGTGAATGTAAATGACTCTTACAAAATACAGCATGAGCAGAGGTTCAAACGGAACAGCTCAAAAAACCTGAGTACTGAGTGCTTTATAGAACTGGGCCTTCTTAAAACATCCTGCACCTATCAGCACAGGAACTGCCAGGCTGGGGTGGCAGAAATTGACTGCTGCACCATTTACGGTGGAACGGAAAACTATAAGACGCCGGTAAAGAGGATGTTATACACGAACTGAAGCTTGTTTAAAGTACCTGATCTGACCTGTAAAGAGTGACATCACTCACTATACTGGAGACGAGACCAGTACAATAGCATATAATCAAAACATCTGCAATTATTTAATTGTTCAATAGAGTTAACATTGTTTATTTTGGGCCTGCTACTCAAACACAAGTGTGTAATGCAGAAACCTCTCAATTCTCCTCATAATAGCCTTTTTTATCTGATTGCCACTGTTAGCGTTATGCTAATCTCCATTAACTTGCTTATAAGAACTGTAATGCTATATTAGCGCCAGGCTAGCTGTGGTGAATATTCACATTTTATGGCATTTATTTTATGCTCAGGCTTTAAACAGACATTTAGCCAGGTAGCATGTTAGCCTGTGTGCTTTAATGCTACCTGTGTGCTTTAATGAGAACATAATATGTTCCAGCTAGAGCATATATAGATGCAGATCAGTTACAGAGAGTCTGTTAACAGCATCCAGGGTCTCACTTTATTTTTAAAATGCTCTTTTGGGAAATCAGCATTCAGAAATACTTAAGTGTGAACGGGAAATAATTATGCAGCAAAACCACAGACACGAGCCGACAGCTCAGCAGAGCACATAAACACTGTTCTCAGAGAGCAGAAGATGAGGATAATTAAGGGATTAGTATAGAATATATATGATGCACTTACAGGTACTTTTAATATTCATTCAATATATTTGTTACTTTTCTTTTTTGATAATGTTTTCCTGTTTCCTTAGTTCCTACATGTATGTTGTAAAAACCCACTCTCCTGTGGTAATTTATGCCAATGTTCCTAATATTTAAAAATATTAGGCCAATATCTTTGCAGAATGTTTCGCAACATCATATTGTGGTGATTGCTGAAGCCCCAGTTAACATTCAGCAATGCTAGTAAAAACAAAGTTCAGTTACCAGTGACCAAAGGAGAGAAGGGCTTTAAACTCCAGTCCGAAGAACAATTTGCGAGTCTTCCGTTCCCCAAAACCAAGACACACCGCGCAAAGGAAATGTGGGGGCCGAGACAAGCCTGAGAACAATAACTCACAGTTTCAGGACTAGAGAACTACAACAGTACTGACAAATCAGGCACAACGCAGCAGGAAGATAAACAGTAAAGTGGACCGAGTTGGAAAACTGCTCTAGAGGAGCGTCTCCAGCAGGAGAGTCACAATTAAGAAAGACCCAGCAATGTTCTAAATGAGATCTCCTCTCAATCTCAGGTTCTTCTCCTAGACGTGGTTCCGTCTATAAAGCCGTTGTCTCCTGTTTCTGAAATCTGGCTCCCTCAGATTTTCTCACTTTGATTAAAATGTCGTCAGATTAACTCTTTAGTGTCTGACTCAGTCTGACTGAATAATATTTGCACAAGAAAAGTGTGAGATCTCATCATTTTCTTATACCGCTCTGTTCTAGATCACAGAACCCTCTCAGCAGTCTGTCAGTGCAGAAGGAGAACTCACGTTTTTCTCCTTCATCACCAGAACTTCTCACAGTGAAACGCTGATGTTAATCTCCTCTTTTCTCCTGCGGGAGAAACGGTTCAGAAATCAGTGAGCCTTCATTAATATAGTGTTGAGATCTGCTTTATTTCAGAGACAATCAAATATATTGGGACACAGATTAGCCCTAATTAGCTCTTAGCGTGGTTGGTAGCGCTGCTCTAGTGCACTTGGTGTACTTTCTCTCAGATCAGTGCCAAACAACACCTGCAATCTGAAACCACTCAGGATGGACTGAGTGTCCTGTGGATGGACTCTTTGGAGGGAAATGGACTGTTTTAGTTTAGCGCAGAGCCAGCGGGAGCACGACTCCTCCAAAAGTAGTGGGGAAAATCTTATTGTTTTTGAAAAAAAAAGGTGACTGAGTGACAAAATGCAATACTTATTATGTCACGCTATTAACACGTCTCTATAAACCTGTTTATGAACCCTGCACTCAGTGAACAAACTAGCTAATATCTCTGAGGAACATCAGGCTGTTTTCGTACCCAGTTCATTTTCTGAAGAGTTTGAAAAGAGAAAAACAGAAAACAGACTTCTTCCTCACCTGGAGGATTTACATTTCATGTTAAAACTTTGTCCTTAATGGATTTCTGTGAAGCTGCTTTGTGACAGCATCAGTTGTAAAAAGCGCCATACAAATAAATTTGACTTGACTTGACTTGACTTCTTCAACTTCTGCATTTTTTACTACCAACACAACAATAATAACACTTACTTGAGATCTGCTTCTTTATGATTGGTTTACCAAGCTAAATGTAATCAGTCAGGGCGCTGATGCTTGGCCAAGAAAAGGTTCAGCGATCCATGAGCCAAATCAAAATGCTCTGCCATTATTAACAGCAGTTCGTTCTGCAAGAATGACACGGCATTCTGTGAAGAGTGAGCGTTAAATGCGGACAGTGCAGCACTGAACAGCACTGAGAAAAACATGCTCTGGTGTCGGATTCTCTCGTTTGGGGGACCATCGTAAAAAAAGTTTTCCCACCAGCAGCAAACTGAAGCAGGTTCACTTAGAAGCAGAAGGAGACCTGCGATTTTCTGCCAGACTTCAGTTCTTTGGTGTGGACCTCAATATGGGTGAAGCACTTCTGTTCACAGCCCCCAAGGAGCTGAACTGATATTAAAATTGACATTTAATAAACTCACGCAGTGTAGTAACATAAACTAAAGCCAGCTGCATTAGTTTGTGTATCGCAGTAAAAACGTTTTTACCGGATTAGTGAGCTGCAGCTCCTCTCACTGAACACCAACTCACCAAGTCTTTACTGTTTGCAAAATATCCCGCCTCCTACTTGAAATGGAGATTTTGATTGGTTCTGCTGAAGTGTTTTTTTCATGTCTATAGGACAGTGCTCAGTAAACACGAGTGCCCCAAACTCAATCGAAATATGGTGGGTCATCACCCACAGTACTTTGAGAAGTGGTGGGTCAAACACTGGCTTGCCCCTCATGGTTCTGGCGGCCCTGCACAGAGCTCTTAAATCAGCTGACTGAGCTAAACGAATCAACTTTAATTACACTCTAACAGTACAGTAGGTCTGAATAAAACATCAGAATCAGTTTCTTATTAAATTATGAGAATTCAGTAAATTAATTCCCCTGCGTGATGATGGTGCCTCCACTAAAGCTTCCTCTTCCTGTTCAGCTAATGTAGAGCAACAAACAAGGGACAGTTTTTGTGTAAAGTCCTGTCAAAGACAAACTGGACAGCCTCACACAATGATGCTTGAGAAATAAAAGCTGTAATATAATGTAGATGTAAATCTAAAAAACAATGCTCAGTGATATAAACACCTCAAAACACTGTATTCTGGATCATTCCTGTCAAATGAAGAGCCAGCCTTCACTCCGTCTGGATTCTGGAGCAGCGAGAAGCTGAGTTCCTTGGATGGAATCTGCCTCAACAGATGATGTCAGACTTCAGACCGACAGAACGACAGGCATGGGGGGGGCACTTAATGGATGGTGCACTGTTCTGACAGATTAAGTGCAGAGGTACCCCCCCCCACCCACCCCCAAAGAAAAAAAGAAAAGAAAAACAGCATTTTCTCTGCTACTGCAGTCTCCACAGGAGAAATATAAATCAGAAACAGGCTGCGCTACTAAGACAGGATTTGCATAAATATGGAAAAATCATAAATAAAGGTACAAATATGCTAAAGGTGTATGTGTCTGTTGTGACAGCTTTAGGGTGTGTTCTAACTTTCCAGCTTCATTTCAACTCCTGGTGACCCTTCAGTAGACTATATTTATTTTCTATATTACTTTATAATAACTCAACCTCCATATAAACCACTGGCCACTTCATTATAACCACCTCCTTGTTTCTACGCTCATTGTCCATTTTATCAGCTCCACTTACTATATAGGTGCACTTTGTAGTTCTACAGTTACAGACTGTAGTCCATCTGTTTCTCTGATACTTTGTTAGCCCCCTTTTACCCTGTTCTTCAGTGGTCAGGACCCCCATGGACCCTCACAGAGCAGGTACTATTTGGGTGGTGGATCATTCTCAGCACTGCAGTAACACTGACGTGGTGGTGGTGTGTTAGTGTGTGTTGTGCTGGTGCGAGTGGATCAGACACAGTAGTGCTGCTGGAGTTTTTAAACACTGTGTCCACTCATTGTCCAGTCTATTAGACACTCCTACCTTGTCGGTCCACCTTGTAGATGTAAAGTCAGAGGCGATAGCTCATCTGCTGCACAGTTTGTGTTGGTCATCCTCTAGTCCTTCATCAGTGGTCACAGGACGCTGGTCACAGGACGCTTCCCACAGGACACTGTTGGCTGGATGTTTTTGGTTCTCAGTCCAGCAGTGACACTGAGGTGTTTAAAAACTCCAGCAACACTGCTGTGTCTGATCCACTCAGACCAGTGCAACACACATGAAGTGGCCAGTCAGGGTAATATTCCTGTAGTGCTCTTATAGTAATCTATAATACTCTATAATGAAGCATCCTGTAATAAACTAGAAGAAGTAAGATTCTTATAGCAATAAAGTATAGTCAAAGTATAATGATTTTAAAATGCTAATTAAAGTATAAATGCATGAAATTTTACTGAAACTCAATTAATAAAAGTTCAAGTTGGCTGACGAAGTGAAAACAAAACCTTATTGTGTTCTGCTGTGACTCACACAGCCCAGGCATTACTAGATACTGCTATGAAAGCTGATCTTTATGAGTGAAATCTTCATCTAATCAGTATAATAATTCTCATTATAAGATTACGGTGGAAATGTTATGAGATTATTCCACCTATTTCTATTTTTTTCTTACTTCTATTGAGTCATCTTATCAAGTGCAATTGTATGGACATTAATTCTGTGGCCAAAAGTACGTGGACACCTGATCATAACACCTGTATGAGTTTGTTGGACTTCCCATTCCAAAAACATGGGCATTAATATGAAGTTGGTCCCCCTTTGCAGCTATAACAGCCCCAACTCTTCTGCTTTTCACAAGATGTTGGAGAGTGTTTGTGGGAATTTCTGCCCATTCAGTCAAAAGAGCATTTCGGAGGTCAGACACTGATGTTGGACAAGAGGGCCTGGTTCACAATCTCCGTTCCAGTTCATCCCAAAGGTGTTCAGTGGGGTTGAGGTCAGGGCTCTGTGAGGGCCACTGGAGTTCCTACACTCCAAACTGGTCACTCCATGTCTTTATGGAGCTGCTTTGTGCTCAGGGTCTCAGTCATGCTGGAACAGGAAAGGCTCTTCCCCAAACTGCTGACACAAAGCTGGAAGCAGATAACTGTGTAAAATGTCTTTGTGAGCTGTAGCACTAATATCACCCTTCACTGGAACTGAGGATCTGTTTACAGCTTACATCAACATGCATTTTTCATGATTGGATCACATTTGGATTTCTCCATAATGCATGAAAAGCCAGATGCAAACACTTGGATTGGATCACTTAAACCACATTTGGTGATGGTCAGAGACGGATCTCTTGTGAATGCATTTTAGTGAAAAGTGTAAATGTAATCGAGCCAAAGTGTGTCCAGACACAGACATGAAACCCATGTTAATGCAAGGTGTACACCAAACTTTACTGTTAGCACTGTAACTTTGGAACTTTATAAAGAGTGATACAACAGAGGATGGGTGATTTTTACAGGCTACATGCTTCAGCACTCATCTGCCCCGCTCTGTGAGGTCTGTGAGCTGTAGTTGCTCTTTTCACTATAATAGCACTTACAGTTGGCCGGGGCAGACCTAGCAGGGAAGAAATTTCACAAACTGACTTGTAGCAGAGGTGTTCTACAACAGTGCCATGTTTAAAGTCACTCTAAAGTCACTAGAGCTCTTCAGTACGACCCATTCTACTGCTAGCGTTTGTCTATGGAGACTGCATGGCTCTGTGCTTGATTTTATTCACGTTAGTGATGGTAAGTATGGGATGTCCTCATACTTTTGGCCATAGAGGGCCTGTTAGCACCTTGCACTAACATACGTTTTTGATGATTACATTCAGATTTCACTGGACTGCTTAAAAAGTCAGGCGTAAACACTCACAGGGTCCATTGTGAGTAGATCATGATATGCAGTTTACATATACAAATTGTATTATGTATACAATTACATGAGTGGAAATGCGTCTGCCGAGCACTGACCAGCAGCTCAGAGAATAAACAAGAAAACGAACGATGAAGAATACAAGAGGCTGAAGTTAGCCCCAAACCAAGAGCCGAGCCTTCGTGCACTCCTGGCCGATGATAGTGTCCAAGCCAAGCTTATCTACTGTTATAGTAATGTGGAAAATATTAAACAAAAGTAAACAAAACCTTGTATCTCTGTTTTTCAGTTTTTGACATAATTTGATGATGCTTATTGCCTTTTACATTGTGTGTAAATTTTATGAAAAATGGACCAACCGAAATGGACAAAATATACTTGGGAAAAAGTCTGGTTCCATTGATTTACATTAAAAGTAAAGTATGTTTTTTTCCTCCTCTCCTGTCATTTTGGAAATATGACAACAGTGATATGCTGATGTGCTTTTTACCTGTGAAAAGCACAATCGGATCTCATCTGGTCACACTGGGGACACAGTCAGTTACTGAAAAGCATAAACAGTATCTGGCCAAAGTTTTCCCAGATATGATTCAGAAACAAAACGCGTGTTAATGCGAGGAGTAAACAGCCTCATAGTGTAATTTTACCTGTTAAAGGAAACGATGCTTGAAACAAGCAAAATGGTCTGCTAGAGGAAAACACTTTCACAACACAAAAAGACTTAAAACTAGCAAAACTCATCTTCAACAACCTCACAATTCGAAATATTAGATACATTGGCTACATGTAAGATATTATCACCTGCTAGGGTGTATTTTTATTGTGGTTGTTTTAGAATCATGTCCTATAATATAAATGCTCTGCAGGAAGAAGCTGAAGAAGTTCTTTCCCACCGCTGTGGTGTGTGTACTTGCATGGTCTCTCACAGATCCTCCCAAATTAACCTAAAGCTAATGTTAGACAGCAGTGGATATTTTAACCAGCCGTATAGGTCACAACTAAAATTACTCCATAATAATTATGAATAGAACATTAGCCTGTTAACTGTCATCCTGTTTTTGCCTGAAACATCATACCCAAAGTAAAAAGGGGGCGCTGTTCCCACATACTTTGGGCTGTAATCATGATCTTGGTCTCATTTCAAAGGAAACACTGTCATTTTTTTCCTCAACTGTCTGAATAATTGTGTGAATTACTGACACAGAGTAACAGAGTAAAGAATGGAGGAGTTTATTTCCTCCTGACTCCCAGAGCTCTAAACTGATCTCTGACTCTTGCTGTGTTATCTTTATACAACAGTTAGTTCCGGCCACGCGAGCTGATTGGTTGAGCAGGGTTCTAACTGTGCTGTTATTTCACCATAACATCACAGGTTTTTCACAAACACCGTATCACTCCGCTGAGACGCCGTTGCTAAGCAACGACTTTGACAGCTGTAGGAGACGCTCAAGACATTTGAACGTTTTTACTTCTTACTTTGCCACAAACAGAAAATGGACACTTTTAAGATCACATTTGACCGACAGCCGATTTGGTCAGACTCTGAAGATGAGACGACACTAAATTCACAAACTGTCAGTTGGTCTGTGTGGAGCTGGAGAACGAACTGCCGGCTGTGCAGTGAGTGGGCGGAGCTCGTTACTCTGACGTAGCAACAAGCTGCTCGTTAAGGAACTATAATTTGGTGAAGGAACTGCGAACATTAAAACATATTAAACGCCGCGTTCACGGCCCAGTTTATTAATTTATTACTTTATTTATTTAACTGTTGTATTAAAGCAATAGAACACTCGAGGAGTGTGTTATCGCCAGTAACATCACGGCTGTGATGATCTACGGCGACCAAATCACAGCCGTGATGTTATTTCGCAATAACACACTCCCTCTCAGGTTCTACTGCTTAAACATGCTTTGGATTATGGTGTCTCTGTGAAGGCGGTGAGGCTCTGAAGGAAAAGAACCATAGATTTGCTAACATTTGCTTAATTGGTGCTTATATTACAAATCAGACGATCGTAACTGCTGTGAATAACAGATCCTAAAACAGTCTGCAGGAGTTGAATCCTGAGATTTCAAGCTTTCTAGCGGTGTACTGCGTCACCGTATTGCTGGACGATTTGATGCATAAAAACAGAAGTGAAAGTTTCGATGGAAGTGTGCCGGCACCAGTACAGTGATCTACATAAGGTTAACTACAAATACTTAACGTAAGTGACGTGGTAAATTAAAATCATTCAGGATTATATAAGCCAGGTACTTATGTAGCTATAGCTGAACAGTGTTGATTTCCCAACCCCTCCCCTTGATAGTCTTCCACCAGCCATTGGCCCAAAATGGTTTGCCAACGTTCTGCCTGCTTAAGCAATGTAAATGAGCCTACGCCGGGCCAGTGTATCCTTCATATCTGGGTAGTGCTTTAGTTATGTTGCTGTTGTGGTTGAATGTAAAGCTCTCACTGTCAAATGTAAAGAATCCATATCAAAACACAGTCATACTATTTATCTATGAAATTTCAGAGGTGAAATGACCAGAACTGTAATCGAGCATTATGTTTTCGCATCTCAGACTTCCAAGGTGAATAAATTTTGCAAGTGAAATTTTGCGTCAAGTTCAACTTCAGTGAACTTTGAAACACAATTTAGCTTTTGTGTTTTCACTGTTTATGTTAGGCGAGTTAGCAAGCTTGCTAACTCCTACAGTACTATGCAAAGTCAACTGCTAATGGTTTAAAGCCAGTCATATAGACAATCTATAGTATTCCGATGCGCTTCCACCATTTTGGTAGCAATATCAAGTTCACTCAGCAGTGCTGTGGCTGTTTGTAATAAGACAAAGACATAACTGATCCAGCAAAGGCAGTAAAATACATAGTTTTTTCTGGATCACAATTTTAATTCTCATTTTTAAAGTGTATTCACTGATGTGTTTGAGTGTGTTGTATGCTACTGTAGGGAAAACAAATAAAGCTGAAATCTAAATGGCTGAGATTCCTGCTGTTATTACTTTCCCAAACCGCATACTAGCTCACTAAATAGAGTGTAAAAGTAGCGCATATCCCATTATCAGTAGATGAAGTACAGAAGTGTGTGTTTGGGACGCAGCGTTAGATCAGCCAGTGAGACGCGATCAACAGCTGCTCTGCTGTGCTGCTCGTTAGCTGCTCATTAAACACCTCCAAGAGGAAGTTTGATGGGGTTTGTTGATTAAGGAGCTTTTATTAAGGTAAATTAATACATTTATTGAGGTAAATTATTGTGTTTATTGAGCTGATTTTGGCTTCATATTTGCCAACTATTGTTCTCTTTTTATGGAACCTCAGTGTAACTGCAGCTCCATTTAAGGTGGAACGGAAAATTCAGATGAGAATCTGGTGAATAAGAAGCTTCATCTTTATTTCTGTGTATGAGTTTATTATTTAAGAGCTTTGGCAGTTTTGGAGCCACTTTTATTAGTTTTTATAAAATCTCACACTGGAATGTTCTGAACTCTGGAGATGTGCAGGTCATACAGATCCACCAATCAGCTGATCTTCTCCTCGTAGTGTTTCTGGAGACGCATCTAAAGTGTCCACATATCTGTTCATGTGTTTGTGGTCATGCTTGTGTGTTTTGTTGGTGCTTATCCTCCTGCAGGGCTGTATCTGCAGTAACGGTGGCAAATTCAAACACCATGTATTAAAAAGTAACAAGTAAAAGGTAAAATAATTCCTTGCTTTCAAAAAAGTAGATCTTTTGAGGCAGTTTAAAGCAGCATTGACTGAGCCAAAACATTTACTGGACGATGACACAAATAATACTGAGCTTTCACAGGGAGAGGTTTCAAAATGCTTGAAAGAAACATGATATACTTTTTTTATTAACTGCGTTTGTATTGTTTGTAAAATTAGTGTTTCTCTGAGCAAAAAACTCCTGAACACCCACACAGTCACCCTGCTGGACTCACCGAAGAATTTGGGAAATCCAGCGTATAATTTGTTCTGGTAAACCTTGAACATGTTACATAACATCAGACATTTTTCCCGTGTAGTCAAGGCGATTGTAGATTGTCAACAGTTTTATTTTTGTTCCATTTTCATGGTCAGCACTCTGAGGGTCAGCAGAGTCCAGCTCGAACAGCGTCTGACATACAGCCTTAACCCAAAACCTAACAGTCGGCCTGTCGTCTGTTCATTCAGCAGAATTAAAGGAGGAGGGTTCTTAGAACTGAAGACACACAGACCTGAGAGGAGCTTCTAACCTTTCAGACGCGTCTCGGAGGAGCCGAGCTGTAAGGAAGCCCCCAGACAGGTTAAATTTAAATATACACACATATAGAGGAGCAGGAGACAATTTTAGCTCTGCTGAGACGAAGCGAGACGCTCCGAGGCAACATCAGTGACCCCCGACGGACTGCGCTCACACATATCAGAGCCAGCACTGTCTGCTGTTTTACTCTGCGTATAACTGTGGCACTTAGCATCACTGCTGTAGTTCTCGAGTTCAGTCTCAGTCTCGAGTCCATAAACTACTGGTCAGATTTCAACATCATTTGGAATCTGTTGGCTGAAGATATAATAGATTTTTTCATGATGACTTAACTGAGCATTATTTCTGTGCTGACGTTCATTAGTTCCAAACATCCTCTGGAAACAGAACAGAATATTATTACTATGTTTTCATTTAGTAACAAAATGTAAATCAGTTTATGCTCGTTTGACTTTAGGTGGTGATTCTGAAAACGTTTTAGAGAAGAAAGGAACAGAGATTAACTTCAGCACTGCTTCCAGTTATGCAGGGATGTTTGAGTGAGACTGTAATGTTGTAGGCTAAATATTATTTAATGAATCCTTTTTACTTGTGTTTTCTGAAAAGATCTTATTCTGGTCTCTGTCTCGACTCGGACTCGGCTCTAGCAGTGTTGACTACAACTGTACTTAGCATATAGCATGACACATAGCTTAGCTTATAGCTTTAATGCTTTGTGTACTGCTGTGTATTATAACTGTTGCACTTATGGTACTTAGCTTAGTTTATAACTGTGACACTTAGCTTAGCTTATAACTGTGGTATTTAGCTTAGCTTATAACTGTGGTACTTAGCTTATAACTGTGACACTTAGCTTAGCTTATAACTGTGGTACTTAGCTTAGCTTATAACTGTGACACTTAGCTTAGCTTATAACTGTGGTACTTAGCTTAGCTTATAACTGTGGTACTTAGCTTATCTTATAACTGTGGTACTTAGCTTAGCTTATAACTGTGACACTTAGCTTAGCTTATGACTGTGGTACTTAGCTTAGCTTATAACTGTGACACTTAGCTTAGCTTATAACTGTGGTACTTAGCTTAGCTTATAACTGTGACACTTAGCTTAGCTTATAACTGTGACACTTAGCTTATAACTGTTAGTTTATAACTGTGGCACTTAGCTTATAACTGTTGCACTCTGCTTTTAACTGTGGCACTTAGCTAATAGCTGGGACACTTATTTTATAACTGTAGCACTTAGCTTACAACTGTGGCACTTAGCTTACAACCGTGGCACTTAGCGTAGCTTATAACTGTGGCACTTAGCTTATAACTGTGACACTTAGCTTATAACTGTGAGACTTAGCTTACAACTGTGGCACTTAGCTTAGCTTATAACTGTGGCACTTAGCTTAGCTTATTACTGTGGCACTTATCTTACAACTGTGGCACTTAGCTTATAAATGTGACACTTAGCTTAGCTTATAACTGTGGCACTTATCTTACAACTGTGGCACTTAGCTTATAAATGTGGCACTTAGCTTATAACTGTGACACTTAGCTTATAACTGTGGCACTTAGCTTAGCTTATAACTGTGGCACTTAGCTTATAACTGTGACACTTAGCTTAGCTTATAACTGTGGCACTTAGCTTATAACTGTGACACTTAGCTTAGCTTATAACTGTGACACTTAGCTTATAACTGTGACACTTAGCTTAGCTTATAACTGTGACACTTAGCTTATAACTGTGACACTTAGCTTAGCTTATAACTGTGGCACTTAGCTTATAACTGTGACACTTAGCTTATAAATGTGACACTTAGCTTATAACTGTGATAGTTTATAACTGTGGCACTTAGCTTATAACTGTTGCACTCTGCTTTTAACTGTGGCACTTAGCTTATTTTATAGCTGTGGTACTTACAGACTCTCACTGCTGCCAATCTTTCTTACAGGACAGCAGACCATAAACTAACCTTGAGTGATTTTAATCCAACACAAAACATTGCTTCATATCGCAGTGAGACCAGCTCACCATAAAATAATAACTGGAAATGAATAGAAATGTTGAAAAACGGTGATGATATTTTTACATCAGTCTGATAATTAAAAACAGATTTCACTGTTTTCTCCAGTCTCGCTTTTATTTTCCTTTTCCAAAAAAGGAAACTAATGTGACGTTTAATATCTCACTTGAATTCACACTTCGAGACCACGAACATCACACAGTGTCCTGAATCCGAGCTTCATCCTACAGCGTTCCGCAAAATGAACCCAGATTATTTCCTGTGTTTCTCATCTTCACAGAGCCTCACATAAAGACGAGACCCACGGGGAGAATCGCTGATTATTAAATCTGACCCCTGGCTGGATGTAATAGACATTAATTTCCTGCTGCTCTCAGGTTTCAGTGTGATGTCACTCCAGAGTGATTAAAGTACAGCGTGACATCATGCAGGAATACAGCAGCTAACCGGACCCACAGCGACTGCGCAAAATCAGGAATTACAACGCGTCCCTCACAGCCGTCTCTGGTGGCGAGTTCTGCTTTTACTGTTTACTAGTTCAGTGTTGCTCAGTTCACCGTCCATAACTACAGTATTACTACTGTAACGATTCTTTATTCCCATGTAACTCAGCGACAGATCAGGTTCACCTGCAGGACCCGGAACTGTGGAGAGACTGAAATTACAAACCTGCTAAAACTGCGCTCAATAACTTTCACAGGGTTTTCACTCCTGATTAAGGAGGCGATGAACAGAGCGGACAGATTTAACTCACTGTGTGTTTTATTTGACCTCAGTGTCGGCTACACACTCTGACCTGCACTGTGGACTGAAGTGACTGTGACTGTTTACTGACAGACAGAATCCACCAAACATAAACCACAACAACACCAAAAGAATTCTGAACATATATATTGCAATATATATATTTGGGTATATAAATTTATATTAGTTGTCTAAAGTCTAAAATGGTAAAAGCAAACATTTTACATTTAAAAAATGGACTGTGATATATATATATATATATTTTTTTCTGTTTTTATAATTTTTTTTGGAAAACTAATATGAATGTATACACCCAAATATATAGTACAGACTATATAGACTGCAAATGTTACTACATTGCTTTTTCTGGAATTGGTAAAATATGCTAAATAAATGAATTAAATTCCTGTGGTCTGACATTTACATTTAAAAGGCTATACTTTCATATAATAATAATAATAATAATAATAATAATTACACTACTGTTATTATTTTGATTATTATTATTATTATTATTATTATTATTATTATTATATTATCCATGTATGGCTGTAATTTAGAGGCTATAATTTAGTGAAAGTAAATATCAGGATGGTTAGTCTGGCTCACTGTATTATTTATGCATGTGTTTCTTTGATGTTTAGCGCACTGCAGAATTTCAGAGCTGATATTAAACTTAAACTGACACATATTTAATACATTTACAGCACTAATCCATATGTTCACTGTTTAATGCATGTTTGCGGCAGTCTAAGCCATGGAATAATTTAATTTTTAATGAATAATAATATAAGTTGACCTCACCAAAAGGTCAGATTCCTATTTTCAGTGACTGATTAACAAAGACGATCATCACCGGGGGTGCTAATACTTCTGACTTCATGGCTCAGAGAGCAGAACGGTGACTTTACAGGAGAAGAGAAAATGTTTTTACATTTGAATGAAGTTAATGGAACAAGATTTTAATTCCAAGTAATTTTGGAGCATTGCTATTGGTCCATTCAGAATGAAATATTAACACAGAGTAAAGGACAGCTGTCACTTTCAAACTCTGTAAAAAATATATCATAAATAAATGAATAAAGAAAAGTGGAGATACAAGGTTTTGTGATATATTTGTCATCACTGAGCAGTGAAACCTCACTGTACAGTCATTTTATTTCCTACAGTTTTGAACACTGGCTGCAGTTTAACACTGTGTGAACATGTAATGATGAACGACCAACACGAGCAATAATTCAGAATTACTGAGAACAAAACCGCTTTACATTCACTGACATTAAAAATTCAGAATGTTTTTTTCTTCTGTTAAGGTTACCATCTTTAGAAATACGAGGTGTATATATATATATATATATATATATATATATATATATATATATATATATATATATATATACACCAGAATTATATTAAGTATAATTCTGACTACCTACTACTCAGTTTATGTTTATTTGTATTTATTCTGTTATGTGGTGTTATTACTGTATTTATGTTCATTTGTATCTATGTTAATGTTACAGTGTGTTTATTGTATTTATGTGTATTTGTATGTATTCTGTTATTGTTTTTAATGATTCAAGTTTGTGTGTTGATACTAATATTATGTATAATGCTTACTGTATTTATGTGTATTTATTCTGATCATATGTAGTGTGTTTATTGTATTTGTTTATTTGAATTTATTCTAATATTACATAGTATTTTTACTCTATTTATATTTTTATTTGTATTTATTCTAATGTTACGCAGTGTGTTCACTAAATTTATGCTTACTTGTGTTTATTCTAATGTCATATGGTATTTTTACTGTATTTATGTTTATTTGTATCTATTATGTTATATTGTTTTTTACTGTATTTATGTTTATTTGTATTCATTCTAATATTATGTACAATATTTACTGTTTTTGTGTATTTGTGTTATATAGTGTATATAGAGTTCTCACAGGCAAAAACACACTTACAGCTCAAATAAATGATTACAAAGTTCCCATATAGACCAGTAACATATAACACACACACACATTTATATATATATATATATATATATATGTACCACCTTTGATGTATTTACTTTCCTGGCCAACAGTAATATATAACATATATTTACTCATTACTCAGACGCCTAATATCAAACCTCTCAGTTTTCCATTTGTCCTCTGTTTGTTTGTCCTACTGGCCACTTTAACTCCTCTATACTTCTAATCTGGAAACTACTGAGTCTCAGCTGCATCAGCTGTATCCACCCAACAACAGCTGCTCCCAGAAGAGTTACTGACACAAGATGAGATATGAGATAATACAACTGCAAAAGTCTAAAAAATGATTAGAGAATATGTGACTCTTACCAGCCGTGCAAGACCTGTTAGACCCCAAAACTGCCCCCCCCCATCAGATAAACAGCACTTAAAGCTTTCATCTCTGAGAGAGAGGAGAAAATCAAGCTGCTTCAGATCTGAAAACATCCACAGGTTTCTGTCCATCCTTCCACTGTGAGAAGACGACTCAGCGCTGTGGGTCTGAAAGGATGTGTAGCTGATCAAGAAGAACCTCACTGAGAAAAGGAGACGAACACATCAAACAAAGAAGCTGAACGATGGACTGACCACCCCAGAGTCCAGACCTCAACACCACTGAATGTGTTTGATTACTTCAGAAAATGATCAACCAGCTTCTAACTGAACTTTGGAGGTGTGTCTGCAGATTCTTTGAGGAGCTGAAAGTGAGTCTCCTGGAAAGAATGGCAGCTGGAATAAAGGGAAAGAGTGACTCACTGACTCACAGCCGAGAGTAGAGTTAGCTGTCGAGGCTGTTTTGTAACTTTCTGTCAAACATGTTTTCTGTGAAGGAGATACAGAGATGTCACTGCTGGGGTCAGCATGTAGTGACCACTGACCTGTAGTTCAGTTTAGTGTGTTCAGGTGTGCTCCTGCCTCAGGTCATACACTCCCCCCGGCATGTCCGGCAGTGGTCAGCCTGCTGGAGCTCGACTCCCCCTGAATCCCCCCATTGTGTGTGTGTGTACCTGTGAGTGTGTGTTCCGGGGTGTGCTCCGCAGTGATCCCGAGGTCAGTCCAGATGCTGACTGCTGAGCTGCAGTTCTCCGTCCGGAGCTCCTCACCACCGCAGGACAGCAGCAGCAGCCCGAGAGCACAGAGTACCCCCACCATCATCTCTCTATTACTCTTTACCGCGCTCTCTCTCTCTCCTCCCGCTCCGCTGCACCGGACCGCCAGAACATCACTGAGTCCAGAGAGAGAAACAGCACAGACTGCTAAACTCTCAACCACCAACACTCAGAGAGAGAGAGAGAGAGAGAGAGAGAGAGAGAGAGTTAGCAGGAGGAGCGTCTGCGCTCTACAGGATAGAGAGGGAGAGGAAAATATGGAAAGAGAGGGAGGGGAAAATATGGAGAGAGAGGGAGGGGAAAGAGAGAGAGGAATGGGGAAGAGACAGATATTGGCAGGGAAGGAAAAGAGATGTACAGAGATAAAAGTGGGAAAGAAAGAGAAAGAATGTGGGAAAATTAAGAGAGGAGTGGGGAGAGGGAGAAGGGAGTGAGAGAGAGAGAAAAAGAGAGACAAAGAGAGAGAGAGAAAGGAGGGAAAAGAGAGAGAGAGAGACAGAGAGAGAGAGGGGAGGGAAAGCGAGAGAGTGATAAAAGGAGGGGAAGAGAGAGAGAGAGAGAGAAAGGGATGAGAGAGAGAGTGTGTGTGTGAGAGAGAGATAAAAAGGAGGAGAAGAGAGAGAGAGAGAGAGAAAGGAGTGGAAGAGAGAGAGATAGAGAGAGACAGAGAGAGAGAAAGAGAGAGAGAGCTTTTCCCCAGAACTGCAGACGTTAGAGGACCGATGGGTTCTATAGTGATCAGAGAACACTGGTCTCTGTAAGATACAGTGGGAGGACCCCAAAATCCCCAAAGTTCCTGCAGCAGATGGCGCTGGTGTCGCTGCTCCTGCAGTTGGAGCGCCACCTGCTGGTCTGACAGATGGAGCACTTTTACAGGCTTTTCTCCTGAACAGTGCAGAACCACATTGGTGCTAAATGAAAAACACTGTCGACTAACATAGGATAACTAATAATAATGATAATATAGGACACATATATCCTCAAAATGCTGAAACACAATCAGGATTAATCACTAATTTTGTGATTTATTACTTTAAACCAAGCATTTCAAAAAGATCATTACCAGAGCCACAGGTACAGTGTTCCAGCGTGGAATCTCTCAGGAAGGCGTGGACTGGGTTTGTCTCAGAAAGCACTCTCTTCTAGTGCTGCTGGATTTGAGTACAGCTTCCAGTACAGTTCACTGTGATATTTTACTGGACAGGTGTGAAAGTTTTGCCTGGTTTATGTCTTGCTTGACAGACCATCACCAACTAATCAGCGTAAAAGGGGAGAAAGTGAGCCCTATTTGAGCTGGATTAGTATTACATGGGGACGTGCTGTATTTTGAGTGATTACAAAAGAGATCTGTGATTTTAATCCAGTACGAATCTGCCCTGTCTGAACTTTTTACCAGCCTGCAAAGTAATAATTCTGGAGTGAATTACCTTCTATAATTCACCAAACATGGAGTTCCCTCAACAATAGCAGTCCTGTTTGAATTGACATGTAATCAGTAATGTAACAGCAAAACCAGGTAACTGAAGATGAACAAGGCTGAAGTCGACAGCTTATTGTTTGAATGTTCCCATTCCACCTTAAATAGTGCAGCAACTGGTGGCTCAGTTTTCCCATTCCCCATGGAATGGTTCTATACTGGACCTTTTTGAAAATGGTTCTATAAAGCCCCAAAAGGGTTCTAGTATTGTTACGATGTCAAAGTTGTAACTACAGACTTTTCAAAAAGGTTCTAATTTACTTATAAATTATCACCACAGCAACAGCACTTTTACTTAAGTAGAGCTTTTCAGTACTCTTTCCACCCCAAAGTGAGAAATACAGTGAGTCCTGGGGACCCCCTCATTAACCTCTTGAACCCCCTGAATGTCTCAAAATCAAAATTCCCAAGAAAAGTCCCTGGAAATAGACTTGATGCCGCTAGGGGAAAAAAGACACTCAAATCCAGACTCAGTGAAGCTCATTATTTATGTGCTTCCCCCACAATCAGCTTCTGTCTCTGGTGTTCTTAACTAACTAGAGCTGCAGCACTGCTCTGCCTCAGGGTGGCGCTGTAGCAGACTGGTTCACCCAGTCAGTCCTTCATAGCCTAGAAACTGTAACTCTGCCCAGATTCCTCTGAAAAACTTTCCAATGAGCTGCAGCAGATCTGTAAATCTGAAAACTCGCCCAGTTTCCCAAGAGTTTGGAGTGAAGAGTGACTGTTCCTCATTTCTCACACTGAAGACAGAAGAGGAGACGAGGAAGATCTCAGTTACTGTGAGGAAGAGCGCAGAACCGCACTAGAACAGAGACTCTACAGAAGAGGAGACGAGGAAGATCTCAGTTAGTATGAGGAAGAGCGCAGAACCGCACTAGAACAGAGACTCTACAGAAGAGGAGACGAGGAAGATCTCAGTTACTGTGAGGAAGAGCGCAGAACCGCACTAGAACAGAGACTCTACAGAAGAGGAGACGAGGAAGATCTCAGTTACTGTGAGGAAGAGCGCAGAACCGCACTAGAACAGAGACTTTACAGAAGAACAGCTGATAAAACAAACATTTACTGACATTGAAGCACCAGCAGCGCTATGGAGAGAGAGTTAGCAGACAGACAACACGGGACCCCCGCGAATACTGGGGTTCACACACTGCTCCACTCCTGTATAAATACAGATGTATTATTATTATTATTGCTATTATTATTATTGCTATTATTATTGCCATCTCAAACAAGTTGCTTTTGTGTGTAGATGTTTCAGGAGTGGTCCACCATGGAGAGGGAGCGTTCTGGCATATTCAGCCAGTGTATTACAGGAGCCGTCACGTTGGACCTTAAAAAGAATCCAGCGCAGGTCGACGTGTCTCAAAGGGCTTTTCTCACATTTTATATTACGTTATTTTCACATCCTTGAAGTGACGAGTTCAGTTGTAACGGAACTTCAGCTTCTCGCTCGTTGCTGGAGACCTTGGTTAGGATTGAGGTGGTGACAGATGATCCAGCTTTGGGGAACCAATGTGGCAGCACTGACCTCAATTTGCAGAAACATCACTCAAACATGTCACACCACCAGACCAAACCCTGCAGCCCTCCTGCTTCCCCGAGAGGAGCGTCAGTGTTTCCGAGATCCGGTCAGAACACCCCTTTCAGAGAATTAACCGCTAACTGCAGAGGTGCTCAGACACTCCTGTCCAGGTCCAGGTAGAAAGGGGAGGAGTCGACTGGTACAGTGAGATTATACTAAGTAAACATATGAACCACTTTGGCTTGTATTTGTCATCGCCTCCTTCTTGTTTGTCCTCTGTCTGAATGGTGATCCCTGGTTTTGAGCTTCAGCGCTCTTTGGCGCCCCCTCTGTTGCAGTACCAACCACCTGTGGAGATTTAGGCCGTGTTTAGACTAAAAATCTGACTGGAGTCGCATTTTAAACCACCTCCAAATTTCATTTGTTTTTGCTGTTCGGACAATCAAAAATCAATCTGGATACAATCTGGATATGACAAAAATCAGATTTGGGCTGGCAGTCTGAACACGGCCTTAGTCTCGGTCAATTCTGAGCATATAAACATTCCTGTCAAGGTAAACAGCTTTAACCCTCCATGAACTGTCCAATGTGTCAAATTCTCAGTTTCTATATCTGTTTGTGTCTCTTTGTGATGATCCAGCTCAGAAATCCAGTTCAAACACTTCCTGAATCTGTAGAGTCGCCCTTTCCATTCTATCTTATCACGAGATCATACGAGACTCACATCCAGAGTTATGAGCCTATGAAGAGGGGCTGAGATACACGTCATCTGCCTCTCACCGTGGGGAACTGGTGGATTCGTGTGTCCGTCTACATTCTGTGTGAAACTTTTTTGCAGTGCAAAGTGCTCCAGCCCACACCTCCAATCTCATTACAGTGAGTGGACAGCAGGTTTGCTCACTTTTGACACCAATTAGCTTTTCCTGACATCATCAGCCTCGGAATTGAGATACTTATTCCACCATACAGTGAGTGTGTTTACATGCACTCAGATCATAATAGGATTTCTGCAGTGATCTGATTATTCAAATGGTCATGTAAACAGCACACTCTGATGTCTTAGATAAGAGTGAGGTCTAAAAATCTGATTTAAAAATCTGATAAAGAGGCTGGATTTTAGCTCAGTAATCAGATTTCTCAGTGCATGTAAACTGACTCTGATTTCTTTTGATTTCTCAGTCTGAGCATGTGCGAAAACAGACTGCGGTACTGGAAATAAGTGAGCAGCGTCGCCGCGAGACGCAGCAAAACACTTTTGGAGCGGCACTGAAACCAAATACATGCTTGACGAAATAAAGGATTTAAATATTCTTCATCTTTTCTATGATGTATGTTCATATTTTCAGGTAAAGTGGCGCGATGTGTTTTATGTTACGTTTGCGTCACGTCTTCTTCTGTGAGTTTATTGGCTGGTTGTAAAGCAGAAATCCGATTACTGTCTGACTCATGTAGACCTGGAGTTTCCCCATTATCTGATTACTTAGGTGCATGTAAACACGTTGATTGGATTACTGCTGATTTTCTGCAGTTATCGGATTATTAAATGCATGTAAACACACTCAGTGTGAATGTTTGAATGATTCAATAGTATTTAATATAAACCAGCGCATCATTTTTGTGTCGTTAAACAGACTGTGTTTGTTATTTAATGTAAAGATCAGACCATATTTTAAGATGACTTTATACATAAAAGCCGTAATTTCTCTAAGAATTTTTTCTTACCGCTGTATGTTGGCCCTCTTGCTGGGGAGGCTGTTTTACAGATATAAAGTATGTGAATAAATAAAATTATGGTGCTATGATTTTCATCTTCCAAACTTCAATTTGGAGCAGGAAGCTACTGCATGAGATGTTCTCAGATCTTCCAGATCTCCTCCGTGCTGTTGATGTTTGAGGGCTGGTGGAATGCCAGTAGCAGCTTATGACGCTCCATCAAGCAGCAGAAGAGCGTTTTCATCTGCATCAGCGTCGATCTGCTCCTCTGGAGAATTCCCTCACAGTTCAGAGCCATAAAAACACACAAGCTGCAAAATAAATAAGGAGTCAGAACATACAGTGCTGCGTTTCTGCCGGTCGTCTCTATAGATATTTCATAAGCAGCACCCTCGAAACATGTTTACAGCGAAAGTGACCTCGGGCTGCTGCGATAAATTATGGAGGCATGGCTTGTGGAGCATTATGGGTAATCCAGTCTTCAGTCTTCAGTCAGGTCTGTTAGCCAGCGATCCCACAAGCTTGTTAATGTTACTGTGAACGTTCCACAAGAAACAGGTTAAGGCAAGACAAATGATGATATTGGACCAGTCAGGCATTTTTCAGATTTTTTAGGACAAATTGTAACTACCTATTAAACTGTAATCATAAACATTTCAAAACTCAACAGAAATCTATTTATTTTAGCATGTTTAATCAGTTCGCTTGCATTTTACTGTAACTCCCAAATGTTAATAGCTTTAATGAAGCTTTAAAAGCATTAATATAACTGCAGTGTTCAAATATGAAATATTTCATGCTGCTTTTGTCTGTATAAAAATAAAAATGACTATTTACAAATGACAATTGTCTGCAAAAGCTCCCCATTTATTTTGGAGCAGTGCCCTCTAGTGTCTGTTCAGTCCAGAGAGGCAGTTCTCTTTACTAGAAATTCTCTGATAAGACCACTAAACAGTCTGAATTTTAATATGGTGTTAATTAAGCCTGCATCTGTATTTCTGCATCGAATACAACATTGTGTCCATTATTATTTACGGGTTATAACAGTAATTCCAGCGATGCACCACTACAAAAGTGGCTTTGTTCAGAACAGAGTGGTGAAGATGACAAATTTACTGAAACTGTCATATGTTTTGTCAGCTGTTCATATCAGATCAGGCTCAGATGCTCTGAATCTCCATCTGTAGATTTAAAAACACCACAGAAACCAGAAGACAACCATGAAATGATCAGACTGCTCTCACTTAACATGTCTCAAATGATAACAAACTTCATCTATAAAGCATCTTTTAAACATAGAGTGCAGCTCTAAGTGTTTCACAGAGGATAAAATATGGAGCATTAAGTCTCTATAAGACTCTATAAGAATCTATGCATAGTACAATTAAAAACACGTGGCATAAATCATAAGTGCGCTGCAAACTAAGAACACTATTATACAAAATACTATTATGAACATTGAAAATAATCATAATAGTGCCCGTTTAAGGTTACTATACATACACACTGATACTGTCTATTGATGATGTCCTTGGTGGTGTGTGGTACATTAAGTGTAATGGTCCAGCCCGGCCGCCAGCCACCAGCAGAGGGCGACGGCAACGAGCGCCATAAGTTCAGGGAACTCCAATTCCCAGAAGCCCTCGGGCTCACTAGGCCCAACCTGGCACACCTGTGGACTCCTCTACTTAAGGCTGTGGCAAACATCAGCGCTTTGTCACACCTTTGTAGAGGGGTGACCGGTACAGTACTTAGCCCAGGTGGGTACTTGGATGAAAAGAAAAGGAAAAGAAAAGAGGGCTGGAAAAAAGGAGAAATTGCCCCAAAACCACAGAAAGAAGAAAAGAGGGCTAAAAAAAAATAATTTCCCCAAAACTACTTAAGACAAAAAGAAGTCTTAAAAAAGCTCTCCTGATATACAGCTGGACGGTGATGGATCAACCTGTGGGAAACTTGGTCGAATAGGTGCATTGTTTTTGTACGTTTCCACCTGTACGTTTCCTGTGGTTGTTCAACCTGAGCCAAGTTCTATCATAAGAGCTGAACCCACCAGAATCAGTCTTCATGTGCTGATCTCTGCTCTAGACGGCCTCAGCCATGGTCCAGAGTGCATATGGACACTGTGGAACCTCCCTAATCGTTGATGGACAGTGGGGTCCGAAGGTCTGAGACCACGCTGAAAAGTTATAAACAGTAAAATGAAGAAATTTTGATGATTCTACACCGGGCGCTTTCACTGCTGCTCTCAGACGTTTGGACTGTATATCTGAAGCAGCCTGAAGCACATTTTATGAAAATTATCTTAGAATTACCATCACATTCATTCCCACTGAACAGCGTGACGGACATGAGACCCAGTTTCAGGAGTTTATCAGTGAAAACAGAACTGGCCACCTGAGCTCAGCAGGGCGGTGGAGAGGCACTGAGAGATGACCAAACATGACCAGCATGCAAAGAGTGCAGTTTGAGTCCAGATGATGTGGAATTTTAGCAGTGGTCAGCTCTATTCTTCAGGGAAGGTTTACACTAGATGTTGAACATTTGCTGTGAGGATTTGATTAAGCATTAGTGAGGTCAGGTACTGATGTTGGATGGTCAGTTCTGGGTCACTAACTCATCCCAAAGGTATTGGGTGGAGCTCCATCACTCCAGAGAACACAGTTCCACTGCTCCACAGCCCAATGCTGGGGGGCTTCATACCCCTCTAGCCCACGCTTGGAGAACATTAAAACACTGTACTGAGCTGTTTCCTGTTAGAGGTGGTTTAAAATGAATCTGCTCTCAGTCTTGGTTTGATTTTGTAGTGGTTTGTTCAGTTTGTTGTGTATTTTTAAGGTTGAAGCACACAGGGTGAAGGACTCTACTGTTTTGTTAGTTTTTCTTCTTATTGTTATTCTTTTTCTCCATTAAAATGAATCATCCAGACTAAACTGTACGTCCTAGAGACATGAAGCTTGGTCAATAGGTAGTAGTCTCTCCCACTAGTCAGGTGCACAACATGAGTCCAATCAGCCTAAAGGGGCGCTATTGTACAGCACAATATGTTTGGTTAGACAAAATTATTTTTTTTCCAGATTTCTTGGATCAAGACAAACTACATTGCAATTTGGACTTTCAGCTCCGCCTACTTACATGTTTTGCATAATTGAATAATATGTGAAACTTATTTTAAACTTTTGCAAACTAGTTGTATTTCTTTGCTCTGCTGTTCAGTCACTTGGAAAGTGTTTCAGCTGTAGATTTAATTGAATGTACTGGGCTCAGACTAAAGCTATCGATATTTAGTTAATCAGTTCATTTAGTTAATTTGTTTAGCTAATCTGGAGTGTTGGTCATTCTTTTCAGTAAATAGAAAGTGGCAACGTTGGGTGTCATACCATGGGCATTAATATTAAGCTATAGCAGCCCCAACTCTTCTGGAAGGCTTTCTACAAGATGTTAGCATGTCTGTGGGGAAATTGTGTCCATTCAGTCAAAAGAGCATTTGTGAGGTCAGACACTGATGTTGGAAGAGCGGTCCTGACTCACAATCTCCATTCCAGTTTATCCCAGAAGTGTTCAGTGGGGTTGAGGTCAGGGCTCTGTGAGGCCCACTGGAGTTCCTCCACACCAAACTGGTCACTCCATGTCTTTATGGAGCTGCTTTGTGCTCAGGGGCTCAGTCCTGCTGGAACAGGAAAGGCTCTTCCCCAAACTGCTGACACAAAGCTGGAAGCAGATAACTGTGTAAAATGTCTTTGTGCTGCAGCATCAACATCACCCTTCACTGGAACTGAGGAGCCCAAACCCTGAAAAACAGCCCAGCCCATCATCCCTCCTCCACCAAACTCTACTGTTGGCTCTGCTTTCCGGTAGGTAACGTTCTCCTGACATCCACCAAACCCAGATTCATCATCAGACTGACAGATAGAGAAGCTGATTCATCACTCCAGAGAACACGGTTCCACTGCTCCAGAGTCCAGTGGTGACGCTTTACACCACTCCAGCCGACGCTTGGCATTGCATATTTCGTACAGCTGCTCAGTCAGTGAAACCCATTTCATGGAACTCTTCAGCACTTCGTGGAGTTTCCATGGTCTGCTGCTTGGTGGCTGAACTGTTGCTGCTCCTACATGTTTCACAATAGCACTTACAGTTGTCTGGGGCAGATCTAGCAGGCCACAAATCTCACAAACTGACTTGTGGCATAGGCGGCATCCCATGATATTGCCACGTTTAAAGTCAATGAGCTCTTCATTAGGACCCATCTCACTGAACACCCAAGTGTTTGTCAATGTGCTTGACTATATATACCTTTTTAGCAACGAATGTGGCTAAAACACCTGAACTCAATAATCAGGAGGGCCTTTTGGCCATTTATTGTATCGCTAAAATCCAACATGTTAAATTCCATCTGTGCCCCCATATAATCACCCCCCCCCCCGAACACACACACCTTTAGAACAGTCTGAGAGACGATCGTGAACTAAAGATTCTACTCCCTCTCTTAATGCGTACTGCATTTTGCTGAAACAGGTTATTAATGCTGTGTGGAGTCGTATCTCCTCAGTGTCCTCATTTAAAATACACAAGTAAACTTTTATTATTTTTACACCAAACTGACACATCACAGTTCTCTCTTTCACTGAAGACAGAACTGAGAGCAGGACGTTACTTTAATTCCTAAATAGCCTGAACTTCTGCGTAAACATCAGTTGTAGTATTTCGTTTGTCCACTCTACAGTTGACCATTCCTGCTGGACTCTTCCTCCTCTTTCATTTACTCTGAGAACTTCCCAGACTGAGGAGCTGCTTCAGCACCGCTAATCCACACGGCCGGACCGAGTCCATTTAGCGCCGGACGTCGGATCGGTTTGTTTGCGATTTGTTTGCTTCCTCTTTCATGAAAACGTGGAACTGAATGAGTTCATCTGTGAAATTACTGTCCACTTTTGCAGCTGTCCACCAACACTGACCACAACACAAACACAGAATTTATAAACAGTCCATCAGATTTAGTCCACCGTTAATCTGGAAGGGGAGCTCAGAGCTGGAACTGTCTGAAGGCTTATTGTGTTCTAAAGCAGCTTCTCGTTTTCTGTCTGATCACACTTCAGAGATCAAATTCAATCAGATCAGCTCAACTTTAACGATTCACAGCACCACAAAACGACAACAGATGATCACACGCACATTTAAATTCAACGTACATTTGGACATTAATCTCTCAGGATAAAGATTATAATATTATTATTATTATTAATATTAATATTAATACTAATACTAAACTCCATGCTCACCACCTTCCCCTCTGCTTAAACAAGCAGCTGCCTGAGATACATTTATAGGAATATCTAAATCTTCATTTACATACAGATTAGCAATCTATAGGGTTTGGGAATATGACATCATGGCGCAGTGTCTTATGGGTGATCTGCCATTGGGGCAGGGTTTAGTCAGTCCTCAACTCAGAATACAATTAATCTTGCTTTTCTACCTGTTTTAGTTGATTTTGACTGATCTGAAGCCCAAGAACTCACTAAATACACTATATGGCCAAGGGTCTTCTAGGTATTGAGTTCAGGTGTTTTAGCCACACCCATTGCAATAAATTAATAAAATCATGCACATAGCCATGCAATCTCCATAGACAATGCAGTATAGGCAAGACATAAGCAGTAGAATGGGTCCTACTGAGGAGCTCACTGACTTTGCCACAAGTCAGTTTGTGAAATTTCCCTGCTAGATCTGCCCCAGACAACTGTAAGTGCTATTATAGTGAGATGGAAGCATCTAGGACCAGATCACGCAAACTCGCAGAGCAAGGCCACAGAGTGCTGAAGCACATAAGGTGTAAAATGGCATTGTATCACTCACTACAGAGTTCCAAACTGCCTCTGGAAGCAACGTTAGCACAAGAACTCTACTGGACTCTGTGGAAAATGTGTTCTCTGGAGTGCAGCGCCAACAGTAGAGTTTGGTGGAGGAGGGATGATGGGCGGGGCTGTTTTTCAGGGTTTGGGCTCCTCAGTTCCAGTGAAGGGTGATGTTGATGCTGCAGCACAAAGACATTTTACACAGTTATCTGCTTCCAGCTTTGTTGCAACAGTATGGGGGACAAATGTGTAATGGTTAGTCCACATACTTTTGGCCACATAGTGCATGTTTGCAAACAGAATAAAATGTCAGTAAGTTAACTGGGTTAAATCTGCCAGTGGCTGAATAGAATATCCATTTGTAAACTGTACATGGTCTTCAAATGACTTCACACCATCAATAAGGCAAATTTTATGAATATACAACTGTGTGGCTTCCCCCTGGATTTGGTTAAGATACATTTCCTTTTCATTTGATTACCTTTTTAAGCGTAACAAGATTAAACAGTAAATCAGATGAAAAGTCACAATAAAGCAGGAGTCTCTTTAAGCCGACTCGCACAAACACAGAGCGAGCCCTGCCAATATGGCGCAACAATCTCACAATGCAGCGTGACGTGACCGTGATTCCCAAACCCTGCTGTTGGTTACCGTGGTGATAAGGGATCATCTGGTATCTTACACAGAGCTAACAGAACCACCTGAGCTCAGACTGTCTCGCAGACTTTGGATCTACATTCTGTGACATTCACTGAAGTGCTGAGAGTCATCATGTTGGATCTGCAAGGCCACTCAGCCACAAGCATGTTAAAAAAAAAAAAGTGTGTTTGGCTCAAAAGTCTGCATCACAGTTTTGATATAGGATTTTTAAGTCGATTTCCACCAAAGGCACACACAAGGCCTGTATTTACACAATGAACAAAAATAGTGGTGTTATCTTTTCTATAGGACAGTCAAACTAAAGTTGGCCACATTCTGTATTTTATTTTCTTAAATATAAAATAATGCAGACATGCATAAATAAATTTGCACATTCTCCACAACTTTTGCAGTAAAATATTTTTATACAACCATTAATACAATCATTCACTAAAGATATCAAAGTTATATTAAAAATGCTTGTGCTATGTTCTACCTCGGGTGGGGGTATCTCAAAAACTAAGGCCTTTTTGGTAATTTGTTCCTCTACCATACGTGTTTATGGTGATGGTGACGATTCTCCAATCAGCAGGCTGCAGTTTTTCCACATCACCTTTTGGTACCGGCTCAGCTCACTTAGAACCTTGACAGAGTTGACACCAAAAATAGCACCAGGTACCAGATCTGTCAGGAAAACCAAAAAAGCTGAGTCGAGTCGGTACCATGCAGTGGAAAAGTGGCTTTTGGTGCACATTAGAACTGAACTCTGCAGGACAGCAGGTCTCCAGGAGGGGTCTGGGGTCATTGGACACCCTTGGCCCTAACTTTAGTGTAGAATTTCTAATTTCCAAGTAACTAGTGTCTTAATTATTACTGTCAAAATAACAAGACCTTCTTCTTCTTCTTATTATTATTATTATTATTATTATTATTATTATTATTATTATTATACATTACATTATAAAAATGCTGTTTCTGTGAGTGGAGCAGATGGTTTGTACACAAGAGGGAGAAACAGGATCTTTTGAAATCACACACAGACTCAGGTGGTCTCACAGGCAAGAGGGTGGGCTGGATAAACATCTGTCAGAGAAAATGCACAGCCCTGTGTTTGTTTGTTTGTTTGTTTGTTTGTTTGTCTGTCCATGTCTCACAGGAGCTCTAATTATAACTCAAAGAAAATCCATCTGTCCAGAAGTTTGTGATTACAAATTCGCAAAATTCAAACAGCAGCTTTTTTTCAAGTGCTTCCAATTTTGATCAATTGCAGCATCATTACTGCATTAAAGCACAGATGCTGTTAAATTTTTAGCGCAGTGTGTCGAGTCCTGCAACGTGAAACAGAACGGCAGCAAATTAAGCTGAATGTTTCTACAACACAGTTTCTTTTTGTAGAGTTGCAGGTGGGCAGCTGAAACATCAGGGGAGAATATTTTGTTTCAAAAAACTGCCTTTTGAACTCTTTTTTTTTCAGGCCTCATATTAATGTTGTTTACTGTTTGGAAACATTTCATAGTTCTTTTTTATTGTTACGTCAATTCTTTTTTATATTTATGACAAAGTGGGATCACAGCCCTGTATGGGCCACTGGCAGGTTACCTCTTAAACATATACAGGAAAAGGACAGCAAATAGTATTAAGAAAAGATCCCTTAGTCCTTTATAATGTACCAAACATCTAATCCAGTCTATATTGCCCTCTAGTGGTTCATATGAAATAAGGACCCAGTGGTTTAAACTTTCTTCAGCTCTAAAATGCTGTACAGGCCATTCAGACTAATAAGCTACTAGCAGGATGAGATACTTAACTCTGCTCACAAAGAAATGATAATATATAGAGTCTTTATTAATATAGCTTAAAAGAAATTTCTGAAAGTAGATGTGGCAACTTAACATATCCTGTGTTTCCAAAAAATAAGACTTTAGCATTATGTTAAACATCTGCCATATAATAAAATATTGTACAAAACTTTTTCATACCCAGTAATTTTCGTGCGAACACTGAGCTCTATTCTATACTGAATATATATATATATATATATATATATATATATATATATATATATATATATATATATATATATATATATATATATATATATATAAACACACTCACTGGCCAGTTTATTAGAAACCCCTACTGTAGGCCACTTTATTACCCCAACCGGGCCTTTTTAGCTCCACAACCAATTTTAGTTTTTGTGGAATAATTTTAAAAATATTTAAGCTGGAATAATCATGTTTTTATACAAGCAACATAAACATCTCTGCTGAACTTTGTCAGCTCAATCGATAGATACACACATCAAATTATACAGGAACACTGACTGACCAACCGCTCTAGAAAATGAATGCCTAGAAATGAAAGAATTCAAAATATCCTTACAACAATCACAATGACTAATATTAGTTATATTGACTACATTTAAGATTTTACACTTGCTGTGATATTATTTTTTGCAGTGTATCGGCTCAGGAACACTGTGACAAACCATCAACAGACGCTGCTTGTTGCTTTTAGATGCCGTCTTTTTCAGGGACGTCCTTGTTTATTTCAACATGACACACCAATAAACAGGCTGTGTAAGCAGAGAGTGCAGGTGCTGGACTGTCTCCTCTTGAAAACGGACACAGAGCTGAGCAGGTGAACACTTTGTGAGTGAAGAACGGCAAAAAACTGGATCAGTTTGTCTCTTCAGTCCACAAATGATTATTAAGACTAGCGTCCATGCTGGAGAACGGCTCCCACCCCATGACTGAGACTCACTGGGCAGCTCCTTCAGTGACCAGCTGCTTCACCCCAAGTGTGTGAAAGAGGCCATCGCTGGTCCTTCCTTCCTTCCTGCTGCTGTTAGACTGAACAACCAGCACTGCTCCCAGTAGAACCTCCTCCATTAGACCTCACACACCCACAGAACATACTGTGAATTCATCACCATTTCCTGTGTGCAATATAATCAATACTCCATGTTCAATATCCAATGTGCAACACATGTAAAATATCATTACAGTGTAAATAAACCACATCAGTGTTGCTGCAGTGCTGAGAATGATCCACCACCCAAATAGTACCTGCTCTGTGAGGGTCCATGGGGGTCCTGACCACTGAAGAACAGGGTAAAAGGGGGCTAACAAAGTATCAGAGAAACAGATGCACTACAGTCTGTAACTGTAGAACTACAAAGTGCACCTATATAGTAAGTGGAGCTGATAAAATGGACAATGAGTGTAGAAACGAGGAGGTGGTCAGAATGTTATGCCTGATCGGTGTATATATTGTCTGTATTTGCTGCTGTAGCACTGTGAAGTTCCCCGCTGTGGGACTAATAAAGGATCTTTTCTTATAAGAAAAGGTGATGCATCACTCCTGTCCAGCCTTTTTTTGGACCGTGTTGCAGACGTCATATTT
This sequence comes from Colossoma macropomum, assembly GCF_904425465.1. Lineage (NCBI taxonomy): Eukaryota > Metazoa > Chordata > Actinopteri > Characiformes > Serrasalmidae > Colossoma > Colossoma macropomum. The sequence continues at coordinate 224,265 of NW_023495290.1, read as the reverse complement.
TTTGAATGAACATGGATGATGAGTTCATAAAGTAAAACATGAAATATATTTTGTATAGTTTTCGATTTAAATTTAATTCAGGTTAAACTGCTGCTTCCTGTTTTTACTTGCATTTCACACACTGTCCCAACTATTTTGGCACTTGCAGTCTATGCTGAGGGCGGCACACAGACAGAACTAGAACCACAGTTATAGAACTGCAACCAAAATATTAAGTTCTGCTCTAGCAAGAACCCCAAAATACACACTCCACACAGGCCCTGTGTTCCTCCTTCATCCTTACATTAACATTCATTTATCCACCATTTAAAACCATCATATGATCTAATACAGCCAAAAAAACAAACAAAACAAAGCAAATCTGCTAGAAAAACCAGCACAGACCAGCATGACTGGTCACCACCAAAACCAGAACATCACTGCTGTCGCAACAAAACCTCGTATCTCCATTTTTTCCGTTTATTAAGTTTTTGTCATAATTTGCAAGTTCCCGTTTTCCTTTACATTGTGTGTAAATTTCATGATAAATGGACCAAAAGAAACCGAAATGACTTGGAAAAAAGTCTGGTTCCATTGACTTACATTAATAGTGAAGTATGTTTTTGCTTCTCCTGTAAAGTTACTTCGGAAATATGAGGTTTTGTTCTGACAGCAGTGATCTGCTGTGTTTTGGATGCTGCTGTGCTGGTCAGCAGCAATGGAAGTTGATAAGGTTGGTCACCAGTAAAATCAGCAACCGTTGTCCTTTGGATGTTGGTGTGCTTGTCAACCAGCATGACCATGTAGGATGACCAGCTAAACCAGAACCAGACCAGCTTAGACCGGCATGGAATTAATGCATCTTTCAGCAGGGAAGACGAACACATGAAATAAGTGAGATGTAAACACACACCAGTGAATTCAGTGAACTGAATTATACTGAAATTCTTTCAAAATGTCACAAACTGAGAAAATGACTTTCATTTATGCACCATTTATACTCCTGCTGTATAATTTACTTCATAAATGCTTTATATAAACTTTATCTGATAGGTACATTTTCTATTAATTAACATATCAATGCAGTTCTCATTACAGGTGCTGAGATTTCACGTTTTGTTGTTACTGTTAAAAACCAATAAAATACAAGTTAAAGGGGAATTCCACCAATTTTTCAAATTGTCTGTATAATCCAGTGGTTGATAGATAAACCAAGTCATTCAGGGTGGTTTGATGTGAAATTATTCATTTGCAGAGAAACTCACCAACTCGGATGTCTTTACAGTGGTGGTGATGGGAACCAGGGGTCGCCATGACTACAACACAAATATAGACATTTTATTTACTATCCAGAACCACCAGTGAACCTACACGAGTCTTCTGAGTTTATATGGAATGTTGATGATGGAAAATAGTGGAAAATCTGAAATAATAAGTTTTCTTTGGGGACTATTTTGCCTCACAGTACCCTGCATGTATCCCTCCACCATGAATGGAGTTTAAGTTCTCTAAACTATCATAAAACAGTGTCTCAGTCATCAGGCAGTGAATTCATAACCATTTCATGTAGGAACTTTCTGTGAGGGAGCTTTTAGAGGTGGACGTCTGGTTCCTATCACCACCACTGTGAACAGTTCTGAAGTTTCTCTAGAACAGAGCGTTTCACACCAAACCACTCTGAACCGCTCTGTGGAGTTGTTAACCCTTTTATTATGCATAATATTTGAAAAAAAATTCATACCACTTTAAATCTGCAACAAGTATATATTAATCTTAAACATTAAAGCACTATTAAAAGTAACTCACTCATATTGCCACGTATCCCTGAACACTAACTTAGCAGTAGGTCAGAATGTCCAGTTTTATCCGGTGTGGTTGCAGGTTTTTATTCCAATCAATTAGAACACCTGATCAATTGGTTTAATACTGAGACCAGCTGATCAGTTCTGCTCCTGCTTGATTGGAATGAAAACCAACAGACATGCTGACCTTTAGTGGATAAGATTAGTGACCTCTTTATTAGACTGGCAGTAGTTTATATCAGTGGTCACCTGCCCACGTGGAGATCTGTCCTGCAGAGCTTAGTTCCAACCTGCATCTGACATGCACCACTAACACACCTGAACCAGCCAATCAAGTTCATTATCTGCGGCAGGTACAGCAGATTGTAGTCAGAACTGGACAACTTGCAGGCAGGCAGAGCTCCAAGAAAATGGTTGGTGACCACTGATGACCCAGCATCACCACAGCACTCCAGTATTATTTATTATGTGATGTGTAAAAAAACTGCATCCTGAGCTCTAAATCAGTTTAAATAAGATCATTTAGTACTTCATGCCTGTAACCCTTGGGTTTGGGTCAAAGTGACCTATTCATGAGACACTTTATTAGTGTTTAAGAAATATAAATTTTATTCCTTTGTCATCTTTTATAAAATGAAGTGTTGCATTCATTTGTAGCATGCTCTTAGATTTGCTCAACCACTATGGATGCAGGCCAGACAAAAAAACCTCAATCACAAGTTTTATGAATGTGAAAAATGGTTAAACAAATTCTGCATCATTATTTATTTTCCATCAAATACATCAGTAACCAGTCAGTGTTCAACAGTGATCAAAGCAGATTTAGCATCGTGTTTTTTTCAAATGCAAATAAAAAAAATTAAACAACTGCAGCTTAAAATCCACTGAAAAGATATTTTAGCCATTTAAAAGAAATAAAATTTATAATCATGCTGGTAAAGATGTCAACAGTTCCTCCATTGGAAAACAAACAGAACTCAAAGTTTGGCACCTACAATGTAATTTTACACAGATTAAGACTTAAAGGCCCACAGACACTCTGGACTATACTCAGCTCAGAGGTCATCAGCTGCAGGGCTTTAGTCCAGCAATAAAAACATTAATCAAACCTGGTGACTATTACTTCCATTCCAGCAGGTGTATTATAACCTCCTACTGGAATAACTGTGACAGTGCAGTGGTGTTCAGGACTGAAGTCCTCCAGGCCTTGGTGGTTAACCTGCTCAAAAACCTGGTAACTAATGGCCGAGTGGTGTCTGAAAAAGGAAAACCACCAAACTGAGCTGGACTGAAGCCCTCCAGAACCAGAACCAGAACCAGACACCCCTGCACTACATAGTACTGCTCGGTTGCAGTTATTCAACATCAGGGGTGTCCAGTCTTCTCCAGAAAGGGCCGGTGTGGTTGCAGTTTCCCTTTCCAATCAAGCAAAAGCACATCTGATCAATCGTTTGAAGACGGAGATGAACTGTTTAAAAAAGTGGAAGCAGATGAGCTCCTGCTTGGAGGGAATGCAGCCACACCGACCCTTCGCTGAAAAGCTGTTCAAGGAGGTTCCGGTCAAGCAGAGTTTGGTAATCTACCTGCTCAAAACACACCTGATTCAAACTCGGGAGTTAGTTACCAGGTTTTTGAGTAGGTAAACCACCAAAACTGTGCTGAACTGAAGTCCTCCAAGACCTGAACACCAGCTCAGAGAACTACCCAGGCACAGTCCTTCCAAAGAGAGATAGGCCATGCATGTTTGGTCTACACTCTTAAAAATAGACAGTTCTTCATTTAAAAAAAAAAAAAGAAAAAGTTCTATATTGAACCAAGAACAGTCAAAGGACCCTTTGCATGGTGAAAGTGTTATGCAGATTGATTTGAGAACATGCTGCAGATGGTCCAATACAGAATCTTTCTGGAAAAGGTTCTACGTAGCACCAAAAAGCGTTCTGCTATTGTTAAGATGTCAAGCTTGTAACAGAAGAACCCTTTTCAAAAAGGTTCTATATAAAACCATTTACAGCAATCTAATAAACCCTTTTACGATGCCAAGGGTTCTCAGTTCGTTGTTCTACATAGAACAGTTTTCTTTACCAAAGAACCCTTGGAGAACCATCTTTTTTAAGTGTGTACACTGTGACTGCTGGTGCCACTTCTGCTGATCCTGAATGCCGTTTTAAATCAGCGGTGAATCTGCAAGCAAAGACAGAGAAGCAAAGGTCCATGCAAAAGACTTTATTACAGAGTCCGATTAAAACAGTCTTAAAATATTTGGGGGAGGGGGGAAAAGATGGCATCAACAACCCCGTGAAGTCAGCCGGGACATTCCCCATACCCTTAACAGGCCGGGACAAGTGCAATACTCCAGCAGAACAGAACATTGCTACCGATCCCAACCTGCAAAGAAAGGGGCGAGTCGACACGAAGCCGCTATCGAGCTCGTTCACCGCTACAGTCAGTTTTGCATGGATTTGCACAGCAACAGGGGGAACGCTGAATGCAAACCAGCAAAACTGACCAGACCAGTGATGACAATCAGCGTCCGGCCAGCGACCGCAGCGTCCACCACGATGCACGCGTCTAGAAGTACTTCAAGTGCTCACACTGCAGTAGAAGCGTTACAGTAAACTACCTGCACTATAAGCACTTTAATACTGCTGGGACCAACAAGTGGCTGCAGGAGGAGGATGAGGAGGAAGGGGGGGGGGCGATCTCCTGGAAACAAGACGGACGGACAGACAGACGGAGACACGCACACAGCGCTACGGCCAGCAACCATCTGAGCCAAACAAAGGAAATGACGGGGAAAGCAGGCCACCATCAGTTTTGCATAGATTTGCACAACTCAATTTTTCTTGTAGTGCAACTATGCAAAACTAGCAGAGAACTGCATTAAAAGAGAGAGGGAGGAGGGGTGGGGTCACAGCCAATCACAGCAGAGAGAGTGTGTACAGGGGAGGGGGTTAAGGGGACACAGCCAATCACAGCAGGCAGACATCCCAGCCCCTTATGCCAGAAGGGGCACTTAGGGCAGTAGGTGCTAGTCTATTCCACTATCTGCACTAGATGCACCTTAGCATAAGCAGTCGTCCAGCTCACGCCGCCGCGGCTCCGTGCTCACGGGTGACTGCGCGTCAGTGTAGAGCTTGAAGTGCCTCCACTGCAGTAGACAATGCACAGAACTACCTGCACTGTAAGCACTTTGACCCTACAGTGACATGGGTCCCCACAGAAGAGCCCCGGATGAAGATGGAGTGACCTCAGTTGGACCCTCTGACGTGGGACGTCTGGAAAAAGGAAACAGAAGCAGGTTATTCCCACATTCACATTACAGAATAAGACCATAATCTTATGTTTATCAGAATTATTTTTGCACTGCCTGTAACTTATATTGGATTTTTGGTTGCCAAATATTGTCAATTGTTTTATTTTTATCACTGGGTTTTCTTGTTTAAGTCCACTTTTTTAGCTCTCTTTAAAAATAAAGACTTCTTTTAAACGTAACACGAGTTTAAAAAAGAATAAAAGCGTATAAATAAACAAACAGCAAAAAAACCTTAATTAATTTAATTCACACTTAAGCTAAAAGCTTTATACGCAAGTGCAGCGCAAGATGAGCGTGCACTCACTCGTGCGTCCCGCGCGGCATGCCCGCGCATGCGCGCTCGTCCTCGTGAGCGCGGGCTCCCTCCCCCAACGCGTAAGGAGAGGGAGGAAGGGAGGAAGAGGGCGCATGCGCGGGCCTGCCGCTCGAGTGCGCAAGCGTTCCCCTCCTTAAAGCCCCGCACTAATATGGCGCATGCGCCCGCGCGCGTGCACAGCCACCCCCTCCCCCCGCGCAACCTGCACCAACATGGCGCCGCCGAGTCCGCAGCGCCCGTGCGCCTGAAACTCACGCACACACAGCGCGCGGCGCCGCAGTCACCCACATCAAAGCCTCGCGACAACGACAAAAAAACGAACAAACAAAATAACACTGAAAATAAACTACTAACTGTTCAACCCGCGAGGAAATTACCGCGAGCTCACCGACCGACTGCTCTCGGGCTCGCGCTACTACTCAGCGCGCGCGCGTGTGTGTGTATTAGCACAGAGTGATTAGCTTTAGCTCGCGCTGCTTTTGCCCCCCTTCTCCGTTTCTGCTCGCTAACGGAGCTACAAGCCTCCCCCCTTTAAACGCGCGCCCTCCCTCAGATACACGCGCAGAAACCCGCACAGCGAGCAAAAACACCACTAAACTCACCAACTCGCACAAAAGAGCGCGTCCGGCCTGCGCGTGCACCAAGACCACGCGCGCCCGAAGAGCAGCTAGCGTAGCTGCTGGCTGTTCGTTATTTTTTGATAAACGGATGTTTACGGTCACCGCAGTCGGCCCGTTTCGCAGTTTTGGGGTTGAGAGTGTCGACATTCACCTCAAATATACCACTTTTATCCGCGCGCTGGACGTTTTTGAGCCTCTTCTCTGTGTGTGAACGCGTGTTAGCTGTTAGCCGTTAGCTGCGCGCGGCCTCCTGCCCCCATGTGCTGCTTTTGTTCTGCAGCCACTCCGAGCAGCGCGCGGATCCGTTCAAACACGGTGAACCCTGAACACATTAAAACACCGTAAACACCGAGCGCGAGGCCCGCTACCCCGCGCGCTCCGCTGCGTTATTACACTTATTTATTTTTCTTCTTCTCTTTTTCCCCCCCTTTTTTTTTTAGAATTTGTGAAGCGCGCGCGGGCGGAGGCTCCCCGCAGCAACAGCAGCACCGCGAGCCGCCGCACGCGCTTTCAAACTCTGCCTGTGTCCGCGAGCCTCACTGTTTGGACGGAGCGCGCGGCTCGCTCGTTCCCCCCCTCCGCCGCGCGCGCGGTTAATTTATTTACGCGCCCCGCTCCGCCCGATCGGTGCGCCGCTCCGTAAGTCTCGCGCCAACAGGTTTCATGTCAACAACACGCGCGCGGCCGGATCCTCCATCTTCACTCACTCACGCGCTCTCCTCCGATCTTACCGTTCATGCTGCACGCGGGGACCGAAACCACAAAGTCCAGCGGCGTCCGCGCGAGACTCTCTCCTACAAATACACAAACAAACAAACAAACCAGCCAATAAAAAAATAATAAAACACACAGTGGAGTAAACAATAAACCCGCGCGGCGGCGGTGCGCGCTGCGCTGAGCCATGTGCGCGTGAATGAAGGGCGGCGCCCGCGGAACGTAAATATCTTGAGCCTAACACTTCATTAGCATACTCAAACTACTTCCGCTCGGAGCTCCACCCACCACAACAACGGCCACTACCAGCTCAGAACAAACTCAGTTCACTGAAATTAAACACTGTATAACACCACATCTGGACAAAAACGATCAACAAAACATGGCTTATTAAAATTAAACACTGTAAAACACCACATCTGCACAAAAACGGTCAACAAAACATGGCTTATTAAAATTAAACACTGTATAACACCACATCTGGACAAAAACGGTCAACAAAACATGGCTTATTAAAATTAAACACTGTATAACACCACATCTGGACAAAAACGGTCAACAAAACATGGCTTATTAAAATTAAACACTGTATAACACCACATCTGGACAAAAACGGTCAACAAAACATGGCTTATTAAAATTAAACACTGTAAAACACCACATCTGGACAAAAACGGTCAACAAAACACGTCTCATTAAAATTAAACACTAACACCACATCTGGACAGAAACAGTCAAAAAAAACACGGCTTATTAAAATTAAACACCGTAAAACACCACATCTGGAGAAAAACAGTCAACAAAGCACGGCTTATTAAAATTAAACACCGTAAAACACCACATCTGGACAAAAACGGTCAACAAAACACGGCTTATTAAAATTAAACACTGTATAACACCACATCTGGACAAAAACGGTCAACAAAACACAGCTCATTAAAATTAAACACTGTAACACCACATCTGGACAAAAACGGTCAACAAAACACGGCTCATTAAAATTAAACACTGTAACACCACATCTGGACAAAAACGGTCAACAAAACACGTCTCATTAAAATTAAACACTAACACCACATCTGGACAGAAACAGTCAAAAAAAACACGGCTTATTAAAATTAAACACTAACACCACATCTGGACAGAAACAGTCAAAAAAAACACGGCTTATTAAAATTAAACACCGTAAAACACCACATCTGGAGAAAAACAGTCAACAAAGCACGGCTTATTAAAATTAAACACTGTAAAACACCACATCTGGCCAAAAACAGTCAACAAAGCACGGCTTATTAAAATTAAACACTGTATAACCACATCTGGAGAAAAACAGTCAACAAAACACGGCTTATTAAAATTAAACACTGTATAACCACATCTGGAGAAAAACAGTCAAGAAAGCACGGCTTATTAAAATTAAACACTGCGTAACACCACATCTGGACAAAAACAGTCAACAAAACACAGCTTATTAAAATGAAACACTGTATAACCACATCTGGCCAAAAACAGTCAACAAAGCACGGCTTATTAAAATGAAACACTGTATAACCACATCTGGCCAAAAACAGTCAACAAAACACAGCTTATTAAAATTAAACACTGTATAACCACATCTGGCCAAAAACAGTCAACAAAGCACGGCTTATTAAAATGAAACACTGTATAACCACATCTGGACAAAAACTGTCAACAAAGCACGGCTTATTAAAATGAAACACTGTATAACCACATCTGGACAAAAACTGTCAACAAAACACTCCTTTTTGAAATGAAACACTGTGTAACACCACATCTGGACAAAAACAGTCAACAAAACACGGCTTATTAAAATTAAACACTATAAATCACCACATCTGGACAAAAACAGTCAAGAAAGCACGGCTTATTAAAATTAAACACTGTGTAACACCACATCTTTAGAAAAAAAAGTGGTAATATAACAAACTATAATTAAAAATATTAAAACTATTAAAACCTATAATTTCACATCTGGTGAAAAACTGTTAATAAAATAGTTTACTGAGATTAAACACTACATAGCACCACATGTGGAGGAAAAAAGTCAAGAAAACTCAGCTTATTAAAATTAAACACTACGTAACACTACATCTGGAAAAAAACAGTGTAAGTAAAACAGTTTATTAAAATTAAACACTACACAACATCACATCTGGAGAAAAAGTCAATAAAACACAGCTTATTAAAATGAAACACTATAAAACACCACATCTGGAGAAAAACAGTGTAAATAAAACACAGTTTACTGACATTACGCTACGTCTGAAGATATATAAACGGCATCTGAAGAAAAAGTGTTTTTTTGTTTTTTTTTCAGGTGCCTGAATATTTCATATCATTTGAACCTGCCACAACATTGAAACATGCCCAAAGTTTTACTCTGCACTTTATTGATGTGAAAATAAGCAGCCTAACTGCCTATAAACCTGCTGTGGCTGAAATTTGGAAATTATTCTCAAAAGTGTTGCAACTACAATGTATATGAGACATAGATTATATACAGCCAATTAAAATAAAACAGACACACTTAATTATTAGTGATAGATCATAAACCACGCAGTCGAGGAATAATGGAGATATTCTGATTGTAATTCAGACGTTAGTCAGACCGACAGACAGACGGGAACAGAACAGAGAGAGTGATTAGTGTATAGAGCGACTCAGGACCACCTTCGACTTCACCTTCACCTTACAGATAAACGTTTACATCTCGGTGGTCCCGAGAAACGGACATCAAAAACAGAGTGTGTCAAAATTAAAATGGGAAAATAATGTAATATATCAATCTTGGATGAAGACTGGAATAACTTGGATTCATATTCAATATTCAACATCATTTCACTGTTGTCTGAAGAAAATCTCGTATCTCCAAAACGGTATCTTTACAGGAGAAGGGAAAACCTACGTTACTTTTAATGTAAGTCAATGGAACCAGACCTTTTTCTGAGTCATTTTAGGTCATTTCTTTTAGTCCATTCATCATGAAATTTACATGGAATGTAAAGGGTAAGAGGAATTTTCAAATTTTGTCAAAAACTGAAAAACGACAAAAATGGAGATACAAGGTTTTTCTTCCAACAGCAGCGATATTCAAGATTATTAAGAAAATTTAATTGGAAATATTTGGTTAGGTTTTTTTATATTCTGATGCACAAAGGAAGTCACCAGAGACAGTGCTGGAGACGGTGTGGTGCTCAAATGGCTGATCATTTTCATATCATATTTTTGGGGCTGTCCAACAATTCTGTCTGTTTGGCAAGAGATTAGAAATGTTATTGGGGACTTATTTGGAATTATGTTTGAGTTTTCAGGGATGAATCTTTATTTGGGGAAAGTACTCCAGTTAGTAGGGAGAATGATAAATACCTGCTTCAAATATTATTGGTAGCTATTAAAAAGGCCATAACAAGAAAGTGGAAGCAGCGGGACCCCCCGTTGGATGGTAGATTATCTCCTACGCAGCCTTTGTTCTTTAGTTATGTTTGTTCATGTTTTTATTAATCTGTCTTTTCTCCTGGACGTCCTCCAATGATAACTGTAAAATGAGAAAATACAGCTAAAAAAACAGAATATGTTGCACTGATGAATTATGAGGGGAAAACGCTAAAATGCTGCAAATATTCAGTGGAACAGGGAGTCAGTTTAAACAGCTCCATCAGATCATTTCCTACAGCGTAAGACTCCTTACTATTAACAACTACAACTCACTGACGTACCATCACACATTTAATAATGACCACATTACTGTCACTGAACACCATGAAGATCATACTTAGATATAAATATAAGATATTTAGATATAATGCTAACGAAAGCTTAACCTGATGTACTGCTATGCAACTACAACTGCATCAGATTCACACTGAAAAACTGATACCTGACCTCCAAACCTCCATATTTGATGCCAAACTTTTGTAACCAAACTCTAAACCTGCATACATGAGCTCCAAACCTCCCTGCATGAGCTCCAAACCTCCATACATGAGCGCTAGACTCCAGAGTTGCAGGTATGAAATCATTAAAATTCCTGTTAAATAGTGCAGATAAAAAAAATAAAGTGAAATGAATATAAACCCTATTCCAAAAAGTTGAGACCTTGACTTTGAACTGAGGCATGCAACACATTCCAAAAAAAGTTACGACAGGGGCAAAATAAGACTAGGAACATTGTGAAATGTTCCAGAAAACATCTTAAAGGTGATGCAATCATGCTTGGGTTTAAAAGGAGCATCCAGGAAATACAGGTTCATTAATGAGCGAGGACGGGTCGAGGCTCTGCACTTTGCCAAAACATGCATCAATGGTTTAAGAATAATGTTCTACATCAAACATTTGCAAGTACTGAAGGTATTTCACCCTCAACAGTACAGAATATCATCAAAAGATTCAGGCAATTCTGAGAAATCTAAGTGCGTAAAGGACAAGGCCAAAATCACTGGATTAAAAACGAACATGGCCCTAATGAATATAAACACATGGGCTCAGGAGGGAATACTTCAGAAAACCCTTGTCAGTAAACCCTTTCACTCACTGCATCCACAAGTGCTAGTTAAGACTCTACTATCCGAAGAGGAAGCCGTATATTGCCGCCGACTTCTCTGGGCTAAAGTTCATCTAATATGGACTGACACAAAGTGGAAATGTGTGCTGTGGTCTGACGAGTCCACCTCTCAAATTGTTTTGGAAATAATATGCCGTGTTCTCCAGGCCAAAGGACCATCCCAATTGTTACCAACACGTGGTTTGAAAGCCAGTGTCTGTCATGGTGGGGTGGGTAACTTGCACATCTGTGAAGCCACCATTAATGCTGAGGGGTACAAATACACTTTAGGGCAACATTTGCCATCTAGACAATGAGTGTGTTTATATGCATTCAATAATCCGATCATCGGATTTCTGCAGTTATCTGATTATTCAAATGGTCATGTAAACAGAACACTCTGATTTCTTAGATCAGAATAAGGTCTAGAAATCTGATTAAGAAATATGATAAGTTGGATTTTAGCTCAGTAATCAGATTTCTCAGTGCATGTGAACTCTTACTCTGATTTCTTTCGGATTTCTCAGTCTGAGTATGTGTGAAACAGACCGCGGACCGGAAATAAGCGAGCAGCATAGCTGCGAGTCGCGGCAAAACACTTTTGGAGCCACACTGAAACCAAATACATGCTTGACGAAATGAAGGATTTAAATATTCTTCATCTTCTAGATGATGTATGTTCATATTTTCAGGTAAATTGCTTTGATATTTTGAAAAAAGCCGCAGCATGAAGTTTGAGTTTATACTTATGTTACTTTTATGTTATGTTACCTTTATGTCATGTCTCCTTCTGTGAGTTTATTGGCTGGCTGAAAAGCAGAAGTCTTTTTGCTTTCTCAGTTAATTGTGTAAATGCAATATACTTTTATATTTTTTAATATACTTTTTCACACCAAATCCCACCAAATGATTATCTGTTTGTTTTAGAATAATTATCATTCCACCTTTCTCCAGTTCAGTTTGTTCCAGCACTCTGAAGGTCAGAGAAGACCCAGTGCTGATTTTGGTTTAGAGGTTTGGAGCTCAAGTGTGGAGGTTTAGGGCTCAGGTATGGAGGTTAGGAGCTCACGTATGGAGATTTGGATGTCAGGTATGGAGGTTTGGAGCTCAGATATGGAGGTCTGGTGCTTAGGAATTAAGGTTTGGAGCTCAGATATGGAGATTTGGAGCTCTGATATGGAGGTTTGGAGCTCACATATGGAGGTTTGGAGCTCTGATATGGAGGTTTGGAGCTCACATATGGAGGTTTGGAGCTCACATATGGAGGTTTGGAGCTCTGATATGGAGGTTTGGAGCTCTGATATGGAGGTTTGGAGCTCACATATGGAGGTTTGGAGCTCTGATATGGAGGTCTGGAGCTCTGATATGGTGCTTTGGAACTTAGGTGTGGCAGTTTGGAGTTCTGGAATAGAGATCTGGAGCTCAGACATGGAGTTTTGGAGTTCAGGTAAAGCAGGTAGCTGCTAAGGCAGTCTGTAGCTAAGCTATGATTCAGTATTTCCAGCCTATTACACAAAAAAGAACATTTCCTGTTAAAGCTGATGAAGCTAGACAGGCCTGGACATGACGCTGTTTCACCATGTTTCACTTTCTTTTTTGAACGTCATTAACGTCTCTCCACATGTGTCTGCTGTTTAGCGTTAGCTGTCTGGTTGATGCATGGTCTGTTATTACTGTTGTCATTTTATTTATTTGTCAGTGTAATGTTTATGTCAGGAACAGACACGTGAGCACAGGATGATCAGCCTTTAATGAAACACCATTAACTAAACCCTAAAGAACTCACAGTGTAGCAGGAGAGAGAAGACAACAACTAATACATTTAGTGTTGCTAACTAAAGATGCTGTTTAATATTTCTGTTATAATATCAAATATTTGAGTAAGATGATAAACCTACAGATCTCTGCAACTAATGGAAATGTAAAGTTTGTTTTGTGCTTCTGCCGCTTGTGAGCAATTCAGCCAAAAGTCTGTGAGCACAAATGTAACAATGTTACCCCGGAGTTAACCGTAACGGGCGAGTTGTAACAGAAAAAGGTTCTAAACTGTCACTGGGGTGGAACCTTTAAGGTTACGTCTTCAGAACCTTTAGTTAGAAAGCACTGCTTCACATTCTGTTCCATCATGGATACATACAGAAATCTTATATATAATAAATATAAAAGCTCCTAATAAGCCCACAAAAGTCTAAACAAACCTGAAGAAATGGATTTGTTTTCAGTGATGCAGCATTTAATGAACTGAAAGCTCATTTCTTTTAACTCAACTTTTAACATAAACAACAAGTTTTATACTATTTATTATTACTTTTTTTTTTTTAATAATGGAAAAAGAACAGAAAAAGCTAAAAGTGTGGACTGAATAAAAGCCCATACCTGCCGTTTTCCCTCCGGCTCTGTTTCTGACAGTATGTTAAAATATTTAGTGTCTTGACAGAATAATGTGTTTTTTTCAGAATACTGACCTGATATCGTTAAATAACGATTTATTTTTTCAAAATATTGACTTAACATCTCAAAATCATGACTTATTTTTAAAAAATATTTCCTTAGTATCTCATTAAAATGAAATAATTTCTCCAAAATACTGACTTATTATTTTGAAATTATGACTTGTTTTCTCAAAACAATATTTTCTCAAAATAGTGACAGTATTTTAAATAATTACTAATTTTTTCAAAATATTGACTTAGTATTTTGTAATAATAACTTAATTTCTCCAATATACTGACTTATCTCAAAATGACTTTTTTCTGAAAATATGGATTTCAAATCATGAAATAATGACTTATTTTGTCAAAATGCTGACTTTATTATTCCAAAATTATTTTCTCAAATATTTTTTCAAAATATTGACTTGGTATTTCAAAAAAATGATCTTTTCTGAAAATGTTGACTTAAAATCTTGAAATAATGACTTGTTTTCTCAAAATACTGACTTAATATCTCAAAAGGATGAGTTCTTTTCTTTAAAATATTGACTTAGTTGATTTGTTAAAATAATGACTTATTTTCTAGAGATTGTAAAAAAGTGAACAGCTACTTTGGAATAATAACTCATTATTTAATCATAGTAAGTCTAAATTCTAAGGAAATAAGTCATTATTTAGGGATCCTGTGTCAGTTTGCTGACGCGCTGCTGCCGCAGACAGAGCGAGTGATTCTTCTCCTCTATCTGGTGTGAATGTTCCTCAGCAGGTCTGAGCTGAAAGTGGGCCAGTTCTGCCCTTTAAGCCCACCAGTGAGTTTTTATCATTTCAGAAACATGTTAATTGTAATAATTGATAAGGTTACAAACAACTAATAACAAACACCTCTGCTCCACCGTGTGTGTGTTCTCCGGCCCACTGGCCTCCGCCGGCCTTAAAATGGCAGCAGCAGAGCTCCACCCACCCGTGGTGGTCCGGGGAACAGTGGGGGTGGGGTTTAGTGCGGTATGTATGTGTGTGGTGGTGGGGGGGTATAGAATTGTCTCTGGGCGACCTGGGGGCAGGCCAGCTGACCTTTGACCTCCAGCCCTATTCATGTGTAAAAAGCTCACAGAGAGGAAAAAAGGGAAAAAACAGCCCTCAAAGAAGGAGCCGACAAAAACAGCAGAAACCGGACGAAGAAACGCAGATTTTACAGACAAAAAACTAAGATAACAACAATAAAACAATCGTTTTAATTTCTTTTACTGTTTTTCTTTTAAAAGGTCATAGAAATGTCCATCATACATGAGAGGGCTAAGCATTCTGACCATGTAGAATCATTAAAGCAAAGAGGTCAGAGAGTTTGACCATCTAACTCCCTGTAGCGCTTATTGAAACCCTTACAAAGGAAAACTGAGTTTTTCTCACTACTTCAAAGAAAAGAGTTGGATATTGTGTGTAAACATTGTTCCAAGTGTCAGATCCATACATACAGCCTGTAAATGGAGACTAAACTGCAAAAACAGTCTGTTTTCTGTGATGTCACAAAAACCCACATATTTACATTCAGCCTACAGTAATTCAGCCCTACCCTTTTAGAATACAGCAGTTTAGCTCCTCCCACTCAACCGGACAGAAGTTCATCAGTCTGAAAAACTCCTTCATGATGTAAAGAACTCTTTAATCACGCAAAGGGTTCTTTGAGTGCTCATGGCTCTATATAGAACCATTTTCTTTACTGAAGAACCCTTGAAGAACCATCTTTATTATTTCTTGTTAGCCATTAAACGTAGTGCTTTTATTAGCATATAATGCTAATGTTTACACCATTATCATTTTTTATCTGATACTGAGAAAATAAAATTATTTATCTAATTAGCTTTTAATCATAAATTAATGGTCCTTAATCTTTATTTGTTTAGTGAAAATTAACTGTAGTGTTCTTCTCTGGCTTATTTAGCCATGTTTTTATTAGCCTACATTGCTACATTAGCTTTTACCAATTTTAATCTAAAACAGTGTAAACTAAACCTTGTCCACTGTGGCTAAGCTAACAAGGCTAACAGCATGCTGCTTTTAAACGCTGTCAGCTATTAATGCTACTGTAGCTAGCTAGGCTAAATTAGCCACTGCTTTCTAGCTAAAGCTAAAGCTTCAGCCTCACAGCTGTAAAAGACTCCACAAGGAGGATAAGTTACTAAAGTAGAGTTCAATAATTTTGTTTTTGTTTCAAATATTTATTTATTTTTAATTAATTTGTTTATTTTATTTTATTTTTGGTAATTTAGCTGAATAAATCAGGTCCTAAACTGAAGGCCGAGCCCTAATAGTCACATTTCGCCACTGAATTTTTGATGTCCACATTTTTACTGTTTTCACTGTACAAACCAGAAATAATTCCCCTTTAAAAGTATCAGAATCTGGACTAGTATCAAGATATTAACTTCAGTATAACTTGGTGTTGTACTGAAAATTAAATTAGTGGTATATTTTATTTCCACTGGTTTCTCGTCTACGTTACTGGTACATTCCCTTACAGTAATGTGTTTTTCTGAATGCTAATCGTTTTTCTGAAATAGCGGTGATGTTTCATTTTAGACTCTCTGTCTTATGAACAGCCTTTGATTATTGTTATTGGGTTTTACAGTTAATCTGTTCACAGTGACAGAAGAGACTGAGTGTAGTAATGAACGGCGGCCACACGAGGGCGCCACCGCCCAACATTTCATTTGAAGTAGATATTACTGACCAGTATTACTCACTAGTAATAACATGTTATGGTTTTATCATAATCTAACTTTTAATTTCTAATTTGATTTTTAATTGAATGATTTTCTCTTTTAAATCTATTGTTTTAATCACGTTTTAATCATATTTTTAATTTCTATTCTTTACTTTTTTTAAACAACTCTGTATTTTCGGACTCTGTTTTTTCTCATCTGTAAAGCGCTTTGAATGACAGCCGTGTATGAAAGGTGCTCTATAAATAAACTGGCCTTGCCTTGTATTACACTGAACACTGGACACTAGTTTGGAATCGTTTTCAATAATGCAAAAAATAAAATCGGATTGCAAAAAAAAATGCTAATGTGATTAAAAGTCAGGTATGATTGCTCATCAGTTGCTATGTATTGTTGGTTGGTGGACTATTCTGAGCCCAGCAGTGACCCTGAGATACCCTGAACAGAATCCCGTCCTTCTTTTAGCCCATGTTTATACACAATAGTGAGTCAAAGAGTGTCAGAAACCATATATTCAAGCCTGTTAGAGATCCTGAACACCTCCACAGGGGTTTGAAGGCAGAGCTGGAGTCCAGTGTCCTGTTCGTTAGCTTCTTTTCCTAATTCATCATTCCACCTTAAACAGGGCTGCAGCAGTTAAGGTGAGAAGCCAAAAGCACCAGCACGAGGCAACTCTGCTGAAAAAACAGACCAGACCAGTGAGCATTTCATGCTGGTCTAAGCTGGTCTAGGCTGATTTATGCTGGTCTAGTGCTGGTGTGGTGATGGTTTAGCTGCTCACCCATTATGGTCATGCTGTGTTGACCATTAGCAGGGAAATATGTGGTTATGGTGCATGGTGTATATAAGCTTCCAACACTTAGCTACATTAGTATATGAGTGTGTCATAGGCCATAAATAATGTCTAGGACTGAGAGGGTTTTGTGTTATTAATATATTTTTGTTTTTATTTATGTGCTGTAAATCCTTTACATTCTTTTCTTCTGTAATAGAACTTTGCACAGAACGTGTTCTATGATATTTTTTACCACTTGTTTACTCTACTGACTGTGTTTTCTATTGTGTAGTGCTCTCGTTTGGCTGATAGGGGGCGCTCTGAATATACAAGCATGTCTCTCACTTCAGCTACCAAAACACTTCTGTGCAGCTCAAATCAAATCAAATCACATGTTTAGTCATATCACATTTACACAGGTGCGAAGGTGAGTGAAAACCCTAAATATATATATATATACGCTACATGTTCAGTTTTACATTATGATTCGTGTTGTGGCCTGTAAGCAGTTGATTGAGTTCACCACTAGAGGGAGCAAGAGACCAAAACCAGCATCATTCCAAAAATCTAGTGACCCAAAAAAGGATGAGTTTTTTTATTTGTATTTATTTATTTATTTATTCAAGAGAGACACGCCCAGGTAGCTCATGTTAGCCAGTGTTTAGCATCACTCAGAACAAATGGCACTGAAGAAGGGAGGACTGAGTCAGAGTTAGTCCACACTTCTGTCTCTAAACTGGACAAAAAAGGACAAAAGCAGCCAAAACACTGAGAGACAGTTAGAGATGCGCTTATCTGTTTAAGGCCTCTGGCTGCAGTGGATGATTGGTTTCAGAGAGCCACGGACACAACCTCACAACCTCAGGCCAGACGGAGACAGACAGAAAAATCCCATCAATCAGAATCAAGCATTTGTGGCCACAATAACAGAAACATGTTTATCATTTAGAGACCACTCTACCAAACTAGTGTAAACTGCAGCCCCACAGTAAAATAAATAAACAAATAAATAAATCAAATGGATTAGGTTATCACCTATTTAAACCCAATGCATTAAATTGATGGAGTAATAAGCTAAATTTATGTAAAATCATCATTTGTTGCATGCTTTATTTTGGGAGGGTACTGTCCCAAACCCTAACCCCTAAATTTACACTTGGGAAATAATACTTGATTTTTATTCTATTTACTTAATTTTTTAAGACTTTTTTCGTTTCTTTTAAAGTGAAATTGAAAGATTAAGATTTACCATGAGTTTCATTTTTAAATAAAAAACGTAACAAAATGCTGTCCCATGTTTTCATGTCACTACTGAAACACATAGTTTTAGTCAGTAGGCGGAGCCTTATTTTAGCCACGCCCCTGCATTTTAGAGCAGGAAGTGAGGCTGCATCCCTGTCCCTCATGGCCACATGGTGAGCAGGTAGATCCCATTGTTTTGGAGTAAATGTGTCCCAAAGTCAGAAAATCAGTGTGTAATATTAAGAATAGTCACTACCGAAACAGTTTTTGCAATTAAACAAAGATTTTTGAGTTTTAATGAAAACTATGATAATTTTATGTGTTCAGCTGTTCGGAGCTGTGTTTGTTACTCATGTACTGGCTGCATTGTTGAGTTCTGCTCAAAATTAGTTTAACCTGTCATTACGGGAACATTTGGTAAAGTTTCGGTAGTGTTATGATTATTTTGACAGAATGGAATGTTTAATCATTTGTTTTAATATAATGAGCATAATTAAGATGTAGGAGCATTTCAAGTCTGACGTGTTTTGAACATTGGTAGAATGATCTATACATTATATTTACAATCAACAAACATGCTTAAGTAACCAAAAACAGTCAGGAGTTGCTTTGAAAAAGGAAATATTTATTAAAAACTTTACATTAATAAGAACGTTACCTGCTGATGTGGTCCTGACGTCATCTGATCTGGGTTCTGTCATGTAGCTACTGCAGTGACAGCCTCTCAGTGTAACTCCTGCTAATTTTAACTGTAGCTTATTCATTTCTGATATTAGCAATCTTCAGCTAGTAGAACAGAATCTGTGACACCAGACGGACCACCACAGCAGGGAGACCACCACGGTCACTGCCACAGTAGCTATCACAGTGGTTACAGTTAAAAAGCCGCAAATAAATATGATTTGTATGATTTTTTTCTGTGTCCAAACAAAGAATCCCTCAGTAAAGAAGCTTTGAAGAGTGCTTTAGCTGATAAAGCTCACGCTAGGCCAGTTTGACCGGTCCGCTACGTCCAGAATGGGCCAAAAGAAGGAGATTTAAAAAAATAAACCCTGTCAAACCCGAACGACTGCGCAGTCAGCGTTTCCTCGCTCACTGCTACACGATACAAGCGCTTGTGTGAAGGTTTGAAATGGAAAACAACGCCGGCTCTTTGGAGAACACGGGCCGAGTTAACGGTTCTCTCCCCGTAATCCGCCGCTCATTTGCATTTTAATTCTTTCGGGTTTCTTCAGGGCCGGCGGCCAAATCCTGCGGCGCTGAATGAGGCCTGTGTTTGGCTGGACCTGAGCGCAGGACACTTAGCGAACCCGAGAGCTGCTAATCCGCCCTCCGCAGCGTTGGCGCTTTACAGGCCTGTTTCGGCTGATTAGCTGAATGAGTGCAGCGTAATCGGAGCGCAGTTATTTGTGTGGTTTGACTGCCGTGAATGAACGGTAAGAGAGTGACAACAGGTAACTCGATAGCAATTCAATTTCAATTCAATTCAATTTCAATTCTAATTTATTCCTATAGGGCTTATTTCATTTCTGTTTGTGTGGCATGTAAGAGCACTTTAGAATGAGCTTAGATTAAACGTTACGCAGCACTGAACCTTGTTTTGTGAGGCTGCTGGTTAGAGAAGCCTCTCGGTCTTTGGTCTTCTGGATCCCTTAAAGCGATAATTTGGTGAAAAGTCAGATTCACAATCAGCCGAAACATGTTTGGTGTGAAGTTCAGAGTTTAAGACGACTGCTACTGTTTTTAGCTATGCTAACATACATGTTTGTGGGTCATTCTACAGAAACGTCCACTTCTCTGTCTCTCCATAGGAGTCACTGGTGTTACTGAACCTCATTGGTGTTCCACATAATAAAGGGACACCAGAGACATTTTAATGAAGAATGCATTTTACAGAATGGCTGCTACAGAGCATCAAACCACATGTCAATCATGGAATATCCACTAAAATATGGAATTTAATCCATTTGTGTTCTATTTTTTCACAGTTATCTCAGAATAAAGTCGGTCACACCAGTGACTTCAGCTAAAAGCTTCATATGAAATCATGAGCTAAATGAGAAAATCTCTGATAACTGAAAGACTCAGTGGACTCACCATGAGCTTTTCTTCATAGATCCTCAGAAAACAGGTAAAAGGAAGTCGAGTGATGTCATCAGTGTGACTTTTATTTCAAAATAAGAGATTTTTTGTTAGGCAGTAACACCAGTGACACGACTCCCGGGGACAACTTTCATTATATATTTTATAATATTTATTTGCCATTTGTTTTCTTTGTCATTTAAACCATATATTTCATAGTCAGGTATAGATTAATGCAGTTAACATTGCAGAAAAACATGTTTTTTTTTTACCTCAAAATATGTCCTCAGCCTTCACACACGACTGTGAGGACAAGCTCTTCTGTGGTGCTTGAAGTTCTAGATAATTGATTTAAAACCAATATTGCTAAATTGATGGGTCAAGAAGGTGTAATTGTTAAAATAACTCAATGTTTTATTTTAAAATGCAAATAAATTGTAACCCTAACATGTTTTTTAAGTGTAATATATCTGTAAACGCTAGGGACACAGAAATGGACATTTCCATAGAATGACTCTTATAGATAACAGTGAGTCATACAGTGTCAGAAACCACATAATCAAGTCTATTTGAGATTTCTTAACCACTCCACACATTTTTGAGGCAAGTGCATGATGCTAATTGGTGGAGTATAAGCTTGTACCTACATTAGTGTTGTAGCTCCAGTGCTCAGATGCTTCCATCTAAAGTATGGTATCAAATACAGTTCACAGTGATTATAGTGGGTAACGGTACAGCCCTGTATGCTTGATATTAGGGTTTGAATCTTTGCTGAGGAAGGAAAAAACTCAACACCATGTTTAGTTTCCTCTGAAACATGATTATGATCATGATTTCTCTTGATAAGCATGTTTGCGATATGCTGCAAAATAGATTTAAAGTTGACCCGTTACATTCACGTTGCCCTTTTTTCCCTCTTTAACTTCTGCCCCCCCAAATGTCTGGGCACAGGCCCGGATGTTCATGCTAACAGTAGATCGTCCATCAGATTTTAGAAGTTTACCGTGTTGTAGGACCTGCCTGCACCATCCACAGTGTGAAATAATCTCCAGGACTAAATGGGTCTGGCCTGTCACTCCTAATAGAAGCTCCGCTGTAGAAAAACAGAGCTGCAGCCGACACGCTTCTCCACTCTCGGCTAAAGCAGGCAAATGTGCTTGATAGCTTTACACTATGTAGAAAAAAGAACATGTATAAATATTTAATAAGTGTGTCATCTTGATAGATAAGCTCGCTCATGTATGGTTGCTTAGTCTCGAAGTGCTTCGTTTAACAGCCTCTCATTGAAAATGAATGATTCCTGTTAGCTTCCGCGCTGTTAGCAGGGCTGTATCTGTGTTCCCAGGGTGCTCTCTGGGTTCCCTGTTCCCTATGTTCTCCGGGCCATGTGTTTCCAGGGTTCATTGTTCTCTGGGTCCTATGTTCTCTGGGATTTTAGGGCCCTAGGAACATCTGGGTGACCCCATGTAAGAGCTTCACTGTTTTCACCCTAACTTGACTGTTTCCACTCGGAGCATCAACACACTCTCCTCCTTGTCTAGATTATAGTTCATAATCGATTGAATCTTTTAGCCACAGTCACACAGGAACTTTGCGAAATAGCTTTGCGAAATAGACATAACTGAGGCTGGACTGGAAGATTGGAGACAAAACGATCCTGAATTTTGGTGCAGTTAGAAGGCTAACTGACTCACCAATCATAAACAGTAAAAACACAGAAGTGCACATATTTATATCACATAATTATGTACTTATGTGTTATAACTTTATTATACAGTTCTGCACACTGTAGCAAATTCAAGGGTAGACAACTGTCAGTGCAGTGACTGGTGTGTGCAGCAGTGCTTAGCCAAGAAGTTAACATAGCATTTCGTCGTGGTGAGTTATGGTGAACAGAATCTTGGCTGTTCACAATGTTCACTCACCCTCTGATGTTTTATTGCTTTTAGGAAAAAGTAAAGCAATGAGGCCCCAAACATTGCACCAAATGTGCTTTAATATTGGCTGTTCCTTCCGCCAAAAAAGTAGTACCATTTTACATTACAGCCATAAAACTGTCACAATCTGAGATTCACCTCAGCTTTTTCAGTATTTGCCAGATTAATCTGAGTGTGGATTTGTAACATGGTTTAAAGTATTCCAGTTTGTTTAGTTGTTTTGTCTCAGCTGCCGACCGAAAAGCTTGCTTAGGGTCAATAGCAGATTCGGAATTTGATGGAGTCCTGTGGTCACTGCATTCTTCAGAATCTGAACAAACAGACTGAGGGTCAAATATTATCTTATTGAAGCTGTCTCATGTGCCTATTGTCTGTCTTGTATTTGTTAAAGTAGTAAGTAAACTTAATCTGGCAGTATATTTCAGACTAGGGGTGTAACGGTACACAGAAATCACGGTTCGGTTCACACTTCGGGTTTGGGCATCGAAGTTCGGTACAACAAAGAAAAGGAACAAAAAAACCCAAATGCATAAGGCCGGTTTATTTTTCACTTATTTTTAACAGACAGTAGCACAAGTTACAGTTTTTTCCACTGTGTTGTATAGCGCCCCCCTGAGGTGACTTTAGCTGCTACAGCCTGTAGTGGGTGATTTGGGCTCAATAGGAAAAGTGACTAATGTTAAATAAGGTTAAATCATTTAAATAATAATGAAAGTTGTGATTTTGTTGTTGGGAGCAGAGAAAACATAACAATTCATAAGTCTTTCTGCTGAATCTCTTTACAGGTGCAACAGCTGCAGCTGGTGGAGAGGAATAAGTGTTTTAATTGTTCAGCCTCACAGCTGATCGGGGGTCAGGAGTAATGAAGCAGCTGTAGTTATGAATCCTCGATAGACCGAATCATTTGGCGCTAAGTTAGCTGCAGAGAGAGGGTCCTCCACGGACCACCGCTGCTAACTTGCTAACGGCCTACAGCTTAAGGTTTCTGGGTGGAACTCAAGCTTGTGAAATTTGGTTCTTTATTACATTCATGAATCTTCACACATGCCGTGTATTCTCCGTACGACTGCGTGCACATAACTGTAATGTTGTCACACATTCCTCCGGCCTCGACTCGCACAGGGACTCCGTTTACCAAAACCTCTTGGGAGATCATGTGACTGTTGAATCTCCTCATTCAACCAATCATCGCACCAATTCTCCCGAATACTTGTTACACCTGTGTTGCGTGTCATATGAATAGCCCAGGCTTTAGAGGAGTATAGTTGCGAGGTATTGTTTGGAGTGTTTCCTGTGTGTTATCGGTTGTCATTTTTGTGTATTGCACTCTTTTTCTAGATTATGTTTGCACTCTTTTGCCTTTTTTCTGTTTTGGATCTGACCTTTGTCTTTACCTCCACTACGATTCTTGCCAATCCCTTTTCAATTAAAGCCTCATCTGTTTGTTTTTTGCTGTGAGCGTCTGACTGGGTCTGTCACGTTACAAACATCCATGCCATGATGGTTCAGGACGAATACACATACGGTTACACCACTTTTTCAGATAAAAACAACCTTAAGACACCTAACCCCCAACTGCTCCCCGGGTGCCGTGGATAGGGCTGCCCACCACTCAGGGCAGGTGTGCTCAATGCCCCCTAGTGTGTGTGTGTGCACTCACTAGTGTGTATGTGGTGTTTTACTGCACGGATGGGTTAAATGCGGAGGTGAAATTTCTCCATTGTGGGACTAATAAGAGTCAGCAGGAAGCCAGTCACTGCTTAGCAACAAAAGCTCAGTGAAGTGACACAGTTATTGCGGAAAAAAACACTGTTATCACAAGTAACAACACCAGTAGAAAATTTCTTAATCAGACTGTTTGTTGGGATTAATTATTTTTAACGATGTGTAATAAAGATGCAAAACAAGCAGGTTAATTTAGAGTTCTAAGTTCAGGATGAAAACATTTATAAATCACATGACAGAGTCACTTTGTGAAGGTACACAACCTACCTGAGCCTAAAGTGGAACAGCATGAAAAATTCATAACCCCTCAACACACACACACACACACACACACACACACACACACACACACACACACACAACCACACACACACTTACACAAAAACTCACATTCTTTTTCTCCTGCTTCAGTCAAAAATATAGCTGATCTTCAACAAACACTCCAAACACCTCATTTCAGAGCAAGCAGCCAGCGATCACTTCAGCTCTGTACCCTTTCAGCTCTGTCTCTGGGTCAGTTCCCCTCTTATCACTGGGGTGGGACCTTCAAGGCTCCATCTCAGTGCCTTTAGTCAGGGAACATAACTGAACCATAATCCACTGAAATGATATGTTCTAAGCTGTACTGACTCCACACACCCCGTCTCGTCTCCAGGCTTTTATTTTACTGTTCTGTTTAAAACATTCGGTTATGAAAAGGTACAAATACGAACTTTTCACCTGGAAACACTTATTTAAGGTTCACAATCAGACCTTAAAACCACTGTTGGAGCTTTGAGGGGACATTTACACTGTTTGTACCTTGATGAACAAAAACGTACCTGAACAGAACTTTATTACTAACAGTGTACCCCCTCAGCTCTGTACCCCCTCAGCTCTGTAGCTCTGTACCCCCTCAGCTCTGTACCCCTCAGCTCTGTACCCCTCAGCTCTGTACCCCTCAGCTCTGAACCACCTCAGCTCTGTTTGTTGCTCTGTACTGGGTTGGCATTTAGGCACTGCCAGGGAATAGTGGCACTGGTCACCCAGCCTGGCCTCTGCTGCCCCACACCCACAGCCTCACACTCATGGAAAGGGGGGGCGGGATGAGTGTATGAGAACAGACTCAGCAGGGCCGGAGGGGAGAGGGCTCATTCACACACACCCACAGTCCTGTAAAACTAAATTTGTGGGGTATTTCCACTCACATTCATGTAATAATGTACGTAAATAAAACTATTTTTGGCCTCTTTGCTCAAAGAGAGCAGATAAATATCCCCAGACCTCAAAATGTTCATGCTTTCATCACACACATATACACTCGCCTTGTCCAGAGAGGGAAGGCAGTGTGATGTTTACCAGGTTGATTTCCAAAATTCAGCTGGATGCACTTACACTTACCGTGAGGTGCAACAAGTATTCAGACACTTGTTTTTTGTGATGTAATATGCTTATAGTACATATATCCACTTTAAATCTACACACGTTTGACTCTCTATGTGAGCATATATGAACATATCGGAAGAAAACCTCATATCTCCGAAATAATAACTTTACAGAAAAAGGAAAAAACATACTTTATGGAATGGAACCAGAATTTTTTCCCAAGTAATTTTGGACCGTTTCTTTTGATCCTTTCATCATGAAATTTACAGACAATGTAAACGACAACAGGAATTTTCAAATTATGTCAAAAACTGAAAAATGTCAAAAATGGAGATACGAGGTTTTCTTCTGACAGCAGCGACATGGAAAAATGTAAGTATTCAGACACTATGATAAATAGATATATATGAAACAGGTTATAAAAAATAAATGTAGTTCTAGACATTAATGCTGCAAAAAAATCATAAAAGGCTTTGTCATTGGTTGGGAAGACTGACAGATTTCTAATGAATTTCTATTTCAATGAAAAGATTGAAAATTGCAAGCAATTTTTGGAAGATTTTGCGATTTTGTGTCCAACAGAGAAACTCTATGTAATCTAGGATAATTGAAGACGGTCTACCAAGAGGAACTGGAACCAAAGAGAGAGGAACCGAAACAAAATTGATCCACATTTTGTTCACATTTTGTTCATAACTGTTCATAAGTACAGTGTCAGAACACATCATGTGTGTAAATGTGATGTGGATTACCTGTTTCCCTCAGCTGTGCATATTTAAGGGCTATTTGTTCATCTAAAGTTTCTCTCTGCCGCAGGTTGCCTCATGTGTTTGGGCTGCCTCGTGCCCTGTGGTCCGAGGCCCCCTGAGGCTCTGGCCCCCAGTGGCTCCTCCAACACAAAATGTTAACCACCACAAATGAATTTCTTCTTATGGCTTCATGAAAAAGGTTGGGAGCTCACGCATACCAGCCTGTCTGCAGAGTCTGTGAGCGGATACTGAGCTTCCAGCTCAGCGGTCACAGAGAACCACAGGGCCGCTTGACCTCTGAGGCTCTGACACAGAGCTTTCTGCAGAAAAGAGAGATATTAATACAGCACTGCTGAGAACCGGCCTGAAAAACAGAGAGGAAAACATTACATAATACTGACCTGTCCTCAAATAACAATACTCAGATACTGAGAAAGAGTACAGAGAACAGAGAGAGAGAGAACACAGGGAGAACACAGAGAACACAGAGAGAACACAGAGAACACAGAGAGAGGGAGAGAACAGAGAGAACACAGAGAGAACACAGAGAACACGGAGAGAACACAGAGAACACAGAGAGAGGGAGAACACAGAGAGAACACAGAGAGAACACAGAGAACACGGAGAGAACACAGAGAACACAGAGAGAGGGAGAGAACAGAGAGAACAGACAGAGGGAGAGAACAGAGAGAGAACAGAGAGAGAGAACAGAGAGAACACAGAGAGAGGGAGAACACAGAGAGAACACAGAGAACACAGAGAGAGGGAGAACACAGAGAGAACACAGAGAGAGGGAGAACACAGAGAGAACACAGAGAGAGGGAGAGAACAGAGAGAACAGACAGAGGGAGAGAACAGAGAGAGAGAGAGAACAGAGAGAGAACAGAGAGAACACAGAGAGAGGGAGAGAACAGAGAGAACACAGAGAGAGGGAGAAACAGAGAGAACAGAGAGAGAACAGAGAGAGAGGGAGAGAACAGAGAGAACACAGAGAGAACAGACAGAGGGAGAGAACAGAGAGAGAACAGACAGAGAGAGAGAACAGAGAGAGAAGTTAAAACGGTTCCAGCTCCTGGTCATGAATTAAAGATCTCAGTGCTGGACGTTCCTGTTGGTTCCTGGATGATAAACTATGTCGCAGCATCAACACAGTCAGACTAACAGAAGCTCGAGCCTTGCTGGATGACCGGAGCAGCTCTTGACCAGGCCGGGCGACTGCGGGGCAGCATTACTGCAAACATCTCCGCCCCCGCCCCGCCCCCCCACCCCCTGTATGAGGGTTATTCTGTCAGTGCAGATTAGCTCTCCGCCTCTGTAACCCCCCCACGCCATAATTCCCAGCTGCTTAATTATAAATCTCAGCGCCCGGCAGGATCACGGAGCGGCCCTGAAAATTTCATGCTACATTCCCACAGTTAGGAAGTACATTAGCTGCACACGGATATACATTTAAACACTACTGCAGGATTACTGTGCATACATTTACATTCATACAGCCACATCACATCCATATATTCACATATGACTGACCGAGGTGGCTGATATTGTCATTCTGTACATGGCGATGTCACCATACACAGCAAAAAAGGTATCTTAGCAGGTAAAACCATCTTAAATCTAGTCATATCTAATGCTTTTCATTATGAGACTGTTGTAGAAACATTATAAGCTTTTTAAAATTGTGTTGAGAAATCTTAGTGACTCTTATTCCCTAGGCAGGCCAGTTTTATGGAGGCCCATAGGAGACAAAATAAATCAAAATGAAAATAAATAAATACCAGAAAAGTAAAAATAATAAATAAATTCGGGACATAAAATTGTAAATAAATAAATGGAAGTACTTAAAAATGGAAATAAATAAATTAATAAATGAATAAGTTGCACAAAGGCCAAAATGAATTTAAAAATAAATAAGTAAATATATGTGAGACAAAAAAACATGAATAAATGAAGCAATAAATGAATGTGGTTCAGAAATGCAGAAATATTGTCATAAAGTCAATTAATATTTTTTTGCCTGGAGTTTTTAAACACCTCAGTGTCGCTGCTGGACTGAGAACCAAAAACATCCAGCCGACAGCGTCCTGTGGGCAGCGTCCTGTGGGCAGCGTCAGATGAGCTATTGTCTCTGACTTTACATCTACAAGGTGGACCAACAAGGTAGGAGTGTCTAATAGAGTGGACAGTGAGTGGACGCAGTGTTTAAAAACTCCAGCAGCACTGCTGTGTCTGATCCACTCGTACCAGCACAACACACACTAACACACCACCACATCAGTGTTACTGCAGTGCTGAGAATGATCCACCACCCAAATAGTACCTGCTCTGTGGGGGTCCATGGGGGTCCTGACCACTGAAGAACAGGGTAACAAAGTATGTAGAGAAACAGATGGACTACAGTCTGTAACTGTGGAGCTACTGAGTAAAACTATAGGGTCATTGGAGCTGATAGGATGGACAGTGAGTGTAGAAACAAGGAGGTGTTCATAATAAATTGCTCAGATGCTGCTGTATAACAAAAATGACAGGTAAAAAGAGTTTGGGTGGAGAAACGGCAGCACTGAGTGATCAGACAGCAGTTTTAAACCCATTTTATAAAATGACAGATGTATTAAGTTTTACACAGGTTTTGCATATCGGCATATTAAGCATTTAGAGCTCATCAAAAGGGGCATTATTAATTTGGAGATAAAAGGGACAGGGACTCAAGCAGGTAGCACTCTTAAATCATACAATAACAGACACGCATAATCTATACAGAGGAAACATCTGATAAAATGTATGGTTTGAATGCATGCTACACAATTAATACTGTGGTCTTAGAGACGTTTGAGATGTGGTTACAGGAATTTAAACTCATTCAAATCGTGTTACCCCAACGAGGGTATATTTTTGTTGGTGGATATTTTTAGCTCAGGGGCCTGGGGGGGCGGAGGGGGGAGACATCTGCTGAAGAGTCGTGTGCCCTGACCTCCAGCAGAACCCAAGCCTCCTTATTAAAGCGTTTAAGATCCTTTTAAGATGATTAGGGGAAATCAGAGCAGGACTAAGAAGCCCGTGGACCATATTTATCCTCTTCTTTGTAGCACATTAATGTGCAGACATCAGCGCTGGTCACTGTGTGAAGGCAGGACCCAGAATAGTTCTTAATTTCAGAATCATTTTTAGGAAAGTGGTCAGAGCGCCCCCTGCTGTTTTCGTTCAAAATGTAGATTATCACGGATCGGAGGTTGTACAGCATAACATGCCGGGTCACAAGCATAATCAGTTACATTTAACACTAATGTCAACATTGCAAATGATTTAATGACTGATAAAGACAGAAATACAGCTGTTATGAGTGAGAAGTTCATCGCGCATGTGAGGCACTAACACATACCTGACAAAGCAGTCGAACTGTATTTTAATCTTCACAGTCACATGCTTAGCAACATATTTTCCTGTTATGTCGTATTTGTACAAGTGCAAAATTACAAAAACTCATGCAAAAATTTCAGTTTTAAGTGATTTTTGATCTCCTATTAAAAATTATTTTAAATGTTTTGAACACAACCAGTAGATGGCGCAGTTCCACGCTTTCGCTCCCTGTAAAGGGCTTAATTTACCTTGTATATTAATCCATGAACTGAAGCCATGTAATGTTAGCATAGCTGTACAGATGCTAAAATGATACACCAGGGCAGGCGTGTCAAACTGTTGCAGAGATCAGCGTTTACCCTCATCTTAGGCCTTGCTAATTAGCTGATGAGCTGAATCAGGTGTGTTTAATGAGGCAGTGAGCTGATGTCTGTAGTGTTTTGGCCCATGAGGACTGGATCCTAACACGTGCACTGCGGGCTCAACTGTCATCAGGAAATCGTGAGTTCGATCCCCAGTGATGCTGAAGTCGTCTGTGGATGGGGGGCTCGGAGAGCACAGTTGTCCTCGCTCTCTGGGTGGGCGGGATGGCCCCTTGTCTTCCCATCACTCAGCGCGATGTTAGCCAGCGTAGGCGTCTGTTAGCTGCATAACAGAACTGGTGGTTAGCGTCTCCTCCAAGCGTGTTCAGCTGTCCAGTGACGTTGGGTTAGCGGCAATTTGAAAAGATGTGGTGGAGCTTCACTGGACTCGGAGGAAGCCTGTGCTAGTCACATTGGGCGATTGGGGGAGTCCTAACTAGTGGATGGACGTGGATACGTCTAAATTGGGGAGAAAATTGGGAAAGAAAAAGCTACACCAAACAAGATGACACAAAATGAGACACTCAGTGAAATCACATGATATGTAATCCATGCCGCTGTATATTTTTGAAAAATATATTTAACAAATGCAGCCCTGTGATGGACTGGTGACCTGTCCAGGGTGTTTCCTAGGCTCCAACACCCCTGTGACTGAGAAGGATAAGCAGCTTAAAATGTGTGTGTGTATTTAACAAATGCATTTTTGGTCAT
Source organism: Colossoma macropomum (assembly GCF_904425465.1). Classification (NCBI taxonomy): domain Eukaryota; kingdom Metazoa; phylum Chordata; class Actinopteri; order Characiformes; family Serrasalmidae; genus Colossoma; species Colossoma macropomum. Next base: position 193,503 of record NW_023495290.1, on the reverse strand, counting down.
TTTCATATAGTGCAAAAATATATTAGATAAATACCCAAATGGGCTGTTTCTGTTTTTGTTTACGTTCTTTTAACTGGTTCAGGTCCCCAGTGTAAAATGCAGTATATGAATGCAGAAGGAGAATGATGTCTGTCCTGAAGGAGTTGGCCAGCAGAGGCTCAGCCTCGCATAACCTCGCATACAGTGATTTATGCAGCACAGTACACCTCAGGTCATCTGAGAGAGAGAGGGAGGAGGGGAGGGAGAGAGAGAGAGAGAGAGAGAGAGAGAGAGAGAGAGAGAGACTCCAGCGTAAACAAGAAAAACATGAAACAGAATACTGACTTATTCAATCAACTAAAAAAACAATAAACTCCATTTTCTCCATTGGACAGAAGATGAGGCTCTACAGTTCATCTTGGAAATACACTGTGGCTATTCCTGCTACATTTATTATTATAATTATCTCCCCTAAACTCACCTACAGTCACCTATGATGGATCAGGACTACGTATTTGGTCATTAAGTTATAGTAACTTGTTTCTTTCTTTGTCTGTTTGTTCACTTTATTAGAAGCCCCTCCCTGGCTAAAGCCATCATACTAACCACGATTAACAGCTTCATTGTCTTTCTGGTCCTTTTATGCCACTACAAAGGGTCTTATTTGTCTAAAAAGCTACCTCACTAGTTAGCTTAACTTACTGGCTGATATTAAAGGATATACTGCACTGCTCAGCACACACAACAATGTCTGTATTCACAGAATCAGAATTGCACAAAACTTCAATCTGCTTCTCTGTCAAGTGTGAAAATATGAGTAAGAATATTCAGGCTAGTATGACTCACAGAAATGTCTTCATTTACAAAGAATCACATGTAGAATCAAATAAAGTTTGATTTTATTATACGAGTGTGAAAATATGACCAACACACCCCTGTTCTCTGGAGGCTAGCATGGATGCTAATAGTGTTAGTTTGATCTTCCTAACTGTCTCTTAGTGGACTTATTGCAAAGTAATTATTCTAGTAGTGCTTCTTGACTTGATCTTCACCAGGAGCCGTATTACAGAAACGTCTTAACTCTGAACTCTGATCTGTATGGTCTCCATGACGACTTCAGTAAGGACCGGATTTCGGACAGTAGCTATTACAGAATAACAGCTCCTAACTTCATAATCTCATCATGAACTCCAGATAAGAAAACAGCATCACACAAACATCCTAACTAGACTAAACCTCCTAAATCCTGTCCTAACTTTAGGATGAACCCCAACAGGGTCCTCACTTCTGTTTAAGGTCCGTTTCTATGGTTTTTAGGCAGCTGAGTCAGCAGCATAGTTCACTACCAAATCAAATCAAATCAAATCAAATCAAATCAGATTTATTGTCACATCACAAGAGTACAGGGACACAGGTGAGTGAAAAACTTGAGTGCGAGTTCCACAAATTATGCAGAGAACAGTATTTACACATAGATAAACAAAACTATAGATAGGATAGAAGAATAGATAAAACCAATTTAACTAAAATATATACATATAATCTTACACAATAACTTAAAAATAATAATATTGCACCGAGACATATAATATTGCACTGGGAATGTAGGGTGGGTGTAATCAACTATATACTATATATAGTAATGGATATTACAATGCTATGTAGATGTGCAAGTAATCACACTAGGTGTGGAGGTAGAAGATGGTACAGTAGGTGGCAGAGTATTTAGTAAAGTGCAAGGTACAGGAAGTTAAGTGGAAGTGCAGGGGGAGAGTATTGTCTTTGGATAGGTATTCAAAGTCCAGCTATGCAAGTAAAGTGCGGGAGTACAGTGGGTGCACGTACGTGTAATGGGAAGGGTTGGGCTGGGCAGAGCAGTGATTACTGGCTGTTCAATAGCCTGGTTGCATGGGGGAAGAAGCTGTCTTTGAGCCGACTGGTTCTGGCTTTTAAGCTTCTGAGCCTCCTACCACTCGGCAGCTGAGAGAACAGACAGTGACTAGGATGGGAGGGGTCCTTCATAATCCTTCTGGATTTCCTCAGGCAGCGACTGGTGTATAAATCCAATAGGTTAGGGAGCTGAACCCCGGTGATGGACTGTGCTGTCCGCACCACCCTCTGCAGAGATTTCCTCTCACGAACAGTACAGTTCCCGTACCAGGTGGTGATGCTGCCCGTCAGGATGCTTTCCACAGTGCAGGTGTAGAAGGTCTTAAGGATGCTGGGGTTCAGGCCAAACCTCCTCAGCCTTCTGAGGAAGTAGAGGCGCTGGTGGGCCTTCTTCACCACCTGTGAGGTGTGCACTGCCCATGTCAGGTCCTCGCTGATGTGAACACCGAGAAACTTAAAGCTGCTGACCCTCTCTACCGCAGTCCCATTGATGGAAATCGATGGGTGTACTGTCTCCTGCTTCCTGAAGTCCACGATCAGCTCCTTGGTCTTACTGACGTTTAGAGAGAGGTTATTCTCCTGGCACCAGTTTTCCAGGATTTTAACCTCCTCTCTGTAGGCCGATTCATCGTTGTTGGAGATCAGGCCCACAACTGTTGTGTCGTCAGCAAACTTTATGATGACGTTGGAGCTGTGTCTAGCAGTGCAGTCATGGGTGTACAGGGAGTACAGGAGCGGGCTGAGCACACAACCCTGGGGGGCTCCGATGTTGAGGGTCAAAGAGGAGGATGTGATACTTACCAGCATAATGAGCTCCATTTATCTCTACTGTAAAACGCTGCTTTCACTGTGAGATGATTTTCTTTTCTAACTCTGCATTTTAAAGATCTCAGACGCTGCAGACTCGATCTCCACCGCCCCTCTGATCACCTTCGTGTGTTAATGTTGATGATGTAATATTACAGTGATGGTGGTGAATAATGAGGAGACGGAGCTGAACGTGTGTCTGTTTATTAGGAGGAGTAACGTTAGCGCGCTCGGCTAAAGCGTTTGGGAAATGGAGACTGAAACTGGGGAGCGGCGACGCTCTGATAAACAGCAGGGGGCGCTCTCACAGCATTAACTACTTACAGTTCATCACACTTTAGTACATCAGCAACAGCAGCCGTCTGAGTAACTAATGTGATTATTCTGATGACGTGTTTACGTTATAGCTGTGCGTCTATGGTCAGTTGCTAGGCAACAGATTTCGATCGAGTAGGTTAAGATGTTCTAACTTAGGATAAGACAAGATGCTCTAAGATCAGATCAAATTCCTAAATGAAGATCAGATTTGCTTCTGTAATATGAATCTGTGAAAAATGTTATTTTGACCTGTCAGATCTTAAGACAGAAAGAGAGGACGTTTCTGTAATTCGGCCCCAGGAGAAGTAAAAATTTTCTAAATTGCTGTCATCTTCAGCTGCAGACGACACCAAAGACAGAGGGGAATATCTTCGAGTACGAGTATCTTGAGAACCAAAAACTATAAAACTGGATTCTTCAGCGCAGAACTGATGACCAATCAAAAAAGCCCACTTCCAGTTCTTTTGGTGCAAAGTTTCAGCTACTTTGTTCACCTTTACAGACTGTAGCCCATCTGATGTACACTTGTGTTAGTCTTCCATCAGTGGTCAGTTTCTGACCACAGAGCTGCTCTTGGCTGGACATTTTTGGGCGGTGGGCCACTCTGGATCCGTAGGCTGGTAGTGCTGAACCCCTCGGCCGTGGATGTTTCGCTCTGCAGGAAGTCCACGTCGCCTTCAGGCTCAGTCAGCAGCTTCAGAAGAACTTTACAGACAGACCATGACTATCGGAGCCATGTCACTCGCTATCCCATAATCGGCTGAGACGTATCACTGGGGGTTATGACCTTAAAGCCTCCAAAATAGCTTGGTTTGGCTCTGACCCTCCACTGTGTTTGTGTAGTTGATGCTGTAGTGTTAGGCTGAGAACACCACAGAAAATCTTGAGCTTTTTCTAATGATAATGTTATGTTTTACTAAATGGCCAAAAGTATGTGGACACCTGATCGTGACAAATATATGAGCTTGCTGGATGTCCCATTCCAAATCCATAGGCATTAATATGAAGTTGCCCCGCTTTGCAGCTCTAACAGCCTCCACTCTTCTGGGAAGCTTTCTACAAGATGTTGGGAGAGTCTGTGGGAATTTGTGTCCACTCAGTCTAAAAGAGCATTTGTGAGGTCAGACACTGATGCTGGACGAGAGGGTCTGACTCACAATCTCCGTTCTAGTTCATCCCAAAGGTGTTCAGTGGGGTTGAGGTCAGGGCTCTGTGAGGGCCACTGGAGTTCCTCCATACCAAACTGGTCACTCCATGTCTTTATGGAGCTGCTTTGTGCACAGGGGCTCAGTCATGCTGGAACAGGAAAGGCTCTTCCCCAAACTGCTGACACAAAGCTGGAAGCAGATAACTGTGTAAAATGTCTTTGTGCTGCAGCATCAACATCACCCTTCACTGGAACTGAGAGCCCAAACCCTGAAAAACAGCCCCAGCCCATCATCCCTCCTCCACCAAACTCTACTGCCTTTACAAATTCAATTACAAAATGATCAGTTATTGTCTACTCAGAAACTAGTTATGATTTTTTAAGCAATACTCACAATCAGAATATCTATGCAACCTTGACAAACAACAGTTTCCATCCATTTTTGTTTTCCAGTGGAATGAGTTGTTGGGAGGGAGCTTTATCAGTGCTATGCCATCATTAATTCACCACTGTTAGAGAAAGACAAATGTGCTTCATTGTGTTTTTATGGGGTTCTTATTACAATGTATGCATGATTCCATAATGCATTCTGGAATTTGAGTGTGTTTGTTTGTTTGTTTGTTTTGCAATGAAGAATGCATTTCTGCATGAGTTTAGGATGCGCAATCTCCATCCCTGCCTTAGACCGGATGTCTTACAGCATTTGTGCATCGTTAAGCCTTAAACTGTTAAATGAAGCTTTCCTGAATTAAGTTCTGCGCTGCATTATTAATCTCTATCCCCCTCACAACCGAAGACACCTTCAGATAGTCCAGATGTGCTGAATTATTTACCAACATCCTGAAATTTTAAATTATGAGCCTGAATAATGCATGCAGTCTGCTTGTGATATTAGATGCTCGTCGACATTTTGGGAGTCGCCGACCTCCCTGCTTGCCGTTTACTCGCTATGCTGGTTTGGAGGAGGAACACGGTGACAGAGGAGGAGGAGAAGGAGGAGGAGACGTGCCCACTCTTTCCGTGTTCAGGGAGGAGGAATCTGTAAATGCCGCTTTAATCTGGCTGTGATCTGGGTGGTGATGTGTACAGCAGCTCTGGGGCCGACCGCCCACTCAGCTGTGACGGAGACTCAGCAAATCCTGGGAAAACTGCTTCCAGTTTTTTTTTCCAAAATGTCACATTAAAAAGGGGAACTCCACTGATTCTTCTAAATTTCGGCATAATTCAGTGGTTGAGATGCAAACAAAGTCATCCAGAGTGCTTTTAGGTGAAATGGTTCATTGTAGAAAAGCCTGCCCACTCAAATTTCTTTACAGTGGTGGTGAGAGGAACCACGGGGACTACATTAGAAATATAGCCAGATGTATTTGAATTTACTGTCCAAAGCCACCAGTGAATCTACACATTTTCTGAGTTTGTATATGTGATGCTGAGGATGGAAAATAATGGCAAACTTGAACAAAAAAAATCTTTAGGCAGGCCCTGCATGCACCCGTCCACCATGAAATACTTTGTGAAAAAATGTAGTTTAGCCCAAATGTTGATTACAAAACTATCATAAAACGATGTCTAAAGCATTGGGCAGCATATTCATAACCACTTCATGTGATAACTCTCTGTGTGGGCTGTGTGCAGGCCTGGACTGGCCGTCGGGAGAAATGGGAGATTTCCCAGTGGCCTGGCCCGTCAGCTGGCCTGGACGGCCTTTCTAAACGATGTTACAACGTATGAGGATCTAAACAACACAGTGGAGCGTGTGAACACACACTGTGTTTGCAGTCCTGTTTGCGATTCACGTCTTTCTGCCATGACGTACAAAAACACTCGCTACCCGCTCGCGCGCATGCGGTACAGCTCGCGAGTTTGGGCTTATCGCGTCTCACCAAGAAATGGAGAAGAGGAAAGGCCAGGCCTCTTCAGTCTGGGGGTCAGGCATGTCAGAACTATTTCATTAGTTTAGGTTTGCTTTGGTTGTGTTTTGCAGCCTACGGCATCTTAACGTTAGCTGACCTAGCAGTTAAATATTCTCATTTGATGCTTCACTGTGCAGCACAAATGCACAACATATAGATAGATAATCTTAAAGGAACAGTTTTGCCAGTCAGTATGCAGCAGTTTGATGTGTGTTTCCATTTTTTCTTTGCAAAGGTGGAGACACAACCAGAGACACCTTCAAGTCCAGGTACAGCTTACATTAGGTTTACCTAATAATTAAAAAAAAGATTACAGATTAAGTTATTAATGCACCTTTGTCTTGCATGTTCATTAACGTAAAGCAATAAGATCACTGTACTGTTACTAACTTGCATATATGCACAGAAGAATGTAGAAAGCAGAGTAACTTGTGTTTTCAGCCTGTTGGGTTATTAGATAGTTTTAAAACTTCATATATCCAAGTATTTCAAGTACTGTATGATCAAAGCATTGTGTACACCACAAAGTGCGTGTATCAAAAAAGTCTGGAACAGTTTAGGTGACTGAGCTGGTAATTAAGGAGTGGGTAACTGCTTATGAGGGTATTTTGTATTACCTCAAACCTACATATACAAACACCCAAACTAAACACCTGTTCATGCAGATACAGTAGCTGTGAGTATGTGTGGCCTGAGTCCTGCCATAATTCCCAGCCTGAAGAACTGCCCCAGTCCAGCCCTGGCTGTGTGTGTGTACACCAAACACTCTGCATTCAACATCCCAATCATCTGTTGTGCTATCCAAAAGGTGTGCTAGTTATTCCATGATCATTAACATGATGGATGATCCCAGAGGTGTGATCTTGTAATGGGAATGTCTGGGGACAACCATGAACAGTTTATAACTGTGGGCACGAACATAGACTTATTCGGGTGAGAATAAACCGAGAGTGAAAATTCTGAAAGCAGAGATTAGAGTATTAGATGGTGCACTCCTCAACACTGTCCAACAGACAGGAGGTCTGTATGTAGCATAATTTAGCATGGCTGAAAAGACTCCCCAAAAACTCCAGCTGAGCTGCAGTCGTGGCTCACATGTGGAGAACACATTACATACAGTACAAATAAGCATTACCTCTTACAAGAGAAATCAGGTCTATTAGCTAATAAAAGTGCTTGGGCTAGAGGAACTTTGGGGTGGTGTTTGGAGGCGTGTACCCTTTTCAGCGATGGATCCAGCACTAAAAGTTTAAGAAGTTGTTTCCAGAGGTGACTGGGTGGGCATCTTCACTCCAGCAGCTGTCGGTACACTGGTGCAGCGCTGCGTTCAACACGGCTGCAGGTCCTTTGAAGTGCGGAGGCCTGAATATTAAACGTTGTGTGAAAATGCAGAGCTTTCACCAGCACACATTTGCAATTTTGCAACTCTGAAACTTATGCTAAGTGGCTTTGCGAGGACTTACCACGGAGACTTCAAACGGAAGCTGATTAATTTGGCTCACTGTTTGTTTCCTACCTTGACCGCATCCAATTCTTCACACAGCTGGCAAACAACACAGCAAATGTTGTAGCATTAGATCAATTTGCAGCAATAAACACGGTGAGCATGAAGCCCTTCGCTAAGGGCCTGGGGACTGCTCTCCTGCACATCGCCATCTGTCCACTTCTGCGAGTCCTGGGGGACACGGAGCTCGGCTAGAGAGAGAAAAACACCTCCGAACGGGCCCCATCACCCACTTCTGCTGCTGCATGGCTAAATGACAGGAGTAGGGCAGCGTGCGGGAGATTAAAAACCAGCACACATCCCCTACGCGACAAAACGAAACAGTGGACAGAAGTGTGGAAGCAAATTTAGTCTTTTTTAGTTATTTGCCAACAGTGGGATGAGGTCATCCTCTTGTTTGGAGCACTGCACGTACAAAGTAGACCCAATTAGCGTCAATGCCGCGAGCTCGCCTGCATGACGGGTCCTCTTGTGTTCTGGCTTGTTTATTTGTTTATTTATTAGACTCTGACTGTTCAGGGCTCTTTCTCACCAAGGAGGATTTCTGCTTAGCCAGCTAACTATTAGCTTAGATTAACTCTGGATTTTTCATTTCATGACAGTGGATCTCTTTTTATGTGGGTACAGCACCATGGCAACTAGTGCTTAACCTGCTGCAAGGCTGGTTAAGACCTGACCGAGCTTCAGACCAGTCAGGGACAGCCTTCTGACCAATCAACACTAAGCTTCTGACCAATCAGGGACAGCCTTCTGACCAGTGAGAGCCGAGCATCTGAACAATCAGGGACAGCCTTCTGTCCAATGAGAGCCTAGCATCTGACCAATCAAGGACAGCCTTCTGACCAATCAAGAACAGCTTTTTAACCAATCAGCACTAAGCTTTTGATTAATCAGGGACAGCCTTCTGATCAGTGAGGGCCGAGTATTTGACCAATAAGGGACAGCCTTCTGTATAATGAGAGCTGAACTTCTGACCAATCAAGGACAGCCTTCTGACAAATCAGGCCTGTACTTCTGACCAATCAGGGACAGTCTTCTGACAAATCAGGCCTGAACTTCTGACCAATCAGGGACAGCCTTCTGATCAATTAGGCCTGAACTTTTGACCAATCAGGGGCAGCCTTCTGATCAATCATAGACAGCCTTCTGATCAATTAGGCCTGAACTTTTGACCAATTCATGGACAGCCTTCTGATCAATTAGACCTGAACTTTTGACCAATCAGGGACAGCCTTCTGATCAATTAGACCTGAACTATTGACCAATCAGGGACAGCCTCTGTAAGAATATAAAGCAGTTATTACTCTAACAAGCACTGACACAGTTTCAGTGGAGGCTGTGCTGCTTTTTACTGTTATAAATGTTTAATTTTAAAAGCTTAATGGTTCCTTTTTTCCATGAAACTCAGCAAACTCAGAGTCAGGAAACTACCGAACATTCTTCGTTAGACAGACCTGTTATCCAATCCCTGCTAATTGTCAGGGAGGTTCGTTTACCAGGCGATGACTCCTGGAAATGGGCATCCACTGTGCCGAGGAGCGTGTGTGGAGCGTGTGAGGAATGTGTGGAAGGACGTGTCCTTGGTGCCGCCGTGGAGCCCAGCTGCCTGCTGCTGATAACTGGCAGAGCTACACAGAGCGACAGAGGAGGTTAATTTGAAACGCTGGCGAAGGGCCTTTATGCGGCGGCGGAGAGAAGAAAGAGAGCGAGCGGAGCTGATTATAAGCCAGCGTGGCGATATTATCGGGGAATGTGATTGAAGGCGAGGACCAAGCGAAGCTCCGTTTGATCTCTCGCAGTGGAGACTGTGCACCTCTTTGTGTGGGTGTCCATGCCCCCCCGCCATTCTGCTGGCATGGTTTTTGGTGTCTGGCCTCTTCAATCTGAGGGTGAGATAACTCCCCCCACCCCTGAGCAATTCAGGGCCTCTGATTGGCCATTTTTAATGTTTTATTTATGTACCCTCCACCCGCCTACACACAACACTTATTATCTTTGTACAGGTGGCGTTTGTATCCGCTGATTGGCCTGATTTATTCGAAACATTCACTCTGATGCTGAGTGACAGTTTTATCAAGGCAACAATAATAATGATATTGTTAATAATAATAATAATAAACTGAGCAGCATGAGAGACTTCATCTAAGTTCTCCTCTTTCCACCTGACCTCAGTGTTGTCCAGCAGACACATTTATAAGATCTCTTTTAAAGGTGCCATAGAATGGAAACCTGTGTTTATATTGGCTGAGTTGAATAAGGAGAGTTCAGTACATGAAACTGACACACTGTGAACCTCACACACTGCTGTCTCCTCCTTCAGATACAAATAGGGCATTCGCAGGACGAACTGGGCAGTAAAATGGGCCAGTTCCAAAATCCTAAACTGTTACGTAACAGTCTTTTTTTATTTTTTGGGGATTTTTTTTCCCCAATTTTCTCCCCAATTTAGTTGTTTCCAATTCCACCCACTAGTTAGGACCCCCCCAGTCACACGATACTACCAGCTAGCACTGCTGGGGGTATCGTGAAGGCTAGCACAGGCTTCTCCGAGACCATCTTTTTTGGAACTGGACGTCATTGGACAGCTGAATGCGCTCGGACAAAAATGCTAACTGTCAGTTCCTTTGCGTCAGCTAACAGACGCCTGCGTTGGCTAGCATCGCATTCGAGTGATGGGCAGAGGGGGGGGGCATCCTACCCACCCAGGGAGAGGGAGGCCAACTGTGCTCTCTTGGACTCCTGGCTATGGACGGCTGTAAAATCACCAGGGATCGAACTCGCAGTCTCCTGATGAGAGGGCCAACGCTTAGGCGGTTGCACCACTCAGGAGCCCCAATAACCGACTCATTAATATTGACGCCCCCAAAATTTACATACACCAGCCCACGTTTTAGCCCAGCTAGACAACGACAACAGAGCAGCAGCAATGAATGTAACTGTACATGTTGTTATGTACACTGTTGCTATGTCAAGCTCGTCACAATAGAAGAACCCTTTTTGGTGCAATATATAGAACCCTTTTAAAAAGGTTGTAAATAGAACCATCTACAGCACATTCTCCGTCAGTCTGAAGAACTTTTTATGATGCAAAGAACCATTTCATCTTGCAAAGGGTTCTTTGAGTGTTAATGGTTCTATATAGAACCATTTTCTTCAGTAAAGAACTCTTGAAGAACCATCTTTTTCAAGAGTGTAGGATTTTTTCCCCCTAAAGATGTAAATTTCTTTGGTTTTATTTAAAGAATTATTTATTATCTATTTTTAAACAGATATGTTAAATTGATTTGTATTAGATAAGCAGTGAGCAGTTGATCTGAACACTATATGTGATGCTTATTTTATGTTATTGCTTTTGCCCAGTTTTTTGAGACGTGCCAGTAAGTCAATGTACGTTTCAATGTATTGACATATGCGGATATCGCTGCTGTCAGATCTCCATTTTTGTCGTTTTTCAGTTTGTGACATAATTTGAAAATATCCATGGTCCTATACATTGTGTGTAAATTTCATGATGAATGGGCCAAAAGAAACGGCCCAAAATGGCTTGGAAAAAACTCTGGTTCCATTGACTTACATTAAAAGTAGAGTATGTTTTTTCCTTCTCCTGTAAAGTTACCATTTTGGAGATACAAGGTTTTGTTCTGACAACAGCGATACATTGATCCATATTTACATATTCAAACATGGCACTGTAACATATATTTAGCACATATATATTTAAAATGTCACATATGTGTAGCATTAGCCACTGTTTTCTACCATACGGAGGCCGACGAGTACGTTAATACATTTGCGCGGTGGACAGTCGTCTGATTGTGGTGCAGTTTGCCCCTTCATGAGCTGCATCATTAAAAAGGGAAAGTAAACAAGGCTGAGTTTCTCTCCCGTCTTCAGATTCCAAATCAGCATGACTTGCCTGGGCGGCTGTAAATGTCAGAACAGCTACCACCCACTGCTCCCAGCCGCGGTGACAAAAAAAAAGAGAGAAAGGAAAAACAACATTCAGGCTCTCCAGCACGATGCGCAGTGACATCCGAAATATCTGCTGCGAGTCTGTTTTTACATTAAGGCTTCCTCTCCGTCACGGCCTCTCCAGCCACCGCGCAGCATGTTTTATACATCGGCGCACGTGAGGGTCATTATGCGCAGGTCGTTTGGTGCGGGATCTCTCGGGCTGAGGAGCTGCTGGAGCCCTCGGGGCGAGTCTGAGTCAATAATTTATGCACCCTGGCTCACGGGACCGAGCACAATACAGCTGTTCTGACAGACGGAGCAAACAGGCCGGCCTGTCCGCGCCCATCCGCAGTGATAGGGGACACGGTTTTACTCTTAACCCGCCTCCATTTTTCATCGTTTCTTTTGTGCCCGCTGCCGAGCGCTGAGGGACGCTCAGGTTAGTGGTGTCTACGAGCAGCTCTAATCAGGAGCAGTGCTGATTTGGGCGAGCGAGGCTGATTTGAGTTGTTTCTCCTCCAGTGAGCCGGCAGTCATATGCAAGTCGTCTCTCTGCTTTCTGCTCCGGCTTACATAATCCTGATCTGGCCTCGTTTCTCTCTCCGCTCAGCCGCAATCTGCCAGCCTCTCCAGCGCTGAAGTGCTGAGAGCAGACGATGATGATGATGATGATGATGATGATAGCACCTCCTTCAGAAGTTTAGATGATACTGCCACCTGAATCTCTTGGAGATAAAAAATAAAAGTGTTGCTCAGGTAACGGAGCACCCAGCCTCATCCCAATCCCAGTGTCATTCCGAACAACTCATTAAAACGTACTACTAACTGACTGACGCTCCTTAATCGCTAATAATGAGCGCATTATCGCAGGAGGCAAACAGCGCTGGAGTTCCCAGAGTTTACCGACGGCGCTCTGCTTCAAACACATCATTACTGTGGAAGTTTCCATGGATACCGTGGCACGGGAAGAGCGACAGTTTTGGACAGGCCTGGTGCTTTTTGTGGTTGTCCAGCCTGCCGTGGACAATCTTCAAAAACCTGTGGGCAGCGCTTCCATCACATTTTTAGGCTGGCGGCTTGCTGTTCAAATGCGAGCTGCATCTTCCTGCTGTAAAGCTTAGAATCAATAACATGAAATTTATCAAGTATAGAATGATTCTGTATAAAATACGCACAGTTTTCACATAATCAGCAGCTGTAAACAAAAACAAAGAAAGGTTTGATGAGCCCAGCATGATGAACAGAGCTGCAGAAGAGACTGTAGAACATCAAGAATGAAGTTCTAATAAAATCAATATTCAGAATTCATCACATTTCAAATGTAGATCAAATTCAACGCACAAAAATTCACAAAAAATGAATGTTAATGGATAATTACCATTGGTGACTAATGTCTAGCAAGACCTTCAGTTCATGGCACAAAAGTCAAACACCTCTACAATAGTGCTAATTTCTGTTAGCGCCCCTATGGGACTCTAGTAGTGTAGTTGTAGTATAGTGTAAGCGCCAAGTAAACAATTCACATGAACATTTTTAGCTGTTCTAGATCAAACACGGGCGTTTGAGGCTTGCAAAAGACATTTAAAGACATTAACACATATTTGCAGATGTATGTATCCGTTTTACAGTGACTCGTTCAGTAAAGAGTTCTGGGGATACAGCTTCTGCCACCTATTTCCATTTCTAACAACTATAGTTTGTTTTCACCAACAGTTACTTATCTAGAACTTAATCTAGCACATAAAAATTGCCTATCCTCTGTAGCATCATTTACCATAAGCCTAAGATCACTATGCACAATGCCAAGCGTCGGCTGGAGTGGTGTAAAGCGCCACCAGTGGACTCTGGATCAGTGGAACCGTGTTCTCTGGAGTGATGAATCAGCTTCTCTATCTGTCAGTCTGATGGTGAATCTGGGTTTGGTGGATGCCAGGAGAACGTTACCTACTGGAATGCAGAGCCAACAGTAAAGTTTGGGTACTCCATATCAAGGCCCATGGTTTTGGAATGGAATGTCCAATAAACTTATTGAAGTGTGATGTTCAAGTGTCCACATACTTTTGGCCATATAGTTCATGTCAGTACACACTTAAAAAAGATTCTTCAAGGGTTCTTTAGTAAAGAAGATGGTTTTATATAGAACCATGAATATCAAAGAACCCTTTGCATGATAAAACGTTTTTTTGCATTATGAAAGTGTTCTTCAGATTGGTGAAGAATGTGCCGTAGATGGTTCTTTTTGAAAAAGGGTTCTAAATAACATCAAAAAGGGTTCTTCTTTTGTTGCAATGTCAGGCTAGTTCCAATAGAAGAACCCTTTTTTAAGTGTGTACAATAGAAGAACCCTTTTGATGCCATATAGAAGCCTTTTCAAAAAGGTTCTATATAGAACCATATGCAGCACATTCTCCATCAACCCGAGAACTTTGTCACAATGCAAAGAACGCTTTAATCATGTAAAGGGTTCTTTGAGTGATTGTAGTTCTATATAGAACCATTTTTTTTACTAAAGAACCCTTGAAGAACCATCTTTTTTAAAAGTGTAGGTAATCAAATGTGTAAGGCCTTCAGTCCATCTCCTGAAGTCTTAACCAATAGGAGAGCTTGCTTGACTGTATCTACCCAGATACCACAGAGAAAAACATTCTGATTGGATACTTTTCAATTTTAAGGTTTTAACCCTTTTATTTTCTACCAAAACTTAACAATGAAACAAGAGTATTACAACAATACTTGCACTGATATTTACAGTATACTACTTATAATATTGTTCAATTCTTATTTATGGAATTCTTAAAGTACTAAGTTAAATATCTAAAAATATATTTGATCAATAGCTTATCACATTGTATAAGTTCTTATTGTGTATTACAGAAAATGAAAAGTCACTGCGAACTTTTGAACATTAAGACATTAACACACATTTGCAGATGTATGTATCCGTTTTACAGTGACTCTTTCAGTAAAGTGTTCTGGGGATGCAGCTTCTGCCACCTATTTCCATTTCTAACAACTAAAGTTTGTTTTCACCAACAGTTACTTATCTAGAAACTTCCAGAATGACTTTTTTCTCTGGGTCATGGAGTGTTGAAGCGCATAGCACATAAAAATTGCCTATCGTCTGTTGTATCATTTACCATAAGTCTAAGATCACTATGCGCAATGCCAAGCGTCGGCTGGAGTGGTGTAAAGCGCCGCCACTGGACTCTGGATCAGTGGAAACGTGTTCTCTGGAGTGATGAATCAGCTTCACTATCTGGCAGTCTGATGATGAATCTGGGTTTGGTGGATGCCAGGAGAACAGAATAAAATAAGTGAAATATCTAAAATATATCTGATCAATACCTTATCACATTGTATAAGTTCTTATTGTATATTAATTAACAGAAAATGAAAAGTGAATGCAAACTTCTGAACAGTAGTGCACGACCGTGCCTGTTTCTAATGCCCTGAGTGCTCATAGTCGCTTCTGTGCCATTTGCTCTGGAGCTGTATGTGCTTTTCCATTGGGAGCCTTTAATATAGGATGCCTCCATCTGTTTACCTTCGAGAGGAAAAGGTAGAAAACAGCGCTATAAAGAGCCTCACGTGAGCGCTGCTCAGCTGTCATCTCAAGAAATTTCAGCAGCACGTTTTAACACTGAAAACTCTGCTCTTCACATAGTTCTACTATTTTTAGCTAATCCACATTACAGCAGCTATAACAGCTCGAATGCAGCCTTCTTAAAGCAGACAGGTTGTTCTACTATAGAAACAACCCTGCTTTCTCCTCTTTTCTGCTTTTTTCTCTCTGAACCCTCAGCAAGATGCGCTCAGGGCCTGATGAAGCGACAGGGGAGCCAGAGGTACGGTTTTAATGAGCTAGTCTAAGGGACGCTCCCAGTAAATACAAGAGACGATGACGAAGATGAGGAAAACGAGGACCTTTTGTTTATATCATTATTATTTCTACCTCAGTTACATCAGAAAAGGGAGGAAGGCAGGCCACCGGATGAAGTTCACCCCAATTCAATTAAAACGAGTCCTTCTTATCCCGCCGCTGGCCTCGGCTGCTGACTCGCAATTTTGCTTCTACTCCTTCTTTCCCACCCAGAGAGAGAGAGGAATATTACGCTCATGCTGCATGAAAAGCTTCACCAAATGTGAATATTTCATTATCAATATGGCCAGGGAGCTCAGAGGCATTTGGATGGGTTCTTTTGTGGGAATGTCCACTGGCACAATTCATATTAGGGGTCCAAACACGGTCACTGTTCTGGAAAGTACAACATTCAGTGTAGAACTGGGTTTCATTTGTTCTGCTCCTAATAAAAATGGCAGAGTACGTTATGTTACCGTACAACCTATGAGTGAATATGTTCTATATGAACTACTGAAATAAATACTTAACTGTATATACACTGAGGAGCCAAAACATCATGACCACCTGTCTAATATGCTCTTGGTCTTCCGTGTGGTGCCAAAATAGCTCTGACCCGCTAAGGTGTGGAGTCTACAAGACTGCTGTAGGTGCCCCGTGATATCTGGCACCAAGATGTTATCAGCAGATCCTTTAAGTCCTGTTCTGAGTTCTGAACATGCCTTCAACATGGTAGTAATATGAGGGAAGACTGATTGAGGGAGGGAGGAGAACTCTGAGAACTTGCACTAGATTCTGTGAAGCTTCTGTCTGTAGCTAGAAGGCCAGACCACCTCATAGCTGCAGTAGGACTGATATAGGAGGAACAGGAAGGAGATGGGGTGGCAATGGGGATTGCACACCCTTCGTCACAGGAACAGAAGGTGAGGATGTGAATTTATACAGTGTTAGATTGGAAGACGGAGGGGTTTCAGGCATGTTCCTCCCCCCAAAAGTCAGTTATAACATAACTACATTGAGTTGCTCGGTGGAGCTGCCACAGATTGGACTTGTTCCAGCACATCCAACAGATGCTCAATCAGATTGACATCTGGGGAATTAGGAGGCCAGGGCAACACCCTAGACTCTTCGTCATGTTCCTTAAACTATTCCCGAACAGTGTGTTTAGCAGAACTCATTATCCTGCTGAAAGAGGCCACTGGCATCTGGGAATACCATCTCCAGGAAGCAGTGTACCTGGTCCACAACCAGGTACATAGGCAAGGTAAGTAGGTGAGTAAGGTAGGTAAGTAGATGGCACGTGTCAAATCCTAGCCCTGGGGTTTCCCAGCAGAACACTGTCCAGAGCATCACACTCCCTCTACCGTCATGTCTTCTTCTCACAGTGTATCCTGGTGCCATCACTTCCCCTATATGGCGCACATATAAGCAGCCGTTCGCTTGATGTAAAAGAAAACTAGACTCATCAGACAAGGCAACATTCTTCCATTGCTCTAAGGCTGGGCTCCATCGCTTACATGTGCACTGTAGGTGCTTCTGATGGTGAACAGGGGTTAGTGTGGGCACTCTGACCGGCACCATGCACAGCAGAGTGCAGTGCTCTGTGTTGTGACACATTCCTCCTGTAACCATCATTAAATATTTCTGTGGCACAGTAGTCCCTTCTGTCAGTTCAGATTGATGAGCCCTGGGCGCCCAGCATCTCGTTGGTAGATACAAACCACGAGCGCCCCACAAGGCTTGGTCCGACCCAGTCGTCTGACCACTACAATTTGGCCCTTGTTAAAGTCACTCACCTCCCCATTTCTCCAACATCCAACATGTCCATTACATGACCAGTAAGACTGTTTTCTTACTAAGATATTCCAGACCTTGATACGCACCACTGTTACGAGAAAACCAACGTAATTCAGTTAATCTGTGAGTGGTCATAATGATTTGGCTCATCGGTGTATATATTGAATAAAGAGGAATTCCACCAATTTGGTTAAATTTTCTGCATAATTCAATAGTTGAAATGTAAACAAGGTCATTCAGAGTGGTTTGATGTGAAACGGTTCACTGTAGAGAAGCTTAACGACTCCGAATTCTTTACAAATACAGCCATTCAATATAGAAAACTAGCAGTGAATCGACACATGTCTCCTGAGTTTTATATGGAATGTTGATGATGGTAAAATATGCTTTTTTTGGGGGGGTACTATTTTCCTCACAGCGCCCTCCACCATAAATTAATTTTAAGGCCAAAATCTTCTCAAAACTATCATAAAACAGTGTCTCAGTCATCAGGCAGTGAATTCATAACAATTTACTGTAGTAACTTTCTGTGAGGGAGCTTTTAGAGGTGGACGTCTGGTTCCTATCACCACCACTGTGAACAGTTCTGACTCTAGAATGGAGCATTTCTCTAGTACGGGTGGAATGCCCCTGTAAATAATACATTTTAATATGTAAGCTATATGGATAATAAATGGCTGGATATATCTTGAAATATCTCCAAATCATAATCTTTCAGAAATAACATCTATAGAACGTATGAATGGAAAAGAAAATATATTTTATTCCATTGTCATCTGCAACATGAGATAAACAGCAGGGTTCAAAACAAACACGTCCTTGTCGTACCGCAGCATTCCAGTTCAGATGCATCTACCAAAACATTATTAGAACAGTATGTGCTGTACATATTTAAAAAAATCAGTGCAACTTCAGGGCAGGTGCCGCCTTAAACGGACTCAAAGACTGAGATTTAATTCAGTTCGCACTGACGCAGTTAGAAAAACAAATTATACAACCACAATGCAACCAGACCGTAGCAAATTAAGAAAAATCATTATGCTTTGTAAACATTATTTATAGTTTTATACAAGCAGAAACTGCGGGAAGAAATGGTATTTTAAGGTCTGCAGCAAGTGGGGCTTCGCAAAAAAAACACCCTTTGCAGATTGCCTCAGGCCTTGCATGAAAATTTCATTGGCACATGTTGAATAGCAAACCCTGGTGGATAAAGAAAATCGTATTGCTGTTTCTTTCACTGAGTCACACGTTCAGAGAGTGAAAGGGAACGAGGAGAGGGGTAAGGAGCCGGATGTTTCAGATGATTCCCCTCGATCCCTGTAGACGCCGGAGCCCACAGAACGGCAGTCGCTGTGTTTTTTCCTTGTGATTTTAAATGGGTGTAGATATGGCTGTAAAATTTTAAAGAGAACTGCACAGCTACCACGACATCGTCTTGGATTCGTATGGCACATATGTACATTTTGTGCTTGCGCAGCAAATGCATAAAAAAATTCAGCATATTCATAAACTTTTAAGGTATTATTTGATTTAAAAACATTAACTACCCTGTTTCCTCCACCTCTGCATATTCTGAGTTACTTTATTTACAGCATGGAGTGTCTAAACTTGTAGCCCCGAACGATTAAAGGAGCTAAATGTAAGCTTTGGGGTTTCGCTAATGGAATATGGTTTGCGGATGAGTTTGATTCTGCATAAACACCATTTTTCTTGTTTGCATGACATTTGCACCAAACACACCACCATGCTTGGTGCATTTCAACGAATGTAGCATTGATAATTGTTTTGGTGATCAAGGGCATATAATGGTCTATGAGGATCTTATGAAGATCATTTTTAAATGTAAACTTGAGTATTACATGTAGCTCCTTTAATGGTGGCATGGCACAACCTGTAGTGCAAAATGTGCAAAGAGATCAGTGTCTTTAGAGACACACACAAAAAAAGAACTTCGACCGGTATGAATTAGGAATACATGTCAATACAACAACAGTATCAAAATGACGGTGAAGACCGGAGGCTGTATTACAGAAACTTCCTAGCTGTAATGCTATTTAATCTGACAGGTCAAGATAAGATTTTTCACAAATTCATATTAAAGAAGCCGATCTTATCTTACAGCATCTTGTCTCAAGTTTGGAAAACCAAAAGTATTCGATGGAGGTTGATAATCAGTTATATCTGCTCCAAGCGCCAATTGATATGCAAACATGCAATCAAAATAACATAAACAAAAAGTTAATTAGCTAGATTAGTTAGAAAGTTCAAAGTCTGGAAGTTGGAAAAAGACGTACTAAGGCTTTTGCATGTTGCGGTAAAGTTATTTCTCTCAATAAACAGCCTCATTATTCACCACCATTCTGCAATATGAGTAAACGTACTGTCATTTTGGTGGTTAATGCTAGCTGCCTGTCACAGTTGCCTAAACATGCTAATTTTCTATTTTTTCGTAGAACAGCTAACAGTAGAAACGGAAGAAAACAGAAGTTAAGACACTGTTAGGATTGTCCTAAAGTTTGGACAGTATTTCAGAAATTCTGTCAAGGATGCATCTGCAATCCTCTTTTCTCATCAGGCGTTCGGATACAATTAGGTGATATTCTGTAATAGCTATTGTCTTAAATTCAGTCCTGAAGTTGTCATGGTGACTACACAGAAAAAAATTCACAGATAGGATCTCTGTAATACGGCTCCCGGTCATTTTCACAACAGGTGAAGAAAATAGGAAGTTGAAATTGTCGCATAGGTCAGTAAGTCCTCAAGTATCTCAAATAAATGGCTGACGAGCATGAAAGATTTCATTGAGCATGTAGATAATTTGGTACATAAACCAAGACATCATCCACATGAAAGACATACCTCCACTGGAGACTTTGGAGAATACATGAGTTCAAACATCAGAGAGTAATCAGTTCACATTTATATAACCCTTTACAGAGGGGGAGGGGGAGGGGTACATATGTGGCAACTCAGAACTGAGTGAAAGTTGTCCTTTTTTCATGAACCTCCAAATAATCTGGCTCGAAATGAAGCTTGGCTTTTAGTTCCCAGTATTCGCTCCTGTTGGGCTCCACGTAGACCGTGGCTGGCGCTGAGCAGTACACCATGGTCTGCTGTATCCTGTCTGGATGCAAGTACTGATGTCTGACATCAAAGTCTGGTGCATAGTGAGTTGAAACATGTGTACCGTGCTTACACGGTAAATTGGCCCTGTAGGACGCCTGCTGGTCTCTCGCCAGGATGTCTCGATAAAAAAAGCTATCGTCTTGCAGCGGAGACGATCTGTTGAGGGGATCTGGCGTGCAGGCACTGAATTCGGAGCCAACCGCGGTGCTCCCGACATCCTCGTCTGAGTTAGATGCCAACCCGCCGTTTAGCTCGTCAAAGTCTCTGTACCCTTCCCCTGCGGTGCCCTCACCCGGGCCGTAGGGGGCTCTTTTGGATGTGCCCTCCACTGCAGGAGGGATGTACTCATACACATGACCTGCAGAGGTCCTGACCTTTGTCGTCGATCGGTCACTGTAAAGGGTGTTGAAGGAGCTCACGTTGGCGCCCATGGAGGCGGCACGTTCGGCCTTCTTGCGCCGTTTCATCATGACTGCGAAAAGACCGGCGGCGATGAAAACGGACATGATGAAGATGATGAGCAAAGCCAGGATGAGCACAGAGAGAGGGATTGCGGGATACTGTGTGTCGAAATCCAACGCCGTTTCCAAGGTGATGGTGCTGCCTGGGAAAGATTCTTCCGAGGGCGGAACAGCAGATGCAGGAGTGTTCGAGTTGTTTGGACATAGATGAGAGGAATGAATGTAGCGCACATCCTCTCCTGACAGCCTCGGAGGAGACTCACAGATCACACTGTTCACTACAGTTCCGGCGCTGAGCTGCTCCAACCAGTTTTTCATCTCCACAATAGCACAGGAGCAATCCCAGGGGTTCTCAAACAGATCTATCTGCACAAGGGACGTCAGTTCCTCTAAAACACTGCCTACCGGCAGGCTCCGAAAATGATTGTTGCGCAGATTCAGCCGCGCCAGGCTCAGTCCGCTGAACACTCCCAGGGGTAATGCTTTGAGCAGGTTGTTGTTGAGGAAGAGCAACTGAAGATTGGGTACCTGCTCAAAGGTGCCCACTGCTATCTCTCTGATGACATTGTATTCCAAGTAAAGAAACTGGAGACTTTCTAAGCCATAAAACATATCGTCAGTGAGCCTCTCTATTAAGTTCCCATTTAAATAAAGCCTGCGCAAGTGCACCAGCTCCCCAAATGCTCTGCTGTGAATAACAGATATCCGATTGTTCCCCAAGTGAAGCAAGTCTAACCCGGTAGCTTCTGAAAAGTCGGAACTGTGCACTGAAGGGATGTAATTTCCTGTGAGGTACATCTTTTTCGGGTTGTAGGGTTTGGGGTCTAGATCCGAGATGCGCTCAATCTTCCTCTCTTGACAGTTGACGTTCAGGCCGAGATCTGAAATCTGGAGATTGCAAGTGCATGCGGCGGGACATTCGAGGGATACCGGGGATTTGGTCTGGTAAGCCACCATCGGTCCATAGTTCTGCGGCTTGCTCGAGGAGACCCGTGAGGTGGGTTTGGCACGCAGCTTCCCTGACTGACGAGGGCTCTTAGTGGGCCGTGTAGAACGTTGGATGTTGGAGGAGGTGAAAGATGCGGTTGCTGCGCCAGCAACTGTGGTCCTGAAGATCCCCTCTGCGCCATGAACCGGTTCGGCCCGCATCTCGTACTCGGCTATGGCTCTCCTGGGACACAGCTCCTGCTTAGAGATCTCGTCAAGGTCTCTGCCGTGCAGCCGGAATGGCGTCTCACAAACCACATCTCCCACCAGTGCCGTGTACGAGATGCTCTCCAGCCAAGCTTTAAGTGCGATGAGCTCGCAAGAACAGTTCCACGGGTTTTCTTCAAGCTGCAGCTCCACGATCCCGCCCATGTGCTCCAGAAGGCCGCTGTAGGGGAGCAGCTTAAGCTGGTTCCCTCTGAGGTCGAGATGCGTTAGAGGAACAAACTGAAAAATGTTTTTTGGCAGGGCAGACAGCAGGTTGTCATTCAGAATCAGTACCTCCAGATGACGCAGCCTGTTGAGGGCATTCGCCTCGATATGACTGACGTAGTTGTAGTCGATCTGAAGGTACTCCAGACTCTCGAGGCCGACGAAAGTGTCGTCCCGCAGCACTTCAATTTTGTTGTTGTTCAAGTGCAAGCGCTTTAATCCCTGAAGTCCATTAAAAGCCCCGCTCTCAATTTCCGCTATGTCGTTGTTGCCCAGATGCAGAATAGTGAGTACCTTGGTAATGCACGAAATCATTAAGCGAAAGCTTTTTCAGAAGGTTGCCTGTGAGCAAGAGATGATATGTGTTGAAGTGCAAAGGCCCGACATCAGAGAGGCTGACGATGCCTCTGTTCTCACAGCCGGCTGTCAAAACTCCGTCTCGCTCTTCGCAAACGCACAGCCCTCCGCAGATCTCTCCGTAAATGTCAAACATCTCCGTGAAGCTCAGAGACACGGCCATGAACGAGACCACCGTTATCCAGATATTCATGTTTGACGGCGAGGCTCACTTCAGTGCAGCAGAGACGAGGCCCCTCATCTACAGAGGGAGAGAGGAACATTCATCAGTATATTTGTTTATTTGTTTACTTCCACAACATACAGATACACACAGGACTTAATCTGAATCTGAATCAGTCTGTTCTCCATCACAGGCTGCAGTTTATGTGTAATCCTACCTAATTGCTGCTAACTGAATGCACAAAAAGAGCATAAAGAGAAAAAAATCCATGCTGACATGCATGTAAATACCAACTCTAGCCCGCAGGGTTTGGCCTATATTTTCTAGGGCAGTACAAGGTTCACATCTTTCTCTGATTCTTAAAGGAAGTTAGAGGCTTTGGCTCTTTCTATAGAAATCTATAGGCGCTCAGAGCGTTCGCTGATAAAGCAACGAGTTCATTAATAAAGCAAATCGTTCATTAAGAAAACTGTGAGGCTGAATAAGAGCTAATAACGTTCATATAATGAGGAGGATTTAGGAGAAAAGTTCAGCCACATAGTCTCTCTCTCTCTCTATCCACCTCTCTGTTAATCTCTCTCGCCCTTTTCTTCTCTGGGTTTACCTCTTTCTCTCCACTGTTGTGTTTATCCCTCTGCATCTCTCTCTATCTCTCCTTTTTTCTTTTTCTACATCTTTCTTTTCGTCTTCTCTTTCTGTTTATTTATCTATCTCCTTCCCTTTATTCTCTCCATCGCTGTGTCTCTCTCTTCTCTCCATTTATCTCTTTTCTGTCTTCACATCTCAGTTATTTCTCTTGCTTTCTCCATCCCTCTGTCTATGTATCTCTCTCCATTTCTCTGTTTATCTCACTCACCCAGCCCTCTCTCTCCATCTATCCTTTTTTCTTTCTCTACATCTCTTTCTTCTCCTCCCTCTGTCTATCTCTCCTTCCCTTTTATCTCCACCTGTTTTTCTCTTTCTCTCTCCGCTTCACTGTTTTTACCGTTTCTCTATCTCTCTCTGTTTATCTTTGTCTTTCTCTGTTTATCTTTCTCTCCACCTCTCTGTTTATCTCTCTCCATCTTTCTCTATTTCTGTCCTTCTTTCTCTGGTTATCTCTCTCCATCTCTCTCTTTTTATCTCGCTTTCTTGTCCTATTCTATTTCTCTCTTTCTCTCTCCCTGCTGTTTATCCCTCTACCTCTCTATCTTTCCTTTTCTCTCTACATCTTTCTCTTCTTCTTCTCTTTTTGTTTATTTTATCTCCTACCCTTTTTCTCTCCATCTCTGTTTCATATCTCTTGCTTTCTCCATCTCTCTCCCCTTCCTTTTTTCTCCCTCTGTTTATCGCTCTCTCCATTTATTTCTTTCTCTCCATCTCTCTGTTTATCTCTCTCAGTCTTTCTCTATTCCTGTCCTTCTTTTTAAGGTATTCTCTCTCCATTTCTCTGTTTCTCTCTGTTGCATTCTCCTCTCTGTTTATCTCTTTCTTTCTCTACATCTCTCTTTTACTTCTTTTTTGTGTTGATCTATCTCTCCTTTTTCTCCAGCTCTGTTTCTTTCTCTTCCTTTCTATCAATCTCTCTATCTCTCCCCATTTTTTCCTGTCTCCCCTTCCTTTCCCTCCCTCCCTCTCTCTCTCTCTCTCTCTCACCCACACTGACAGTGATGTTGAACTTGCAGCTCCAGTTTGAACTTTGTCTCTCCTTCATTAATTCCAGCTCTAACCTCACCTCTCTCTCTCTCTCTCTCTCTCTCTCTCTCTCTCTCTCTCACACACACACACACACACACACAGGCTATTCTACATGCCGTCATTTTGCATCACGAATCACACACACAAACGCGCCCACACAGTTCCGGTTCTTTGTGTGAAGCTCAGTCTGAATAATAGAACAGTGAAGGCGCGTGTTAAGAACCCGTATGTGCGTGAAGTCTTACCAGCGATCAGCGCTGCCCGTTAGTGACCACAGCCCGTGCACGTCCAGCGTTAGTCCAGCTCAGAGCTTCCTCACCCATCAGCACCATGATTCACTCTACAGAGAGGAGCAGAGCGGAGAGGAGGAGGAGGAGGAGGAGGAGGGCCCAGCAGACACGTGACCAGGAGGAGGAGGAGGATGAAGATTGTGATGATGATGAGGACCATGATGTCGAACTTGTTGCGATGACATCATATATTTCAAACATGAAGTCAAAACTCGACATTAGGAAGCTCAGACAGCAGAATAAAACAATGTAATTACAATTAAAGAAAAAATCAATAAGAACTGAAAAGAAACATTTAAGTGTATAAACAATCAGTTATCGAATATCAGAAACTGTGAAAAGAAAAAAGACGCAGAAACACAGAGAGACAGAGCATCATCACCATCAGGAAAGAGCACGAGGACAACAGGGAGGAAGAGTGATGATGGAGAATGTGAGGATGATGATGGTGAGAATGGTGGTGATGGTGACAGGAATGATGATGGTGATAGTGTGGATGATGATGGTGATAGCAATGATGATGGTGATAGTGATGATGATGGCAATGGTGAGGATGATGAAGGTGATGATGGTAATGATGGTGATGATTGTGATGATGTTGATAGTACTAATGATGCTGGTGATAGTACTGATGATGATGGCGAGGATCATGATTGTGATGTGATAGTAATGATGATGGTGATGATGGTAGTGATGGTGATGATAGTGATGATAGTACTGATGATGATGGTGATAGTATAGATGACAATGGTGAAGATCATGATTGTGATGATGGTAGTGATGGTGATGATAGTGATGATGGTGATAGAACTGATGATGATGGTGACAGTAATGATGATGGTGATCGTGAAGATGATGATTATGGTGATGATGAAGGTGATAGTAATGATGATGGCAATGGCGAAGATGATAGTGATGAGGGTAATAGTACTGATGACAGTGATAGCAATGGTGATGATGAGGATGATGATGGTGAGGATGATGTTGGTGATGATGATGATGGTGAAGATGATGATCATGGTGATGATGAAGGTGATAGTAATGATGATGGCAATGGTGAAGATGTTGGTGATGACGGTAGTAATAGTGATGATGGTGATAGTACTGATGACAGTGATAGTAATGGTGAGGAAGATGTTGGTGATGATAGTAATGATGGCAATGGTGAGGATCATGATAGTGATGATGGTTGTGATGGTGATGATAGTACTGATGACGGTGTTAGTAATGGTGATGGTGAGGATCATGATGGTGATGGTGACAGTAATCATCAGTGATGTGGTGATGGAAAGAGCAAGAGGATGACAGTGAGGATGAGGAGTGATGAGGATGGTAATGAAGATGGTACGGGGACAATGGTGATGATGGTGATGATGGTGATGTAACGACATTGGCAATGACAGTGATGATGGTGATAGTAATGATGTGATAGCTTTGATGGTGATGATGATGGTGATTGTAATGGTGATGAAGATGATAGCGATGATGATGGTGATAGTGATAATAGTGATGGTTGTGATTGTAATGATAAGAGAAAGATCAAGAGGATGACGATGATGGTAATGAAGATGGAAAGATAGGGGGACAATGATGATGCTGGTGATTGTAATGATGATAGGGATGATAGTGATGGTGATAGTGATGATGGCGATGGTGAGGATGATTTTGATGGTATTGATGATGGTGATGGTAATGATGATGGAAAGAGCAAGAAGATCACAGTGAGCATGAGGACAATCACAAAGATGGTAAGGTAGGAGACACTGGTGATGATGGTGATGATGGTGAATGACGATAGCAATGATGGTGATGATGGTGATACGGGATGATGATGATAGTGATAATGATGGTGGAGATGGTGAGGATGATGACTGTGATGGTGATGATGATGAGGAAGATTCAATACAATAATAGTTTAAAAAGCACTGAAGCTAAATCTCGATCATTTTTTAATGTTACTGTTAATATATAGTGCACTTTACACACATCTATCAAATACAGAAGCAACAAACAAGACAAATGTGGACAATCACAATTAGACAATTACAGACACAAATCAACTGTCTAACAACAATATTCATCCCTAAAAAGATGAGTTTTTAAGGACTTTAGATCGCCTATTTTTCGGATGCCAACATGGAGCTGATTCTATAGACGCAGAGCTGCAGAGGAGGAAGAAATAAAGACCACCGTTCAGAGAGCAGGTAGAGGAAACGGCGTGGAGAGATGAAAGGCAGTGAGCTCAGTGAAGAGGTGTGTCAGAAAGATGAAAGGAGTATTGGAGGAAGCTCAGTGACCCTGTTACTCACACGCTGCTGGTGTGTGGTCAAGAGCTTTAACCGTCCACCAGCCTTCAGCCGGAGAGACGTCCAGGCTGACACTGAGAGTTATGCAGCCGTCATGGCATCCAGCTGAGCATCTCTCTGACACCGAGAAGGGAATCGCTGACGCGGCTGAGCCCAGGAGCCGAGGAGCCGATCGCCGAGAGCTGCCAGTGTACGCGATTCTGACAGATAACTCAGGGTTTGGAAGGTATTGCCTGCGGTGAGGCTTGGAAAAGTGGCATTTTGGTGGAGCAAACATAGTCAAGCAGAAGAAGTCTGAGTAGATATTGAACCCTGACAGAACTCCCCGATGACAGAAGCTACGCCACATCATTAGCAATGAGAGTCAGAGGCTGAAACTCAGTCTGACAGTGACTGACTCGTCTTTGAGCCAGTCGCGGCTCAAGGACTGCTGTTTCGGACGGGCACCGCACATTCCTGAGTGGGCTGAACCCTCGGACGAATCATGGCCTTGTGAGCCCCCTGAGAACAAAACTCTTTGGAGGCCTTCTGATAATATTACATAACCATTTGTTTTGAAGACTGATATTAAACAATATTTCACATTTGTGTTTATACACTGCAAACAATGCTGTCTTAGCCAGTGAAAGCATCTTCAATCTGATCAATATAAATAATATTTTTTCACTATGAGAATATTATAATACTGTAAGAATATTGTAAGATCATTGAACTTATTTCTAGATTTTTTTATGTTTTAAATTATTTCATCTAACGTCATTCTTCAACCCCATTTCCAAAAAAGTTGGGACGCTGTGCAAAATGTACATTTTTACGTTTTTATGTATATTTTTATTTTTACGTTGTTATTCTTAAATTGTTGCACTGTTTGCTCGTGCAGTGTTTCACAGAGTGCTGAACCCCTCCTCATCTTTACTTCTGAAAGACTTTTATAGCCAATCATGTTACTGACTTGTTGCTAATTAACCACCAGGTGTTTTTTAGCAT
This sequence comes from Colossoma macropomum, assembly GCF_904425465.1. Taxonomy (NCBI): domain Eukaryota; kingdom Metazoa; phylum Chordata; class Actinopteri; order Characiformes; family Serrasalmidae; genus Colossoma; species Colossoma macropomum. The sequence goes on along the minus strand of NW_023495290.1, from coordinate 165,549 downwards.
TACACAACTTTACCAGCCTTTTGTTGCCCCCGTCCCAACTTTTTAGGAACATGTTGTTGGCATCAAATTCAAAATGGGTAAATATTTTTCAAAAAACAATAAAATTTAATAGGTTTTAACATTTGATATGTTGTCTTTGTACTACTTTCAATGAAATGCACATCATTTAATTTTGTTTTTATTTTACATTTTTCACAGCGTCCCAACTTTTTTGTAAACGCAGTTGTATTATATTGCGGTTATATTATATTGTATAATTTTTTCTTGTTTGGAGACATAATGCAGATACTAGAATAAAACAATTCAACCAAAAATGTCTTTAAGGAAAAAGACAAAGTAAAGAACATCTAGAAATGATTTAAATACATTAAATACTCTTATAATATTACACAACAATCTCAAAATGAGAACTAGACATTTTGACATTTAACACTTAAAATAAATTCACTTTCCAAGATATAATTTTTTTGAAGATCACTTTGAGGAGAACTGGACATTACGAAATTATGAAAATAAAAAAAAATATCCTTATTAATGTGGGGTATCCTGTTCTACATCATAACAGTTCTTGGGTAAAATTAAAATGAAGATTAATTTTCTAAACTGAGTCAACTAAACTGCATGGAAACAACAAAATCCCAGTCAAAATAACTGTAAATACACTATACGGCTGAAAGTATGTGGACACCTGACCATCACATCGAAATGAGCTTATTGGACATCCCATTCCAAAACCATGGGCATTATATGGAGTTGTTCCCCACTTTGCAGCTATAACAGCCTCCACTCTTCTGGGAAGCTTTCCACAAGATTTTGAAGTGCATCTCCGTTCCAGTTCATCCCAAAGGTGTTCAGAGGGGTTGAGGTCAGGGCTCTGTGAGGGCCACTGGAGTTCCTCCACACCAAACTGGTCACTCCATGTCTTTATGGAGCTGCTTTGTGCACAGGGGCTCAGTCCTGCTGGAACAGGAAAGGCTCTTCCCCAAACTGCTGACACAAAGCTGGAAGCAGATAACTGTGTAAAATGTCTTTGTACTGCAGCATCAACATCACCCTTCACTGGAACTGAGGAGCCCAAACCCTGAAAAACAGCCCAGCCCATCATCCCTCCTCCACCAAACTCTACTGTTGGCTCTGTGTAGGTAGCGTTCTCCTGACATCCACCAAACCCAGATTCCACTGCTCCAGAGTCCAGTGACGGCGCTTTACACCTCTCCATCCGACGCTTGGCATTGTGCATAGTGACCTCAGGCTTATGTACAGCTGTTTGACCATAGAAACCCATTTCGTGAAGCTCCTGATGCTCAATTCTTGTGCTGATATTTCTTCCACATGCAGTTTGGAATTCTGTAGAGAGCGTTGCAACAATGCTATGCGCCTTGACCCTCGTGAGTTTGTGTGGTCTGTCACTTCATGGCTGAGCTGTTGCTGCTTCTTGGCTCCTTGACTTGATCTGTTTCACAACAATAGCACTTACAGTTTACGATGGCAGTTCTAGCAGTGCAATAATTTCACAATGTGCTTGGTTTTATACACTTGCTATCAATAAGTGTGACTGAAATGCCTGAATTAGGAGGGATATTCACATAATTTACATAACATTTCTTCAGTTGTTTAGTCACTTGTGCATGTTGAAGGGCTGATTGTTTATATAAGGTTTGTATCTGCAGTGGATTGTCCCGAGGATTTGAGCCGTGTGGTTTGAGGCCCTCTGAGGTCAATAATCCATCCCTGGCTTAACTTTAAATTTGACTCCTGCTGATGGGGAATATATGCTATAACAATGCATAAACTCTGCATAAAAAACTGCAATAGGACAAAGTTGTAGAAGTTTAGTAGAAGATGCTGCATAACATTTGGAACTCATAATACACACTTGTATCTCAATAATGCAAAGCAATAAAGCAAAAATGATGGTGATTGCAAATGGACTGTTGTGCTTAATATGTGTCAAAATGCTTATAGTGTAAATATTTTTTCCTCTTTTATTTATAATGTTTATATTGTTAATTTTGTGAATGATAGCATTCATATTTTTTAGCTTTAGTAATATATATATTGTCTATATGGTAACCAAACTGTAACCTGGTCAAGAAATTAATAAGGTTAGTTACTTTGTTTGTTAATTCTCATCCTGTTACTTCTTTTATTGAGTGCCTTACTCTCCCTTTGCTGCTGCAGCACCATTGTGGGTCTAATAAAGGATTTTCTTATCTTATTTCTGTAATTTATGCCTTTGGAGTTGATGAGCTGGTTGATGATTGCGCCACATTCAGATTTGCACAATTGTAGATACTGTATTTGTCTAATATGTGTTGAGCTCAGCTACTTTTTTGCTTAAAACAAGTCGCGTTCATACATTTCTAATCTCCAAATCCATGTAAGAGTCCTCCTCCACACTTATCTCCAAAATGCTGACAATATCACTGCTAATGCAGAACTCTGTAAACTCATAAACTCACTTTTCTCCCACCAGAGTGATGAGATGTGCATAGACTCAGTGCTGTAAATTGTATCTGGCTGTCTGGGAGAGTGCTGGTGTCTCAGGAGGGAGCAGCACTCAGCAAACACCTCGCAGTTACCCAGCATGCAAAAGTCAAATTATGTGTTGTTGATTTTGTGAAAAGAAGTTAGCACATCCTCTACAGAGAGCAGCCTTAAATATGCCGTTTTTATGCTAAATTCAGTGCACTTTTCTGTTTATTTCTTCAGTTAAACATGTTGGAAAACCATAACTTTTGCATAGGCTATATTCAAGAAAATAGTTTCTTCATCAGAAGACCTGAAACAAAAACCCTCTCTTCTGCAGTGACTGCTGGCTGTCATGATTCAGGTTCTGAAATGATTAAACTCAACATGATGGTGTGTTGAGCTTGAGGGCAGTAGACTATTTTGAGTGACTTGGTGACTTCTGGCTTTTGCATGCTAATTTGGTGCTAATTAAGCCACACAGTGGTGCAACTTTACTAAATATAGCACTTAATATTGTGACTGCACTTCACAGAAAAGCACAGCGTCTGCCTGGAGAGGATACGGAGTGTTGGTGGAAGAACACAGTTCCCATTAAACCTCCATTAAACTGATGGAAAACCAGGGAAGCAAAACATGCAGCTAGTGCGTTTGTTAGGAACGTGACTAGCAGAGCTGGGCTTCACACTTAAATCTACCCGTTAGTGCGTCTCCAGATACGCTAACATAATTAGCAGATGAGCCCAAAGCCACAAGTTAATGAGTATGTGTGGCTTTCTTGAACTTCATTGTGTGTTTGCATTCGTGCCATCTAAGAAATCATACACCTCTGTTTGTAACTGCTGAGCTCTTGTCTGCGGTGTGGAGATCGTCACGTAGCTCAAAGCTGCGCTGTGATTCAGGCTTCGCTTTATCTTCCGGACTCTGCGTTAGCACAGAGGCTACGTTCGTTTCAGCCTCCTCTTTATTGTCCGAGCCAAACTCCTTGCGCGGTGCTCTCTCGGACGTGTGAGTCTCGTCACACAGGGCGTGAAATATTCAATTTCACTCCTGTCATGCCCGGGTCTCAGATCTGGCTGAGGCATGAGGCCACAGAGGAAAGAGCAAAAACAGAGAAATGGGTCAGAGAGAGAGAGAAAGAGAGAGAGAGAGGTGAATGCTCTGTCCGTTTTGAGCTTCCTCAATCACAATATAGAATATATATATATGACCTGACAAGCGGGCAGCACCACAGCAAAATAAAGCAGCGTAGAAGCTCAGCTTCGCTGCAAACATTATTTTTATTTATACTGTTAGCTTATTACTCTGTAAGACGTCTGCAAGTCAGCTGAAATTAATTTAAAGCCAAAACAGAGACCGAAGCTGCAACACAGGTTCAAAAGCCAAAAGAATTGTGGAAAAAAATCAGTCTGACTTCCTACGTAGATATTTCCTGGATGCTCTGTAGATTCATGCCTTTTGCTGCTTATTATTACTAACATGTTTTTCTCTGCAGCTCATTTGTTTCCTGTTCGCTTCTACACACATTTTCTAAACTGCTTATCCTTCTGGATCATGGGGAGGTGCTGGCGCCTATCCCAACGGTCATTGGGCGGAAGGCAGGATATACCCTGGACAGGCCGCCAGTCCATCACAGGGCTGTTTGCTTCTACGAGTAGCCAATAATAATACCCGCCAGCACGAGCCCACAACCTGTTGGCTTCATATCCGCAATGAATGCGGTGCTTCAAAATGAATCTCGCTCGCAGATTATTCAGCAGATCATGCCGGATCTGCAGGTAGTCTGTACACTGTCTGTTGTAGAGGCAGCAACGTTAGCTGTGGCAAACCGAACCCTTGTTCCTTTCCTCTCTCTGTTTTTTGGCTCTGGCCTAATTTACATAAGACAACCGCATCACAAATTGTACGATGTTCTCTCTCCAGTTTATTCATGCTCATTTCGTAGCTGCATTCAATTAATTCCGAATTCAGTGGGTCCGCTTTACTTGGCGAGTTAAAACTCGCGGCCTTTTGTCGCATGAAGTAAGAGCTCAGAGGGGCGGGCTCGGTCGGCCCCTGGCTGGAGATCCCTAAGACTAATCGAGCATCTGGGCAAGTCTTCCATGACACTGCACACAAGTCTCCCGGGAACAGAGTCGCAGAGCCGCTGTAATGGTGTTACGCTCACGGAGAGCGGATTGATGACTCACGGTTGTGGGTCATTAGGATGGACCTCTCCGAACGTTCGGCTCGAATCAGCCTCAACGTGGCATTGTCAGCGGAGACGCCGTGGGCAGCGAGGCTAAAGAGAAGTGACAAGCTGCTCGGGGCAGGTTTGACAAAGCGCTTTGGCAGCTAAACAAAAGCTCAGGTCAGGCACAGCAGGCGAACGGTATTCCATACGACAAAACATCTAATTAACCCAGAGCGAGGACGAACAGCTGCCTGTCTTATTTAAGCATAATTAATTTTATCTTCGCAAGAAGAGCACCGAAAGACCTGAGACACTTTAAGGACTCTATTATGTTTATGTAATTGTCGCGCTATTTATGTGTTCGGGATGTGAAGCGCTAGGCTCGGGTCTGTCTCAGAGGGACGGATGGGGGACGTTGGGATGTTGGGGGAGGATGTGGGATGTTGGGGGAGGGCTATGCTGGCGACTCATTCAGCTACGGCAGGCATTTGGCTGAGAAAACCACCAGCAGCAGTGCGGTCTCACAAGACAGAAGGTCCTGCTTCAGCATGGGCAACGATTCAAGCCGGGTGGGATGCATCGAGCGCTGGAGGCCTGAGATGTATAGCTCCTGGCACGTTCCTCTGTGGAATCAGAAGCGGAGATAACAGATGCACAAGTGGCCCACTGCCAGAGAAACAACTCAACCGTGACTTCTGCATTTACACTGCAGTACAGTGCAAACGACCACCCTTCATTTATTACAGATCCAGTAAAAACAGTCAAGTACACCCCTGCTGAAAAAGGGCCATTAGCAACCATTCGGAGTAAAACAAGGGTTAAAATAATGGTTTTGCTTTTTAATGAGAACTGGCTACATGGTTTCCAATAACTCTAGATCCCATGTTTAGATCCCGTTAGGAAACCATTTAGAACAGGGGTGTCAAACTCAACGAGTAAAAGGGCCATTTCAGAAAATCTCAACAAATCTGCAGCCCAAAGAAAAATGTTTTTATTTAATTATTTAAATGTTTTTATTAAATTTTTAATTAATGCTGCGCTATAACTGGCCATTCAAAATATACAAAAACTTCAACAGTAAAATACAGACACTGGTAGTAGTAGACCTTAAAATGTTACATGAATACTTGAAATATTTTAAATGTAAATGTTCCCAGGAGCTCAGTCTTTTGAACCTACCTATCTGCTTGAACTAGACTCCTGGCATCCTTTCTTTGCTGCACGCTCATTAAGACTCAGGCCTAATCTCATTTCTTATTTTTACCCCTGCCCCTGTTTTCAAATGTAACATGTGTGCAGCTGCAGTTAGCCAACAGCCTAACATCACAGTTAGCATGTTGGCTAACTTAGAAACCAAAGAGTAAAACCACAAATGTAAGTAAAATAATATAATCTCTTGATTAAATACATATCATGCAGTTGCTGTTTCATGTATTAATTTATCGTCAGTGGTGAAGAACTGTTTAAAGGTTCATGCTTAAACTGCCAACGTTAAAGCATTCTTTACTAGTGAAGCTATTTGATGAGCATAGCTTCACCAGTAAAGATGCTAACAAACCCTTTCCTTTCCTAGCTGGTCACATCCAAGGCCTGTGTGGGCAGTGCCTGCGTTCCTCAACATATACACTTACATATATGGTTTATGGCCAAAAATATGGCAAAGAATATCATCACTCTTGTACTTTTTCCCACAGTTTTCTCTGGAACAGGTTACAGTTTGAAGTGTTTCGTCTGTGAGGTTCTTTATTACACTGTAAATATTACAACACAGGGTGGGCACAGATATTGGCAGCCTAGGCGTAATATTTGCTGGCATCAATTGGTCAAATTAACTGCAGTCGAGTTCTCCCTGCAGCCTTATTTGCTGCTGATTTGGTCATAAACTGTTACAGTTCTCCCAGATTTGAAGGCCCTGACTGTTTTTGCTCCACACTGGTGTTTAATGGGAGTTCAGAACAGTCCAGAATATTACACATAGAAACAGACCCTACAAAATAACTGTATGTAAATGTGTTTATCAAATCCATCTAAAAAAATGTATGAAAATATCCAGAATCCTGTCTGATGCCTCTAGAAATGAATTTGTGTTCCAGTATCTTCATTTTAAATCTGATCAAATGATCCTTTATCAGGACAGAAGCGAGTGTTGTGGGTATTGATACTCTGTGAAAATGCAGTTATGATCTGATATTTTATGTGAAATACATTGTGTGTGAGAGTCTGACTGCAGACGTAGATGGTTAAAGTAAAGAACAGTGCAGGTCACAGAAGAACGTTTAGTCACATCTGGAACCTTCATTACACACAACTGAACACAGAGAATAACAAATGCAAATAAATGCATTTTAAAAATATATTTATCATATGTTTTTTGGCCATTTTCATACATTGCAAAAATATATTTGAGAAATATATATTTTTTTTTTCCATATGGGAAACGCTGGTCACCAGCAAAAACTAGCAAACTTGTTCAGAACCCAATAAATGTTGATCACCTGCAAGACTTACATCATGCTGGTCTGTGCTGGTTTTCTCAGCAGGGCAGCCTTGGCTTAATGCACTGTATCTGCAATATCCGACAGTTATTCTTGCTTTCAGAGAGTTTTCTCCACCATCGCTGGCCTCAGTCCTGCTCATTATTGGTCTAAAAAGCTGCTTTGGGATAGTCTGTGGTAGAAAGTGCTGCACAAATAAATTTGAATTGAATTGAGCTGAGACTGGAGCGCTCCCAAATCACTTCATTTGGCACCTGTAACGGAAGAGTTTGAAGAACGTGTGATGATGTTGCACCGTATTCCCAGCCCCAAAGCCTCAGCACCCCACATGCAATAACAGCAGCTTCTCCAGAGCTGTGAGAGAAGAATGCTGCGATGATCAAACACCACAAATGAACCGCTCAACAACCAGCTGCTCAGGTGTTATTTAGGTGGAGGAACATCAAGGGTGCTTTTCCACTGCATAAAGTAGCAGATTGTTTGTCATCAGAGCACTAGAACGGCTTTTTCCATTAGAAACTGGATCGGAAGGGTCCAGTTTGAGTTTTTTGGTCTCAAAATGGGGACCAACAAGACCTAGTGGTACTCAGGGGTGTTCTCCTCAGCTTTAGGAAGACTTGCAGCTGATGGCAGCAACATTTTAGTCAATTCTTTATTCTTCTAAATGAAGATAAAGTCACCGAGCACTACCATATCACCAATAACAGCACCAGAATGTGAAGCTGGGTCATTCTACAGAAACGTCCACTTTCTCAACTCTCCATAGGAGTCACTGTTACCGATCCTCATTGGTGTTCCACATAATAAAGGAACACCAGAGACATTTTTAATGAAGAATGCATTTTACAGAATGGCTGCTACAGAACATCAAACCACATGTTGTCAATCATCCACTAAAATATGTAATTTAATCCATTTGTATTCTATTTTTTCACAGTTACCTCAGAATAAAGTCGGTCACACCAGTGACTTCAGCTAAAAGCTTCATATGAAATCAAGAGCTGAATGAGAAAATCTCTGATAACTGAAAGACTCAGTGGACTCACCATGAGCTTTTCTTCATAGATCCTCAGAAAACAGGTAAAAGGAAGGCGAGTGATGTCATCAGTGTGATATTTATTTCCAAATAAGAGATTTTTTTGTTATGGAGTAACACCAGTGACACGACTCCTGGGGAACTTTCATTATATATTTTATAATATTTATTTGCCATTTGTTTTCTTTATGTCATTTAATTCATACATTTCATAGTCATGTATAGATTATTGTAGTTAAAATTGCAGAAAAAGTGTTTATGGCCTCACCCTTTACACATGACTGTGGGGACGAGCTCTTCTGTGGTGCTTGGAATTCTATATAACTGATTAAAATCCAATATTGTTAAATTGAGGCTCAATAAAGTGTAATTGTTAAAATAACTTATTGTTTTATATTAAAATATAAATAAATTGCAACCCTAACATGTTTTTCAAGTGTAATATATCCGTAAATGCTAGAGACACAAAAATGTACGTTTCTGTAGAATGACTCGGCTAGTTAGCACTAACATTATTAGCATTAGCACTAGATCTCAGATCTGCAGATTCTGACCTTCTGAACTCCTGCAGTAAAACACAGAAAACGTGGAGAGACTCTTTCAGTTATTCTGCTTCTGAACTGTGGAGCTCAGTTCAGCTTTTATTAGACAGTCGAGCTCAGAGCTCACTTTTAATAAACACCTGAAAACGCAGCTCTTTAACGTCTCATGGTGTTTATCTTTTAATTTGATTAGAATAATTTTCTTATATAATTCTATGTTAATACTTATAATTACTGTTAAGCGTTATCACCTACCTGTAAAGCACTGTGAGCTGCCACCAGCATGAAAAGTACTATATAAATAAAAATTGCTATTATTATTTTTATTATTGTTATTGAGAATTATAGGGGTTTCAGTGTGACTGAATAGACCAGCATAGACCAACACAGGCTAATCAGACCAGGATGAAGTGCTTGCTGGACGGTGCTGTCTCTTTCAGCAGGGTCATTAGCCAAATTAGACTTGCTAGAGTGTAAGACAATTCCAGCTGCCTTTCAGGCAGGTGAACAATGAACGAGACCTAGAACCGAGGTTCTCTTGAGTAAGTTCTTGTTTTGCGCAGTGGACAAACACCCAGAGAGGAGTCTCACAGGTGCAGTGCTCTACAGAACGAAGCAGAGCATGAAAGTAAAGTGAAAGTGCGCTTAAAGGCGAGACTTCTTTTCGTTTTAAGGTTTGTGCTTTTGCTGAGTCGTTTCTCATTTCCGATTCCGCGTGTCACACAGCAGCAGCACCAGTCTGAGGACTCCACACTCATCCCGAAGTGTGTGAAGTCTGCCGCCGCAGCTTTCCAGGCCACCAGTAGAACAGGCCTGCGGGGTCGTTCCCATGTGACAGCATACCAACGCAATCTCCCTGCAGAGGCGGGTCTGATTTGGCAGGCTGGGCTCCAGAACAGAGTCAGTGAGGGGGCATGAGAAATAAACAGGGGTGTAGTTATTCAAACGTGTGTAGATATGCAAATATATGAAATGTGTAGCTGGCATTTGTTCATGATTATGACCGAAAAATAAAATATCTGTGAATTTACTGCAATATTCCATGCTTTAATTGTTAACTTGGGGAGAAAAAGCACAAAAAAGTGGAAAAAAGTACCAGAGGAGCTGTGAAGAGCGAGGCTTCGCATGAATAACACGGTGAAAAAAGAGAGACTCTTTCATTTCATTACATTTCTCATCAAAACAGCCATTAAATACAAGTTATTCATTGTTCAGCTGGTATTGTTTCCTGCTTGTGTTCTAGTTGATGCTCTAGTGTTCATGTTCTTGTCTGTCTCCTTTTCTCAGGGAGGTTCTTCTTGACAGCTACACATCCTTTCAGACCCACAGCGCTGAGTCGTCTTCTCACAGTGGAAGGATGGACAGAAACACCTGTGGATGTTTTCAGATCTGATCAGCTTGATTTTCTCCTCTCTCTCAGAGATGAGAGCTTTAAGTGCTGTTTATCTGATGGGGGAGTTTGGTGTCTACCAGGTAGAGGTGGGCGATACGGCAAAAATATAACATCGCAATACTTTTCTCAGTTTTCACAATACAGGATATATCACAATATTTATTTTTTCAGGCAACTGATCAATTGAAACAGAAAAAAGAAGCAGTAAAGCTACATAAAAAATATTATTAAAACTATCAACACACTTGGCATTATTTGTGAACACAATGATATCATTATTATTTTACTCTGTTGCACTAAATCCAGTTAAACAGGACTAATTTTGTTCTTATTATAACGAAAAAGGCAGTTGGTCAGTGTCTACAAGCACTGACGATATACGTATGTTCAGAAAAGCATATTGTATTGTACATAATTTATCAGAATAACAATACATATCGTCATATTGCCCAGCCCTACTACCACGTCCTGCATGGTTGCCAGGAGTCCCATTTTCTCTGAATGATTGAATCATTTTTTTTAACTGTGGTTTCGGAAACTTCTGTTTTTTTTCACTTATTTTTCTTTAACTTTCTCCTTCCTTATGCTAGTGGATGAGGTTGTCAGCTCAAATGTTTGGTGGGCTCCTTCCTGAGTTGTTTTTTTGGGCGGTCATTGAATTTTTTGTGATATCACAGCAGGTCACCAGGCCTGTGTAGCACCATGATGGCAGCATACTAGCTGGTATTGGGCACGTCACACCCATTAGCACATTTTTGTTTTTCAAGAGACAAAACACTAGCAGGATGATGCCCACATTAACCAGAGCATGGGCCAACGTAAACCAGCAACCAACTCAGGATTTCCCAATAGATCATCGTCACAAGCGTATTTATCTCAGTGAAGACACACACACATTATCTAAGCTGTCTATCATTCTGGGTCACAGGGGTACTGGAGCCTATCCAAGTGGTCATTGGGCAGAAGGCAGGAAACACCCCGGACAGGTCACCAGTCCATCGCAGGACGAAGACGAAAAATTAAAATCAAACAGGTGAAATCTACAGAAAGACAGAAAAACCTAAACCGCCAAGCATCCTAGACTAAACCATACTGGCAGGGGTGGAAGTTTTTTTCCTTACCTCTGATTGGCTCACATTTTATTTTTGGCTTTATAAAAGGAACATCCTCTACTCTGTCGAAGCATCAGGTCTCGCTTTAACAGATCCCCCAGACACAGCTTTTAATATCTAGAGCTTCAAAGTACATTCAAAGCAACACCAGCTAACTACTAAAAACCCGAAAGCTTGACTGAAGTAATGGTGCAATGGTTGGAGAAAATGGTGCAATGGTAGGAGAAATAAAGCTGGTGTATAGGAAAGACGTACAGAGCTTCATGCGTATGAACGGCCGTAACATGACAAATTCATTTCTTTTCACTTGTGCAGCTAGTAAAGTTCCCGCCATGAGTCAAAACAGCTGTTTAGATCTTCTCCCCCTAGTGGCTCGGGCCCCTGGGCACCCATAGGATGATTCGGGCCTGAAGTGGATTATATTATATATTATCTGCTCAGAAATATCCTTTGAAAAAGAAATGATTTGACTATTTATACTAGAAATTGAATCAATGAAGGGTGGTCTTTTGTGCAGTAATGTAATAGCATGGTTTCTCTTTCTGAATACCATTTGTTCAAACAAATGATCTTGAAACACCAATTTTTTAATTAGATTTTTTTTATTAAATTACATTTTTTGATTAGTTTAATCTTGACATTAGCAAGTATGCTAACAAAAGAGGATGTTAACTGCAGTACAATACCCTATTATCAGTTGGAGTGATCACATTTCAGTCTTTATCAGACGTATAAACACTGTGAAGATAAATTCATCTTCATACTGCAGAACTAGAGCTGATATTCGTACCTAAACAGTGATCTGCACGCTACAGCGCTGCTCTTAGCTCAGAGTTAGCCAGGCTGTCTGAATGCATTTTCCCCAAAGCTCAGCTGAGGGTGCAAAAATCCAGATCGAGGGTGCAATGTTTGCTTTTTCACTCCCGTATTAGCAGGCTTGTGATTTGGGCTCAGATTCTGGACTCACACTACACTGTATCTGCATAACCACACACGGCTAAGCATTAGTAAACTGTACATTGGATCAATAAAACAGAGGCTAGCTTTTATCCCCATTACCAAAGACTGTATCTTATGATCACTGCTGACATTCATCACTACGACCACTTCGTTGGTGATATAAAGCACTGGCTCTGGAGAATTCGGGTCCCCGTCCTCAAACCGCTAGACTTCAGAGGCGCATTACCGCACGCTCGGTCTGCGTTTAGCATCCTCAGAGCATCTTTTGCTCATTAGAGTTATAAATAAATGAAGTGAAAAACAAGACATCGTCCTTTATCTCCGGATAAAGGCAACCGCCTGTCACGGCACGTCACGAGAAAAAAGCCAGCAGCCCTTTCGGGGCCTCTGAGAGACTCTAATATTGATATTGGAAGAGAGCTGTTAAATGTGAGATGACACTATTTGGACATAAAGTCACATCCTGTTTGTGTCCACCTTGACCAAGTTGTTGTAAAATGGGTCAAAGAGAAAAAGCACTGCCCACTCATCCCTCTCTCTCTCTCTCTCTGTATTTATTATTTAATTCATGACATCCTATTGTATGTAGGACACCACAATCCTCATCGTAGCATGATTGTAATGTGAAGGTGAGCGCAGGGGGCCAGCTCAGACACTCCACAGTGCCCTCTGCTGTTCACCAAACTATAAACAGCTTACTGCTACCTTAAAACCCAATTTTGGATGTTATTTTTAAACTACATTTAAAAAATGTCTGTGTGTGTGTGTTCAGGGGAGCCAAACGTCCCCACTATGATAGAAAACGAGAATACTTTGGTGTTGTAAGGACATCTGGCTGCTCCCCATGAGAAAAAAAGAAACCTGGAAAAAGCAGGAGCCAAAATTGATCTCTCACACTAACTGTTCTCATTCTGAATGGGGCTGCATAATTTAATGGAAACAGACCATTTAGAGCACAGAGTAATAAAATGATGCTGTACCTACTTCCAAACAGCTAATCAGTGGAAAATGGCCAACAGATATTATAAACAGCAAAACAATATGTAGCTGTTTTACAAAAATATATGGATTTTTCAAATAATATATTGTAGAGGCTTGGCTGTGGGTGCAGGGTACCCAGTGAATCTTTGCAATAGGAGCTATGCTTTACCCCCTACACTAAGAGCCTTTACCCCCTACACTAAGGGCCTTTACCCCTACACTAAGGGCCTTTACCCCTACACTAAGGGTCTTTAACCACTACACTAAGAGCCTTTACCCCCTACACTAAGGGCCTTTACCCCTACACTAAGGGCCTTTACCCCCTACACTAAGAGCCTTTACCCCTACACTAAGGGCCTTTACCCTCTACACTAAGAGCCTTTACCCCCTACACTAAGGGCCTTTACCCCTACACTAAGGGCCTTTACCCCCTACACTAAGGGCCTTTACCTAGTACACTAAGGGCCTTTACCCCCTACACTAAGGGCCTTTACCCCCTACACTAAGAGCCTTTACCCCCTACACTAAGGGCCTTTACCCCTACACTAAGGGCCTTTACCCTCTACACTAAGAGCCTTTACCCTCTACACTAAGGGCCTTTACCCCCTACACTAAGGGCCTTTACCCCCTACACTAAGGGCCTTTACCTAGTACACTAAGGGCCTTTACCCTCTACACTAAGAGACTTTACCCCCTACACTAAGGGCCTTTACCCCCTACACTAAGAGCCTTTACCCCCTACACTAAGGGCCTTTACCCCCTACACTAAAGGCCTTTACCTAGTACACTAAGGGCCTTTACCCCCTACACTAAGGGCCTTTACCCCCTACACTAAGAGCCTTTACCCCCTACACTAAGGGCCTTTACCCCCTACACTAAGGGCCTTTAACCCCTACACTAAGGCCTTTACCCCCTACACTAAGGGCCTTTAACCCCTACACTAAGGCCTTTACCCCCTACACTAAGGGCCTTTACCCCCTACACTAAGGGTCTTTACCCCTACACTAAGGGCCTTTACCCCCTACACTAAGAACCGTACACTAAGAGCCTTTACTCCTACACTAAGGGCTTTTACCCTATACTAAGGGCCTTTAACCCCTACACTGAGGGCCTTTACCCCTACACTAAGAGCCTTTACCCACTACACTAAGGGCCTTTACCCCTACACTGAGGGCCTTTACCCCTACACTAAGAGCCTTTACCCACTACACTAAGGGCCTTTACCCCTACACTGAGGGCCTTTACCCCTACACTAAGAGCCTTTACCCTATACTAAGGGCCTTTAACCCCTACACTGAGGGCCTTTACCCCCTACACTAAGGGCCTTTGCCCTATACTAAGGGCCTTTAACCCCTACACTGAGGGCCTTTACCCCTACACTAAGGGTCTTTACCCCTACACTAAGAGCCTTTAACCCCTACACTAAGGGCCTTTACCCTCTACACTAAGGGCCTTTACCCTCTACACTAAGGGTCTTTACCCCTACACTAAGAGCCTTTAACCCCTACACTAAGGGTCTTTACCCTCTACACTAAGGGTCTTTACCCTCTACACTAAGGGCCTTTACCCCTACACTAAGGGCCTTTACCCCCTACACTAAGGGCCTTTACCCCCTACACTAAGGGCCTTTACCCCTACACTAAGGGCCTTTACCCCCTACACTAAGGGTCTTTACCCCTACACTAAGGGCCTTTACCCTCTACACTAAGGGTCTTTACCCCTACACTAAGGGCCTTTACCCCCTACACTAAGGGTCTTTACCCACTACACTAAGGGCCTTTACCCTCTACACTAAGGGCCTTTACCCCTACACTAAGGGCCTTTACCCCCTACACTAAGGGTCTTTACCCACTACACTAAGGGCCTTTACCCTCTACACTAAGGGCCTTTACCCCCTACACTAAGGGCCTTTACCCCTACACTAAGGGCCTTTACCCTCTACACTAAGGGTCTTTACCCCTACACTAAGGGCCTTTACCCCCTACACTAAGGGTCTTTACCCACTACACTAAGGGCCTTTACCCTCTACACTAAGGGCCTTTACCCCCTACACTAAGGGCCTTTACCCCCTACACTAAGGGCCTTTACCCTCTACACTAAGGGCCTTTACCCCTACACTAAGGGCCTTTACCCCCTACACTAAGGGCCTTTACCCCTACACTAAGGGCCTTTACCCCCTACACTAAAGGCCTTTAATCCTACACTAAGGGTCTTTACCCCTACACTAAGGGTCTTTACCCCTACACTACCCCCTACACTAAGGGCCTTCACCCACTACACTAAAGGCCTTTAATTATACACTTAGACCATTTACCCCCTACACTAAGGGCTTTTACCCCTTCACTAAGGGCCTTTACCCCTACACTAAGGGCCTTTACCCTCTACACTAAGGGCCTTTACCCCTTCAATAAGGGCCTTTACCCCCTACACTAAGGGCTTTTACCCCTTCACTAAGGGCCTTTACCCTCTACACTAAGGGCCTTTACCCTCTACACTAAGGGCCTTTACCCCTACACTAAGAGCCTTTACCCACTACACTAAGGGCCTTTACCTAGTACACTAAGGGCCCTTACCCTCTACACTAAGGGCCTTTACCCTCTACACTAAGGGCCTTTACCTAGTACACTAAGGGCCCTCACCCTCTACACTAAGGGCCTTTACCCTCTACACTAAGGGCCTTTACCCTCTACACTAAGGGCCCTCACCCTCTACACTAAGGGCCCTCACCCTCTACACTAAGGGCCTTTACCCTCTACACTAAGGGCCTTTACCCACTACACTAAGGGCCTTTACCTAGTACACTAAGGGCCTTTACCCTCTACACTAAGGGCCTTTCCCCCTACACTAAGGGTCTTTACCCCCTACACTAAGGGCCTTCACCCCCTACACTAAAGGCCTTTAATCATACACTAAGAGCCTTTACCTAGTACACTAAGGGCCTTTACCTAGTACACTAAGGGCCTTCACCCACTACACTAAGGGCCTTTCCCCCTACACTAAAGGCCTTTACCCCCTACACCAAGGGCCTTCACCCCCTACACTACTCCATACACTAAGGGCCTTTAATCATACACTTAGAGCCTTTACCCCTTACACTAAGGGCTTTTACCCCTACACTAAGGGCCTTTAACCCCGGATTAAGGGTCTTTAGCCCTACACTAAGGGTCTTTACCCCCTACACTAAGGGTCTTCACCCTCCATACTAAGGGCCTTTACCCATGGACTAAAAGCTTTTACCCCTACACTAAAAGAGTCAGAAAAGTGCTCTTAGCTTAATTTCCCTCATACACCTTTAAAAGGCGCAGTGACCTGTGGTGGACGAGCAGTGTAAATAGAGGGGCGGATTATTATTGTACGGAAAGAGAGTTTAATGTGGTGAAGAGTCACAGCTGTTTGATTTGGAACGAGTCCTTTTGGAACGAGTCCCTACCTGCAGTTCCTTTGTGCGTCTCTTGATGGCAGTGTTGAGCCGAAATCAGATCTGCTGACTGAAACTGGCTCACAAACACAGGAAAACATGAGGGTTCCTATGGGACACAAGCCAATAAGACAGAAGTGATAAGACAGCACTTTAAAACTGAAAACTGTGTTGTTATTTCAGTCCATTATTACCATATTTTTGGAGAGATAGTTTCTCGCTTGCTGGTTGTCTGTAAAGTGCGGTTCAACAGAAATTAAATCATTACATGCATTAATGCATAGAAATATATGAAATACATGCAATTAGGATGTAAAACCGATAATATTTTAAATTCTCTCCATGATTATTACAAAGAGTGACATATATTCAGAAAAATGTAGTATTCTGAAACCTCTTAGATAATGTATACTGAAGGTTGTTGGAAATCATTTTAAGATGATATGCATGACTTTTCACTTTGATATTTATAAATAAAAGGATATTATCATTCTTCAAGCATGACAGACTGCATAGTGGGTTATGGTGCTGGAGGTTTAGTCATGATTCAACCCTAAAGTACAGAAGTTAAGCAGTTAAGAATCTGTGGGATGTTTGTAAGACCTAAAGACCAAAATACTGAAAACTGGATGCTGGATGTTTCTACGGTGGAGCAAATGCATTAAAGAGGACTTCATCATTAAAGAGAATCTCTGATGTAATGCTGAGTTTATTACAGCTGGAAACTTGTAACAGTTCAACGCAGAGCTTCTGCTTCCCAACTCAAAGCGTTCGTGCCACCTCAACTGTTTGAAGACAAAATTGGACGTTCACAGTTCATTACAGTTTATTTGGCTGTTAAATGCAGATAAGAGACTCTTATTTTCACACTGCAATTGCAAAGTGGTTTGGTTTGTTCATTTATTTTAAACATCAATAAAGGCTTTAAGGAAATTCACAATTATTATAGAACTGAAAAACACTGTAGCACAGAATTCAAGTCAGGATTCGCAACCCAAATGATCAGAAGAGTCATTTTGTCCTTTCAATAAAAACCAAACCACTTTGGGAGCCACAATATTTAATGTCCATTTATTGAAGTAGCGTTTTACAATCTCGCCTGTAAATATGTTTCAGTGTGTGCTGATGACGTAGCGTAGACTAAAAGATATAATATAAACAGAAACACAGACTCACTTTGCTCTGCTTTAAGCTGTAGCTCAGCTATAGCCACTTTTCTCGCATCTCCAGCAGGAAACTTTTCCTCAAAAGTAGAACAGTTTCTTGTAAAATGTCTCTTTTTATGAGGCTGAAGTCGCTTCTCATTCACCAGCTTCTCGTTCGAATTTTCCCGTTCCACCTTAAATGGTGTCTGAGGCTCTGGAATGTAACTGCTGCACTATTTAAGGTGATACGGGAAAATTCGAATGAGAAGCTGACTTCAATTCATGACTTTTTAGTGTTTCAGTTTCTCGTTGCAGATTAAACGTATCAGGAAACCAGCTGGAGTGATTATAAACACTAATAAGTCCATTCATCTCTAAATTATCGATGTTCATCTTAAATATCTCTCTTTGCCATTTCGTTAGCTACTAGCTAGGCGAGATTAATGTCTGTGTTGCTATGGTGACCAGCAGTCTGTGCTGATCTTCAGGGTTAAAGGGTGAATTAGCAGTTCTACATTAACTCCAGCGTTTAAGACCATTTATAGTTAAACTGTGTTGAACGATCAGCAGAGCTTTATTTTACTGTAAAGGGGGATTATTTTATTTTTACCTACAAATCTAATTCAGCTGTGGAGCCACAAGGGGGCAGTAAAGAGCCGCATGTGGCTCCGGAGACACATGTTGCCGACCCCTGGCTTAAGTATTCCCATGTATTTAGAGATATCATTCAGAAATGGTACATCATACACAAACAGAACCTCGAGTCTTCTTAAAAATGCTCAAAACACACGTCTTATTGTTTCTGCTCCACAACTTCAGACGTTTCTATTTATGAATAACTGTTAAAATATGTAGTTGTAAATATAAACAACAGAAAGTTAGCTTCCATATTTCTCTGTGACGTGCATGTGAAAGACTTGGATTTCAACACAACAACTGCTGTCTAAATTATTTGCCAGCAGAGTTCAGCTACACGGTGAAGTTCTGTTGGTATTACCTCTGGGGGGTCCCATGTCGTCTGTCTGCTAACTCTCTCTCCATAGAGGCGCTTCCTCACACTAACTGAGATCTTCCTCGTCTCCTCTTCTGTAGAGTCTCTGTTCTAGTGCGGTTCTGCGCTCTTCCTCACACTAACTGAGATCTTCCTCGTCTCCTCTTCTGTAGAGTCTCTGTTCTAGTGCGGTTCTGCGCTCTTCCTCACAGTAACTGAGATCTTCCTCGTCTCCTCTTCTGTAGAGTCTCTGTTCTAGTGCGGTTCTGCGCTCTTCCTCACACTAACTGAGATCTTCCTCGTCTCCTCTTCTGTAGAGTCTCTGTTCTAGTGCGGTTCTGCGCTCTTCCTCACAGTAACTGAGATCTTCCTCGTCTCCTCTTCTGTAGAGTCTCTGTTCTAGTGCGGTTCTGCGCTCTTCCTCACACTAACTGAGATCTTCCTCGTCTCCTCTTCTGTAGAGTCTCTGTTCTAGTGCGGTTCTGCGCTCTTCCTCACAGTAACTGAGATCTTCCTCGTCTCCTCTTCTGTCTTCAGTGTGAGAAATGAGGAACAGTCACTCTTCACTCCAAACTCTTGGGAAACTGGGCGAGTTTTCAGATTTACAGATCTGCTGCAGCTCATTGGAAAGTTTTTCAGAGGAATCCGGGCAGAGTTACAGTTTCTAGACTATGAAGGACCAACTGGGTGAACCGGTCTGCTACAGCGCCACCCTGAGGCAGAGCAGTGCTGCAGCTCTAATTGGTTAAGAACACCAGAGACAGAAGCTGATTGTGGGGGAAGCAGATAAACAATGAGCTTCACTGAATCTGGATTTGAGCGTGTTTTACCTTATTGGACAGCATAACGTCAAGATAATAAGAATAACAATCATAATCCTAACAATAATTCAGTTTTAATTATGATAATTTATTTATAATAAGTTTATTATCAAGGAACCACCCAGAATTTTGATTTTGAGACATTCAGGGGGTCCAAAAGGTTAATGAGGGGTCCAAGATATAGCCCAGAGTGTCCTAAATCACATTAATGAAGACCTGGATGCGGCTTGAGTGAGTTGAGAGAAGTTTTGGTGATGCATATATAGAAAACATTTGGGTGACTATTGATTTCTAGTGTGTGTTAGCAACATTAGCCTCATAGCTCCAGTTCCAAACTAAAAGAAGGAAAATGTGGGCACCAGAACATGTTTTGACTGATCAACTAGGCCTGGAGAAGCCAGATCATTCCTTTAATACGCAGTAAGATGGGAGGCCAGTGTTGCTGACAGAGGGTTTGGGGTGATAGAAGCAGAGGAAGACATCTAACTGAAATTTGAATAAATTGTGAAGGTGAAGATTTTTTTGGGAAGGCGTGGAATCTTCCAGAGATGGAAAGAAGCACTAATGTGGGGCTCAAAAGAAAGACGTGGACCAGAGATCACATCCAAAGATAGGTTTAGCAGTCATACCATCTGTAAGTTTGGTACCTTAAGTACAGTGTCTGAGAGTTTTGTTAAATTTGGGCCAATAAAAAAACTTCAGTTTTTTGGGATCCATTTTGGGAAAGTTGGAACTCATCCAGTGATAAACTCATAGAATATATAAGACTAATTAGCTCTACTCGTTAACTCTTCACAATCAGCGCTTTTATAGCCAAAATGAATTCACCTGAAATAAAACGAGCACATCGGCTGAACAAAGCTGTCTTACCTGTTCAGAGTGAGACAGCTGAGAATTTCTCATGGATATGTGTTGGTAGCCCCTCCGCGTAGGAGCCCTGTTCAGGCCTCATCTCCTAAAGCTGTAACATCTCGCAGAAGCAAAGAGGCATTAATTCCAGTAAGTAAGTGTTGGGGTGGGCGTTGGATTATGCTGAGCTTAAGACCCTGAGCTCTGATGGAATAACATTGGAGGGCAGGGGTTAATTAAGCTCTTAACATGAGCTTTTGGACGAGCTGGGGGTGTTCAGATAAAGACTCAGGGGTGGGGGGGTGATGAGGGGGGTTGCAGAGGCAGGGTGATCCTGTATTGTGCATAGGACTAATTCAGTGGCCTTTACTGTTAATCAGCCATGAAAGGGTTCACAGTAGTCTGGTTTAACATGGAGATATTTAAATACACTGTACCACTGGACACTTTATCAGAAACACCCACCTTGTGCTTCCACTCACCGGCCACTTTATCAGAAACACCCACCTTGTGCTTCCACTCACTGGCCACTTTATTAGAAACACCCACCTTGTGCTTCCACTCACCGGCCACTTTATTAGAAACACCCACCTTGTGCTTCCACTCACCGGCCACTTTATTAGAAACGCCTACCTTGTGCTTCCAGTCACTGGCCACTTTATCAGAAACACCCACCTTGTGCTTCCACTCACCGGCCACTTTATTAGAAACGCCTACCTTGCGCTTCCACTCACTGGCCACTTTATCAGAAACACCCACCTTGTGCTTCCACTCACTGGCCACTTTATTAGAAACACCCACCTTGTGCTTCCACTCACTGGCCACTTTATTAGAAACACCTACCTTGTGCTTCCACTCATTGGACACTTTATTAGAAACACCTACCTTGTGCTTCCACTAACTGGCCACTTTATTAGAAACACCCACCTTGCGCTTCCACTCACTGGCCACTTTATTAGAAACACCCTACCTTGTGCTTCCACTAACTGGCCACTTTATTAGAAACACCCACCTTGCGCTTCCACTCACTGGCCACTTTATTAGAAACACCCACCTTGCGCTTCCACTCACTGGCCACTTTATTAGAAACACCCACCTTGTGCTTCCACTAACTGACCACTTTATTAGAAACACCCACCTTGTGCTTCCACTAACTGACCACTTTATTAGAAACACCCACCTTCTGCTTCCACTAACTGGCCACTTTATTAGAAACGCCTACCTTGTTCTCCCACTCACTGCTGGTCACTTTATTAGCTACAGTCTCTAACTGTACACCAGAAAAATGGAGCTACACAGGAGGCGTTTCTGAAATGAGCTCATACACAGAATCTGCAGATGTTCCAGTGTTTATTGTAACACTGCGTAATTGTCTAATCTGGGTGTAGATTTATTAGAAAACAGCCTGGTTAGAGCTGCAGCTCTGTGCTATTGACCCGACTCAGGAAAACACTGTGAGAAACTTTATAGGTTTATGGGAAAAGAGCCTGAAGAGATAAAACAAATCTTTACAATCGATTCTTTCTGCGGGCTCCTCACTCGTTTGCTCGGGTGAGAACTCGATTACGAGAGCGCTGGTGTTTTTATGAGTTTGAAAGTGTTGACAAATGATTTGGATTTTATTCTGCTCCAGTAATTAATGCAGATGTTTGAGATGGTGATGATGTCTCTGAAGTTGTGATAAAAACCAATGGGCCAACTATGTACGGTACAGATGCTCTGCTGAGTGGTTTGATCATCTTAATCAACTAAAGGAGTCGTTGCTCGTGCCACGGCTTCAGCAGCTTTATAGAAACACGCTAGTCTGATGTTTTACTGCAGCTCGTGTTGATGAGCTGAGACCTTCAAAAGCTCCTGATCTCCAACACCCAAAGGCCAAAAACAGCCACAACCCTGTGTAAACTCATAGATGGGTTCAGCTGACCCAGATTCCAGTTCATTGGGCAGTTTGTGTAAAGTTATGAATCTACTAAAGCAGAAATACAGGCTTATGAAGGTCACAGTGTTGATAATGAATTAAAGCTGGCAGTGGTATGGAACCCATCATATATATATATATATATATATATATATATATATATATATATATATATATTTATATACGTATATGTGTGTGTGTGTGTGTGTGTGTGTCTAAGTATCTATATATATATATATATATATATATATAGATAGGTAGATAGATAGATAGATAGATAGATATATCACGTAGGGAATAAACTAATTGTCAAACCAAACTTTAGCATACGACTGTATGTGTCTATAGGGGGCGCACTATTGAAGCCACACTCCAATAGTGGTGCAGTGTTTAAGATAAGAATTAGATTCAAACTCTGCAGAAACATCTGGTCTTTTGTAATATTACGCATTTTTTCTTTTGAAAAAGCATTTTTGGCCAATTTATGTCAGTAGCATTATGCTAATTTTGCTTAGCATCTCTGGGTGAATCACTATACAGTGCTCTGCTTTTCATACAACTTATGACAGCCCCACATGAACGAGGACTTCATAACATATGCTTTACCTTGTTTTGCATGTATTCAGGAAATTCTTCAAGAAATATATCAGAACTTTAAGACTTATTCTCAATGGCCCGTTCATCAAAGTTTGAGGGCGCACAAATTTCACCAACAGTTTCAAAATTTAGCGGTTTCATCTTTGGCCTCTCTGTACGATCAAAAAAAACAATAGATCTGTATGATCAAACTTACGTCTGAAAGGGTCCAGCCTGTGGCACCACAAGTTCAGGGAACTCCAATTCCCAGAAGCCCTCAGGCTGATTAGGCCCAACCTGGCACACCTGTGGACTCCTCTACTTAAGGCTGTGGCAAACAGCAGCCCTTTGTCAGACCTCTGTAGAGGGGTGACCGGTACGGTACTTAGCCCAGGTGGGTATTTAAAAGAAAAGAAAAGAAAAGAAAAGAGGGCTGGAAAAACAAAAGAGAGAAATCGCCCCAAAACTACTTAAATACCAAATAGAAGGCTTAAATAAGAAACGGCTCCAAGCCAAACAAAAGTGTTTGCTCCAAAAGATTTTCAGATTTTCTATCTCAGCCTTTGTTTGAGCTGCTTTCAGCGTCCACTTTGTTTGCCATTTTCCCAACGTTTTTTATTTCCCATTGGTTGAGGTGTTTTTTCCCATTTCTGCCTGTGCTTCGCGGTGGTGATGCAGTAACTCCTTGGAGCGCCAATCAGTATATCTGGGGTTCAAGTCTGGCTCTGAGCCACATCAACTCCAACGTGCACAATCACCAAATTCACACTCCATCACCTCAAAAAATTCATTTTAGACCCTTTCTCACGGGTTTTCCCCTCTGCGCTTGGGTCCGCCTCCCTGCCATCCCGTAACAGCGTCTGGTAGCAGTGCATGCAAATTTGGGTGTAATAATTCAACTTGGAGTGGCTGGTAGCCTAGAAATAGGCAAAGTGAGCCAGTGACCAGAAGGTTTTCGGTTCAAATCCCAGGTTATACCTGGTTGTGCACTTACGCCTCCACTACTCCAGGTGGTGCTGCTCTGCTGACGATGTGCTGCTCTCAGACCAGGCATAGTTAGATAGGAAAATGACAAATTTCCCTTGTAGGGCCAATAATGTGTAACATTAACCAACCATTAACTGACTTATAAACATCATTTATAACACCAATAATAAGAATAAATATAGAAAATAACAATAATACTGACAATTAGTGCACAGAGCCATTAAGCAACGATTCCTTTTTCCAATTAAAGACGTTACACTGTGCTTTTGTTTACACTGCTGACTCCACCCACAAAATAAACAGTACAAAACACAGCTAGTGCAGAAGCATCTCAAACACAGCATTTAAATCTGCTGTCTTATTTTAAATAATCACACTACACAATCACATCATTACACCCTCTTCATAAAACGGTTTGTTTGTCACATTTTATTTATTCCAGCCATCGTAATTTTAACACTATAAAGTTTGGTCAGTAGGGGGAGCAGTGCGTTCACGACTAGACCTCAGACTCTGACTGTCGTTCCACTGGCTCTCTGCCAAAACGTCTGCACGAATTGGTGCGTGTTTATGCAAATGATATGCAAATGAAGTGCTGGTAGGCTGGCGCTTGATTTCACGCACTGACGCTGATTCATCATTTACGCTTAAATCTTCGCTTACATCGTAAGAAGGTTTCATGTATCGGACACAGAGGAGCTCAGAGTCGTTAAAGGTGGTCAAATCTGTGCTCTTCTTTTATGTAACACTCATGAGGGTCAGTGTTGTTAAGGATGCCTCTTAGCCTGTTAGCTATCAGAGCAACCTGCTGAGCTGGATGTGGTTATACTAAACTACCTTCTTACACAGAGCAGGTTTAACACGGTTTCAGACGCTTTACTCCATACACACACTTTGTGACTTCAAACAGAAGTGCGTCCACTGCATACTCTGTCCAAACCTATTTAAAATGACAAGATACTGAACAACCTATTTATTTTTTTTACTAAAAACAGCACAGCCCCTTTTTCAGATACTCAAAGTAAGCTTCATGAACACTGAGATGAGTTCGGATATCCATGTGTTTTGAATAGCTACAGCCATTCCTATGAAATAATGGATCAGATACTCTAAATTAGGTTATATTTGTCATAGAATAAAACTTTTTTATGGTTCCCTACACATGCAATGTCTTGCCACAGCTCACAAATTGTGTAATATTACAGAAAAGCGCAGTATGCCTCAGTGTTTTAGTTATATCTGCATATTTTTTGGACTATATTCACATTTCGTCCATTCTAGAGAATAGTTTCTCTACCTTTTGATATATTTACAAACACACAAACACTGTAAAAGTGTGTTCAAGTGGTGACAAACAACTGAACTGGTTTTATTCAACTCCAAAAATTACATTTATTGAAAGAATAATTTATTCACAGTATTTATTTTCCACATGAAGTCTTTGTTTTAGGTTGAACTGATGAGCCATTTTTACAGTGTATTCTGACATGGGCAGTAAATGAAATCTGAAATTGTGTTTATGTACATGGTGATGTTTATTAAAGCACCTCCCACTACAGAATGTGAATCTCTTCATTGACAATCAGTCATTATTTTATTCCAACATCACAACGTTAACAACATTGCAGAACATTATCAAAGACGTCTTTCATGCTAACAATTAACTTCAAGCTCATCCTCAACGGCAGCGTCTCCCCTCGGTTCCAGCACTGATGCTCGTCAACTTGCCCTCAGCGCTGATCCCTGATGAATCCCTGATAGCGTGTAACGTTTGTTGCTTTATTCTGCTAATTTGCTAATTAGCAACCTGAGGGCTGCACAATTAGCAACAACAGAAAGAAGAGCAGACATTAAACCAGACATTCACACAACAGACCAGCTGATTAGCTCACTGAGACTAGCCTGGCTGAGGGAACGTGGGCTCCTACTGAACAATGTGCTCCTCGCTGTTCTAGTTGCTCCATGTGTGACCTTCGATGACCCCATGATGTTAACATTGACCTTGGGAACCCTTGCATAGGTTCCTTTAATGCCATTCTATTGAGGAACCCTGTATCATATAAAGAACTGAACATAGAACCCTGGAGTACTCTGGAAAAATAGGACCCGAAGAAAAGAAACCAAGGAAACACAGGACCCTGGGAACATAGGACCCTGAGAACATAGGACTCTGGGAACGTAGGACCCTGAGAACACAGAGCCCTGGGAACGTAGGATCCAGAGAACATAGAACCCTGGGAACATAGGACTCTGGGACTGTAGGACCCTGAGAACAGAGGACCCTGGGAATGTAGGACCCTGAGAACACAGAGCCCTGGGAACACAGGACCCTGGGAAAGTAGGACCCTGAGAACACAGAGCCCTGGGAACACAGGACCCTGAGAACAGACAGCCCTGGGAACACAGGACCCTGGGAACATAGGACCCTGAGAGCACAGAGCCCTGGGAACATAGGACCCTGAGAACAGAGGACTCTGGGAACACAAAGCTCTGGGAATATAGGATCCTGAGAACATAGAACCCTGGGAACATAGGACTGTAGGACCCCGTGAACAAAGGACCCTGGAAACACAAAGCTTTGGGAACATAAGACTCTGTGAAGACAAAGCTCTGGGAACACAGGACCCTGAGAACATAAGACCCTGAGAACAGAGGACCCTGTGAACATCAAACAAAAGAACACAGTGTTCATGGTTCTACATAGAATTATTGTCTTTACTAAAGAACCCATGGAGAACCAAGTTTTCATGAGTGTAGGACCCTGGGAACATAGGACTCTAAAAAAAAAAACACAACCCAGAGAACACAGAACCCGGGGAGCATATCGCTGTTGTCGGAACAAAACCTCGTATCTCCAAAATGGTAACTTTACAGGAGAAGAAAAAACCTACTTTACTTTTAATGTAAGTCAATGGAACCAGAGTTTTTCCAAGTCATTTTGGGTCGTTTCTTTGGTCCATTCTTCATGAAATTTACACACATTGTAAAGGACAATAGGTATTGTTTTTGAAAAACAACAAAAATGGAGATACGAGGTTTTGTTCCAACAGCAGTGATAAATACACTCCCCATTAATCATTACACGCTCTATCACACTGCTGTAGGCTCCACCTCTCTAACCAATCCGATCAGAAATACACAACTGGAAAACTCTTCCCAGCGTTCTTTGCATGCTTGCCTGTCTGTGCATTTTCATGCATAAATCCATCCTGTTGTTCAGCCCTGCAGATAAATGTGCCTCACAGCAACAAGTCTGCGATCAATGTCCTGTTCTCTGACCTAGATAGGAAACAACAGAGAGAGGCTGAAATAGAGCCACTCCACACAGCATCGACCGCGTAATGCAGGCCGTCCCTCATATTTCATCGGAAACCTGTCATCCTCCATCGCTTTTGATAAGTCATCAATATGGTGTTGAGGCCGCCGTGGTCTGTCTGTTTACGCCTGTCGTTTACAGAGTCGTGAGGAAAACCCAGAGAGCAGCGTGAATAAAACGTTTCCACTGTGCTGACGGGAGGATTCGCCCGAGCTCCGACTGATTAAACAACAACCCTCAGCACAGTCAGACTGAACACTGAATCCTGCTGAACACTGCGATCCACACACTCTAAACACACTGAGTACCTTTATTAACCCTCTGTGGTCTGAAGGCATCGCCTCGATTTGTTCTTAAACTCTCCTCTAAAGCCTCTTCATATATCATGATCCTCATATGTTTCATATCTAAATGCTCCGTTATCTTCATCACTACTTTCCAAAACCGCTGCAGCAGCTTCAGCAGCTGTAAACTCTCTGCACGCCATTTCACGTGTCCCAATTCAGGGGCTGCATCCTTCGAAGGACGCAGTCTACAAAAGTGGTACTTTTAAAGGCTTTGTAGACCTGCCTGAACCAAAATGAGACGGTCTGCTCTACGGTGGATTGCCTGTCTGTGTCACAGCACCGCTTTTTGCCCCCCTACCGTCGCGTCACGAAACGCCGCTCCTGTCAAGTTTCTTTAAAGTTCTTTAAAGATGGAGCCAGAAACTTTGACTTTAGTTTTCATTTAATAGAGCCGGAGATGCTTTGCTGTGATGTATCTTAGACTGATTAGATTGGCCTATTTAAACATGTGTATCGTTCGCTATTCGACTCAGTTTAAACCCATTACTTACATTTAAAGTGTCTCCTCAGCCGCCGTTCGCTCTCGAATCCTCGCCAGCACACAATGAACCTCGTGACATGTTGGCTGGTGAAGGATCCACCCACTGGTTCCTTCGTTGCCATGGAAAAGAAGGACACATTTCTTGGCCACATATGAAGGAGCCCTTGAAATGGGACAGCCTAGTCGCGCCGCAGTGACTCAAGCTTTAAATGCAGCCTCCGAAGGACGCAGTCCCTGAATTGGGACACAGCTTGCATGTGTCTCCGATGTGGACTGAACGAAGAATGAAGGGTTTCCGGCGTGATGGTCAGTGCTTAGTGATTTCCTGAGTGTCCGTTGGTCAGTTTCACACAGAATGTAGACGGACACACCAATCCACCAGTTCCACACGGTGAGAGGCAGATGACGTATATCTCAGCCCCTCTTCATAGGCTCATAACTCCGGATGTGAGTCTCGTATGATCTCGAGATAAGATGGAATGGAAAGGGCGACTCTGCAGATTCAGGAAGTGTTTGAACTGGATTTCTTTGCTGGATCATCACAAACAGATTTTTGACGCGCGGGTGAGTTCGTGGACCCCAGAGGGTAAACGCTCATGCCATGTTTCGTTCTTTAGCAGGACTGAGAAGGACGAACTGTATTTAAGAACGGAAAGAATTTGTGTTCACTGTGGACGACAGTTTCCACTTTTTAATGATTATGAATATTAGTTTTGCTCTTATTTGATGAGCTACACTGGTATATTTGTATTAATACACAGCAACACTGAATTCATGTTTCCACAGTATATGTAACTGAAACACCACACATTAACAAGACTTCTAAAGGTTTAAAGGGGATTTATATTTATTTTTCATTCATTTTGCATAATTAAATTGTTTAGATGTAAACAAAGTCATTCAGAGCGTAAAATGCTCCCTTTTACACACTTAGAGACTGTTTGTCAAAGGTTCTTTAGTAAAGACAATAGTTCTGAACCATGAACAGACAAAGAATCATTTGCATGCTTATATGGTGTTTAACATTGTAAAATGGCTCTTCAGATTGGTGGAGAATGTTTTATATGGTTCTGTATAGCACCAAAAAGGGTTCTGATATGGCTGGACATTGCAACAATAGAAGAATGCCTTTGGGTGCTGTATAGAACCATTTTCAAAAAGGTTCTATATAGAACCATCTACAGCACATTCTCCATCAATCTGAACAACCATTTCATGATGCAAAGAACCCTTTTTAATCATGCAAAGGCGTCTTTGAATGTTTATGGTTTTATATAGAACCATTTCTACACTAAAGAACCCTTGAAGAACCATCTTTTTTAAGACTTACCGAGTCAGAACTGTTCACAGTGGTGGTGATAGGAACCAGACGTCCACCTCTAAAAGCTCCCACACAGAAAGTTCCTACATGAAATGGTTCTGAATTCACTGCCTGATGACTGAGACACTGTTTTATGATCGTTTAGAGAACTTAAACTCCACTCATGGTGGAGGGATACATGCAGGGCGCTGTGAGGCAAAATAGTCCCCAAAGAAAACTTATTATTTCAGATTTTCCACTATTTTCCATCATCAACATTCCATATAAACTCAGAAGACTCGTGTAGGTTCACTGGTGGTTCTGGATAGTAAATAAAATGTCTATATTTGTGTTGTAGTCATGACGACCCCTGGTTCCTATCACCACCACTGTAAAGACATCTAAGTTTCTCTACAATGAACCACTTAAGATCGAACCACTAGAATGACTTTACTTGCATCTGAACCAGACAACTACAAAGGGTTCATAACCAAATACAACAGCACAGCTTTATTTAGAGCACCCACTTAGATTTGTTCCTCCGAGGCTCTGTTCATACAGAGCTGTGATTCTTCCTGTATTAAAGCTGAACGACATCATCCATGTTTCATTTCAAATTCAATGTGTTGCAAAACAACAAAAAAGTGTTTTCTGAAAACACAGCGCTGTAGTTTAAGGCTACGGCATTACACTTTCATCATAACAAGCAGTGAGGGTGCACTGAATTAATAATGCCTAAATGAATATGAGGTAATTAAACGTAACTATGACATGTTGTATTTATGAGCCACTGGATCGTGATACATTTGTTGCTTAGTATTTATTGTATGTAGAGACGAATTCTTATTATAAATAGAGTCTAAAGAGACAAATGAGTGAAAAACTAAATACAACCCATAAACGTTTCCGTATTTACATATGTGGACATATCAGCATTTGATAATCAGTTAAGCAGTATGTATAAGTCAGGCTTGCACAACTCCAGTCCAGGAGGACCGGAGTCCAGCACAGTTTGGTTCCCAACACACTCAATAAACCTGGCAATTAACTGACGAGGTGAATCAGGTATGTTTGACCAGTGAAATCACCAAACTGTGCTGGATACCAGTAGTAGTACCAGTACTAGTACTGGAGTTGCGCACCCCTGGTACAGATAAATGTTATGTAATAGCACAAAAATAATGTAAATTTGACTTTGCAACCATTTATAAAATTATCTGTGTGTGTGTGTGTGTGTGTATAAATATATATATATATATATATATATATATATATATATATATATATACACACACACACACACACACACACACAATTACATCTGGTTCCTATCACCACCACTGTGATCAATTCTGACTCCGTAAGTTTATGTACACTCTTATAAAAGATGGTTCTTCAAGGGTTCCCTAGTGAAGAAATGGTCCTGTATAAAACCATGAACATTCAAAGAAGCCTTTGCATGATTAAAGGGTTCTTTACATCATGAAATAGTTCTTCAGATCGATGTCAAGCTTGTAACAATATCAGAACCCTTTTTGGTGCTGTATAGAACCATATACAACACATTCTCCATCAGTCTAAAGAACCATATCATAATTCTAAGAACCATTTAAAAAAAAATATATATATATATATATATAATTTTCCTATTTAAAAAAGAAAACACACCCCTGGTATTGGCTTTAGACCACTTTATGTAGGTGTCTTCCAGTTTCTGATATCTACTGGGAGAAATTGTTGGCCACTCTCTCATGCAGGATTCTTTCAACTGTGCAATGTTTGAGGGGTTTCTTTCATGCACAGCCCATTTCAACACCCCCCCCCACACACACACACACACACACACAGCATTTCAATGGGACATCTGGGCTTTCACTGCCACAACTTTGATTTCTTCCTTTTTGAGCCATTCTTTGGTGGATTTACTTGTATGTTTGGGATCATTATCCTGTTGGAATGTCCACTTGTTCAGCTTCGAACTTTGTCACAGATGGCCTCACATTCTTCTCAAGCACTCTCTGGTACGAAATTACAGAATTAAATCAATTAAGTCGATTCTATGATTGTAACTTGGCCAGCAAAGCAGCCTCAACCATAACACTGCCACTGCCATGCTTCACAGTTGGTATGAGGTACTTGTGATCAAATGCTTTCTTTGGTTTTCACCTTATATGGCTTCTGTAACTGTGGTCAGACTTGTTCCAGAAGTCCTGGTCCTTGTCTACATATTCATTAGCAAACTTTAGTCTTGCCCTGATGTTCTTGTTAAACAGAAAAAGCTTACTTCTGGTGCACCACTCACATGGGTAAAATTTGTGCAATTTCTTTTGAATGGTTTCTAATTTTGGCATTCTGAGAGGCTTCCTGCTCTAGGGTTAGATTTGCTGGGGTAGCCTGGCCTGGACATGTGGGCAGTTGTTTTAAATCTTCTCCACTTGTAGATGATCTTCCAGACCCTGGAATGATTGATTTCCAATATTTTGGAAATATCTTCTTAAACCCCTTCCCAAACTCAGAGGTGTCTACAGCCTTCTTTCTGAAGGCCTCAGAGAGCTCTTTTGCTCTAGGCATGATGATGCCACACAATCACTCCAACAGCAAAGAGCAAACCAGACCAGATATCTGAGGTTTAGATTCTCTCTAACAGTTTTCTAATTATTAGCACCTGATTGGATGGACCTCATTTCAATTTGACATATTATATCACATTGTCACATTTTATTTATCAACATTGTTTAAATGAATATCCAAATATGTTATAAAGTCATGCAGTTTTCTTACTACTTTACATGACTGTGCCATATTTTGTGATTGTTCTGCCCGGAGCTTAAAAAAAAGATTAAAAACTGTAGAAAATCCATGTTTCTAAAAGTGTCTTT
The DNA here is from genome assembly GCF_904425465.1 of Colossoma macropomum. Lineage (NCBI taxonomy): Eukaryota > Metazoa > Chordata > Actinopteri > Characiformes > Serrasalmidae > Colossoma > Colossoma macropomum. The sequence continues at coordinate 133,360 of NW_023495290.1, read as the reverse complement.
GGATCTGGAGCAGATCTACAGAGTTGTCTGAGTGGGTGTGAGTGATGATTGGATTAAAGTCCTGTGAGTTTGGACACAGAATTCTATTTATCGCTTAAAATGGGAGCTTTGGGTGTGAGATTATCCTTCACAGCGCCTCTGCTCAGTGTGATTAAAGATACTGCTACAGGCTCTAGAGCAACACTTTTCAGATAAAACTTGAATTGATGTCACTTTAGGAAGACTTACTCCAACAGAAGTTCCAATAGGGGTCCAAATTGAATAATGCCTCCTATATGGTGGGGGGGGGGATGTTGTCCTGGAGAGATTTGGTGATTTTTCTGCCCAAACTTATATAATACAGGTCAGTTAATTGCAAGAATTAGCTGCTGTTTCAAATGAAGGAATTCATAAATCAAATTTATAGCCAGACAAAGAAATTATTCACCAAATGTATGTACACCCCTAAAAAAGATGGTGCTTCAAGGGTTCTTTGGTAAAGAAAATGGTTCTACATAGAACCGTGAACTCTCACAGAACAGAAAGAAAAGGTTCTTCAGATGGATGGGAGAATGTGTTGTAGATGGTTCTATATAGAACTTTTTTGAAAATGGTTCTGTATAGCACCCAAAAGAGTTTTACTATTGTTAGGGTGTCAAGCTTATAGCAATAAAAGAACCTTTTGGGTGCTATATAGAACTTTTTTTTCAAAACGTTTCTGTTTATAGCACATTCCTGCATATTTTCCATCAACCCAAAGAACCCTTTCATGATGCAAAGAACCCTTTAATCCTGCAAAGGGTTCTCGGAGTGTTCATGGTTCTATATAGAAGCGTTTTCCCTTACCAAAGAACCATTGAAGCACCATCTTTCTAAGAGTGTACAGTACGTTTAGGCATCTCAAAAATGTTCTGCATTGCAAAGTCTGCACGGTTAGCTGATTAGCTCACTGACGCTAACCTAGCCAAGACTGAGTGTGCTCTGTTTGAATAGTCCACTCCTCGCTGTTCACTCCTCCCCTCGTTTTGCAAGTGATTACCTGTGAACCGTAGGTGTGATGCACACCTGAGTGAGTTGAAGTGAGGCCGTGTTTTAAAAAGTACTGAAACGGGACCCGTGAACTAAATCAGTTGCACTAAATTCACCAAAACACTGTCCTGATGCTGGCAGCTGTCTGATGGACCGTGTGCATAATCTGGGTCACTCTGGTCGGCATGCTGCGTAGGAGCATGTGTCCAGGTCCACCAAAGTGGGCTCTGGTGGGGGGTGGGGGGTGTCACTGTGCGCCTGATCCAATTTCACCACCTCTCGGGCCAGGCTGGCTTTGAGCTTGTCTGTGAGATTGAACTCAGCAGGGAGTTTTAATCACCTTCATCCTTTATTTCTGCGAGACTGAAACAGTTCAGCTTCCAGGATTCCAGCATTTGAATGATTGATTTTTTTTTTTACTTATCTGTAAGTGACAAAACTCTCTATATCCACAATGAGGGAAACCCCATATTAGCTAAAGTGGCCCGTTTATTGAGCTATTAACAAAGAAGGAGAGTAAACAGTATTAAAACACACAGTGGAAAAAGGGAGAACTCAAGCAATCGTATATATGAGTCATTCTACAGAAACGTCCACTTCTCTGTCTCTCCATAGGAGTCACTGGTGTTACTGATCCTCATTGGTGTTCCACATAATAAAGGGAACACCAGAGACATTTTAAATGAAAGATGCATTTTATAAAATAGCTGCTACAGAGCATCAAACCACATGTTGTCAATCATGGAATATCCACTAAAATATGGAATTTAATCCATTTGTGTTCTATTATTTCACAGTTACCTCAGAATGAAGTCGGTCACACCAGTGACTTCAGCTAAAAGCTTCATATGAAATCATGAGCTAAATGAGAAAATCTCTGATAACTGAAAAACACAGTGGACTCACCATGAGTTTTTCTTCATAGATCCTCAGAAAACAGGTAAAAGGAAGTCAAGTGACGTCATCAGTGTGACTTTTATTTCAAAATAAGAGATTTTTTGTTAGGCAGTCACACCAGTGACACGACTCCTGGGGACAACAACTTTCATTATATATTTTATAATATTTATTTGGCATTTGTTTTCTTTATGACATTTGATTTATATATTCCATAGTCATGTATAGATTATTGTAGTTAAAATTGCAGAAAAATGTGTTTTTTACCTCAAAATATAGCCTCAGCCTTCACACACGACTGTGGGGACGAGCTCTTCTGTGGTGCTTGGAATTCTAGATAATTGATTTAAAAACCAGTATTGCTGAAATTGAGGCTCAAGAAAGTGTAATTGTTAAAATATGTATTTTTTTAAAATATAAATAAATTGTAACCCTAACATGTTTTTTTAAGTGTAATATATCTGTAAACACTAGGGACACAGAAAATGGACATTTCTGTATTCTGTATATAGTACAGCAAAACATAAAAATGCAAAAAGTATTTACACCCATTGTGCTCACATGTACAAAAGTAGGCCATTCTTGGAGCTGGCGGCAGAGCTACAGCAACAACTGTCCATTTGTGTATTTTGTACTGGTCAGCTGCTCAGAATGGGCCAGGCGGCATGTTAGAGGGAACACTGTTCAGTGCTTATTCACCTGATTACCTGATATTTACATAGAAATGAATGTATAATATTAATGAGCACTTTAAGCACTGCTTAACTTGTGCTTGTTGACCCCGACGCTTAAAAGGTAGTCGCAATTTCAGACACGGTCGAGTTCGCTAACCCATCTGGATTGAGTTCGAGCCGCTGGTCGATGCCGGCAGCCGCTTGATGGGCCGCATACGATGGCAAGGCTTCCGTCCTCAAGTACGTCAAGGCCGAGTTCCTCGCTTTCAGAGTGCTGGTGCCGTAGCAGGACTCTTTCCAGGAATGAGGATTAGCATGAGTTTTATTATGAACGAGCGACTGGGAGAAGCTTATTGTATAAACGTCCCCAGAAGATGAACCTCCGTATCTCCCCTGCCAGTCGGCCACCGGGGACTCGTGCGCCACAAAGGAACCTGAAACAGAGAATGGGAGCATTCAGGAAGACTTAACAGCAAGACTCGCTCACTAAAAAGGCCAATTAGCAAGAGCAGCGATGACTGTAATCTGCACAAGGTGAAAGGAACGCACCTTTGACCCACGGCTGGAAGGTAGTGAGGTTCCTTTTAAGCCCTTCTCCGCTGATGTCTGAATCGCTGTCGTTGAAATCGCTGTCCCCTTTGCCGCTGTCCTTCATGCTCAGCTGGTCCGTGTTGCTGGTGCCACTGAGCGGAGAGTCAGACATGTCAGATTATCTGATTATTGATGTTCCCCAGCAGAGAGAAGTATTCACTGACACATGGCTAACGTGCTACAGATACGATTCATGACCTGTTATATGCTCCATTTTCTACCATGAAGGTCTCATCATAGTGAATGAAAACCTACACTAAAACCATTTCTGTTGATCAATACTTCCAGCAGTTTGATCGTAAAATTCATGCTGCAGGGCTGGAAGAGTCCAGGTCACATTTTCAAGGGCTTAGCATAAATTTCAACACCACTGAATTCTCATTTTAAGAAAACTGCATTTAGGATTCATTCTTTTATCCAGGCTTGTGAGCTACATCATAGACAGTGTTGGCCTGTAACAGGATACAAGTATTGGGAATACATATTTGGAATAAAGTTACTTTTTAAATATTTTGGAGATTAATTCACCCTCTGAATAAAAAAGAAACACCATCAATGCCTGATAACCCCGTAAATGGCCAGGGCCCACCAGCAGGCCCAAAGTTTTATCATTTAGCTCAGATAGTTTGTATTGAAGTCCCTGTAGTTACTGAATAACAAGCCTTAGTATGTAAATATGAGATTTTAAGGGGTTAATTAACTATTTTAAAATGTAGTAAACACGTTCGTTCGGCGAATTTTAAAGAGGAACTCAACAAAAGCCTCCTTTACCAACACTGAAGTTCCTGCTAAAGCCTGAGTAGACTGATAAACCAAATAATAACCTTAGTAGTGGACACGTTTGTTGATAGGTTTAGCACCCATGTTGTTCTAGACTCATGAAAAATAAAAATACTTAAGAATTATGGACCTCATTCAAATGATGTTTCACAAAATATTTCATGGAAACCTGAATTTTCCTGACCTTTTTTAAATAAAAGAGTACTGTCAGTGGAAAAATACGGCCGCAGAGGTTTATCTGTCTTATTCAGATCAATTCTAAACGTACTCTGAATTTTTTGTTGTGACTGAATATGTAACTGCATATATTTAGGTCAGTGTATTCAGTGTTCAGTCATCACTGCTTTTTGTAAGTATTCTAACTCTGCTCTTACAGTGGAGTCCAGCCACTTACACAGTGGTCATATAAGAGTATCCACAGTCTCCTGACCAAAGACTCACCTTTTTTGTAGACAGTACTTCTCATCTTGCCATAGATTTGTTTGTTGGAAAGGTTTGCAGGGCAGGAACAGCTGTGGACAGAGAAGTTTCAAAATGGTCAGCTAAAAAATACTTTTATTCCGTTTCTCCAAAGGTTTCACAGATATTAATGCTGCATGAAAACGGTGAAGTGCAACTCCAGACATTCATGTAACCATATTTTGGTCATCTTGCAAAACTTGCAAGTCCCTGATCTTTGAAAGCCTTATATGTTGATCCAAGAACATTGGCGACAATTTTTGGCATGCTTTCAGATGCAGTCTATATATTGGGGTCAGAATCGATGCACTGCTTTGGCTCAAATTAGACAAAATTAAATTACATTAGAGAACCTGCCAAGACCTTTTTTATCTATAAGACCCTTTTTTTTTGTTACAGCTTCTACTGTCTGCAGTTCATATTGATCCCTTAACCATTCTGTCTATTCTAAGAACGTCTTGAATGTAGACAGCAATATTTATGTATGAAAAAAACAAAGAAAAACATATAAAAATATATTCCATTTTTAATTTTCTTCTTGGCATGACACTTACCTTCTCTTCAGAGCCAAGGCTCTTATCTTCATACAAGCACTCGCGAGCCACATCGCGCTCGTTGTTGAGAAAAACTCTCGTCCCGCCATACGCTCCTGCGTTCGCTGCGGAGTGCATCGAAAAAGGGGTCGATCCATACAAACCGCAGGCGGTGTTCCTCTGAGTACTGCGGCCTTTCCTCTGACAGAGTTTACATGCCACTGTAACAATAGCGATTGCTACCAGCAGCAGAGCGCAGCCCCCAGCAAGAGCGAGAAAGACCACTGTCCAGGCATCAAAACACTCTTCATCTTTAGAGTTTAGCAGGATGAGCACCTGTTCTTCAGGAGAGGCTGTGTCTGTAATGATGAACCTGATGGTGGCGGTGCTGGAGAGAGGAGCTTTTCCGTTATCGGAAACAGATACTTTGATTTGCAGTGTGTCGCCGCAGGCAGCAGTGATCTTTTGTCTCAGAACAATCGCCCCACTCTTTTTGTCGATGGAAAAGAGTTTCTTGTCGCCCTCCACAATCCGGAAGGTGACCTCACCGTTGGCGCCGTCGTCCTCGTCTTGGGCGGCGACCCGCAGGGCGAGGAATCCGGAGGGAGAGTTAGATGGCAGTGGGACATCAGCAGAATCATTTTTGAATTCAGGGTAGGTAAAATAGGGAAAGTTGTCATTTTCATCCACAACTCGGATTCGGACTAAAGAGACGCTGGACAAAGGCGGGGAACCTTTGTCGCTAGCTTGAACAGAGAACTCTATTTCCCTCAGAGATTCGAAATCGAAGGACCTCAGGCTGAACAAAGATCCTGAAAGAGGGTCTATCGAGACAAATGTTGAGAAAGGCGAGTCGTCCAGTACTTGTCCATCAACGAGACTATATAGCACTTTCCCATTTTTCCCAGCATCAAGATCACGTGCTGATACCGTGGTTATATATGAGCCTGGAATGTTATTTTCTGACACGGAAATGTCATAAACTGTCTGACTAAACTGAGGCGCGTTGTCATTCTCGTCACTTATTCGAATTGTGTATTGCTTGACTGTTTTAAAAGGTGGTGACCCCAAGTCCTCTGCAACTATCGTGAGATTGTACTCTGCGATCTGCTCCCTGTCCAAGGCTGCAGTGGTCACGATCATGAACGTGTCCCCGTAGGCCTGCTGCAACCTGAAGTGCTGGTGCCCTTGCAAGCTCGTGCGGACATAGCCGTTGGGTCCTGAGTCACGATCCGTGGTGCTGATGAGAGCCACAAAGCTCTCTTGTGCTGCCGCCTCTGTGATGTAGGCCACGCCATCACTTGTGGACGTCATGGGCTTGATGGAAATCTCCGGAGCATTGTCGTTGATGTCCACAATATCCACCACAACCCTACAGGTGGATGAGGCCGAGTTCTCACCCAGGTCCGAGGCCTCGATTTGAAGCTCGTAAGTCCTCTGTTTTTCATAGTCTACTTTCTCCTGGAGGGTCACCTCCCCCGTGGCGGAGTCGATGTGGAAAACCCTAGCAGCCTCAGACGAAGGACCTCCTGCAAACCCATACACCACCTGTCCATTTAGGCCATCGTCTGGGTCGAAGGCGTGCACCTTCAGTACCCGGACGTCGATCGCTGAGTCCTCAGACAGCTCCACTTTCAGGGAGCTGTGCTCGAAGGTGGGGCTGTTGTCATTGCAGTCCAACACTCTCATATAAACAGTCATAGAGCCTGACTTGGGTGGAGTTCCACCGTCTGTCGCTGTGACATCCAGGATGTAGCTGTCATCCAGCTCGCGATCCAACTTCTTCACCAGCACCAGTTCAGCGTGCCTGATGCCATCGTCCCGTGTCCGTGTGTCAATGATGAAGTGGCTGGAGTGGGAGATGTGGTAGCTCTGGATGTAGTTGTCCCCCACGTCCTGGTCCACAGCAACATCCAGCGGAATTCGCGTGCCCACACTGGCACTTTCCAAGACCTCTACTCTGGTCTCGTTGCGTGGGAAGCGGGGCGCATGGTCGTTCACGTCCTTCACCTCGATCTCCACATGCACAAGGTGAAACTTCTCCTTGGAGAAGGCCACCACGTCGAAGGTGATGAGGCAGGGGGAGGTCCGGAGGCACAGCCGCTCTCTATCTATGATCTCCCCCACCGTCAGCAGGCCATCGGTCGGCCTCATGTTGATCACAGACTGGTTGTTCTTCTGCATGAACCGGAAGGACGTCTCTGGATCTTCTCCTGGGTCCAGCCTCAGGTCCAAGGCCAGGTTTCCGATCTCTGTGCCTGCAGCATCCTCCTCAAACGTGCTGTACTTGGCTGTGGTGCAGAAAACTACCAAAACTTTGCAGGCGAATAGCAGCAAGCTGGGTATCAGATTCATGATTTCAAATCCAAATCCAGAGAGCTGAAGAGAGACTCACTGTTCTCCTGCAGCCTGTTCAGCTCACACTGCTCTGGCTGGGGGCCATCTGCTGGATATAAGCCACGGAGTATCCAAAAGCACCGGCCATCTATTGGCTGTGGGGATGGACTATGCAAATGAACTGGCCATGGGTAAGAGCCAGGCTGAATGCAACTGAACCAGCCTTGTATTGGATGGGAGCCATGCTGTATGCAAATAAACCAGCATTTATTGGGTATGTGGAATGCATATGCAAATGAATCCACCAGCTATTGGACGGGGGCTGCAGAGTATGCAAATAAAGGAACTGTGTTAATATGTTTGTGATTATTTAGATTATATTAACAGCATTTTCAAATATTAGATATAAAAGGATTATCTTGAAATAGACATTATTAAAACATTTACATTATTATATCTAATGTCTTTGATTTGCCATTTGAATTTTGGAAACTGAACACTAGAATTTAAATGTTTTATAATAAAACTGGCTTGATCACTACTTTGGAAACACAAGGCATTCTGCATGTCAATTTTATTAGAATTTCATTCTAGATGTTCATTTTGTTTGAGCTTCATTCTCAATATTACTTTTATTAGAATTTTATTCTGGGTGTTAATTTAATTTGAACTTTATTCTGGGTGGTAATTTTATTATAAATTCATTCTAGACATTAATTTTTCCATTTATTTATTATTCATATTCTTATTCTTGTTTTAATTATGATTATTTTATTATTGTTTCAGTCATTTTCATCCATTTTAGTTTCCTTTTAGTTTCTTGATCTTATCCTCCTTTTGTTTTTTTTTTTACCTTTTTGATTTTATTAACTTTTACGTTTTAGTTATGCTTTAAGTATTGTTTTATATTTTCTACTGTTTTTATTTTTTATGAGTTTCATTTTTATATACCTACCTGATGTGAGTCATTTTTATTATTAAATTTACTTTTATTATTTGATATGTTCCTATACATTATCAATCCATTTTTCCTGTATCAACTCAGCAACATGTAAATGAGGGTCACCCTTAATGATCTCCGAGGCTAAATGAAGGTTGATTGATTTGATTGATAGCTTCACTCTGGATGCTACTTTTATTAGAAATTCACTCTGGATATTAGAACTTCATTCTGGATGTTTTTTATTAGATCTTCATTATTTATGTTCTATAGCTTTCTCAGTCACTGTAGAACCTTCTCCAGCTCTGTTCATCATTCTGGACATTTGTCCATTTTCACTGGGTGTCCTACTGATTATCTGAAACCTGTGAAGTTGTTCAGTATGAGCAGATTACAGTTATTTCATATATTTATCTGGAACAAGACTGAAAACTGAGATTCCAGACTACTGTGAAAGTTACTGGCTACAGTGGAACCGAGTAAACAGTGACGACTGACTAATACACTTCAGCAGGAACAGTACGACTTCAGAAAAGTGATATAACAGCTCATAAACCGCTTTACACTTCAATGTTATGTTGAATCAGTTTGTTAAGTGAGTGAACATGCTGAACTCCGCAGGACGCCGCCCCACAGGCCTGGGGTCTGCCTGACCCCCTCCCCTCCCCGGCACTGGGCCGTTAGCTCTGGTTTGGTCACTGCTGGTGTGAACTGCAGCACGTTCAGGCTGGGCGTCAGTCTCCTAAATTAGGCTTTTCTCTGAGAAAACGCTGAGGAGCTGCGAGAACATCACCTTCATTCACCTTCCCAAACACGCCACTCACACCTTCAGCTCAGCAGTGAAGTCACAGCGTCGTAAAGGACCATATCAGGAAAACTGAATTCTCTTCACCTTTTAGAAATAAGAACGTATGGTATGTAGAGATTTCAAGAAACCATCCACTCTCCAGTCTATACAGGAAGTCATGGTATGAACTAAACAGCCCGTTTTAAAGTTGTTTTTATACACAAAAAAATAGAACACATACACCGCAAAAATGGTAAAATTATCTTAAATATAGTCAATAAATCTAATATTTCTAAACATTTTTTACTTGTTTTAAGTGACTTTATTAAGTACATAGCATGCACTCATTTAATTGCATCTCAGTCATTGTTTATTAGCCACAAACCACAACAACTCTTACTACATCTACTACTACCAATAATAATAATAATAATAATAATAATAATAATAATAATAATAGTTGGTATTATTATTAGCAGTAGTAGTGTAAATGCAGGTTTTAATAATATTTAGGTGTTTAATTAAATCAAGTAAACCTACATTTAACAGTACAAGTATATAGGACTCTTATTATGATAGCATTAAAGCTCCTGCTGAACGAGAGTGAATTTGCTGAGTGAAGTGTTAAACCTGTGTTCTTGGGCTGGATTTGTAAGATGATTTCCGTTTGTTTCTTAATTCTGACAGGCTGTATTTACCAGTGTGTCTTTAATGAATCTGTGATATAATTTAGAGTAATAGCCAGTTAGTTGTAGCTGAATCACAGCCATGTGTGCTCAGTGTGCAGCGTTCCTGCAGCGTCAGGTTCTCGTTTGAATAGTTCTGCTGTATTTTGACTTTTATCATCGTTAATATCTGAGTTTTATAGAGTTAACCAGCCTCAGTGTCTGGTGGGTGAAGCACAGCTTCGCCTCAGATGTGAACATTTCACTGTAGAAAAATGGAAAAATGATCTGTGGGCCGGATTTGAGGATAAATTATAAATACGTGACGAGCCGTGTGAAGCTCCGGCCAGTAGTGTGAGACCCCTGGACTACAGGGTGGCTAACACAGACTCTACATCAGCAGTTGGGCTACAGTCTCTAACTACACCACAGTGGAGGTGTTTCTGATAAAGTGGCCAGAGCCAAAACAAAGATCATTCCTCACAAAACCAGACTTGTTTAGAATGAATAGCAACGTTTAAGCATTTTGAAGACTGTGTCTGTGAGAAAATGACAGGAAATGTGAAAACGAGGTTCACACCTGGAAATAGGCTTCTTCTCAGGAAGGTTCAGCACCTTTCAGGATCTGTTCACACAAAGCTGAGCTTCACACTGACACCCACAACACCCCCCACCCTGTAGACGGCCTCAGTCTGTAAAACTTCAAACTGAACGGAACTTTTATTAAACTTTCATGATTCATTTTTACATTTTTCCTGTATTTTATTTAAGGTCCACTAATGTGTGTTTTTATGTACCAAAAAACAGTCAGTCTTTATCCCTCAGAATGAAACTGGCTGCTTTTGTTACTGTGCCTTTAAGACTGATATATCGTCGCTGTCAGAACATTTCATATCTGATCTTTGCTGCTTTTTTACATAATTTGAAAAACCTTTTACACTGTGTGTAAATTTCATGATAAACACACAAGTAGAAATGGCCCAAAGTGACTTTGCATTAACTTACACTGAAAAGAAAGAAGGCGTTCTCCTTCTACACTATTAAAAAGATGGTTCTTCAGGGGTTCCTTGGTAAAGAAAATGGGTTCTAAATAGAACCATGAACATTCAAAGAACCCTTTGCATGATTAAATGGTTCTTTGCATGGTGAAATAGTTCTTCAGATTAATGGAGAATGTTCTGTGGATGGTTCTACATAGAACCTTTTTGAAAAGCACCAGAAAGCGTTCTTCCAATATCACAAGCTTGACATGTTGGTTTTTGACATTGTATATTTTATATATGTATACACTGCAAAAATGGCATCTTGTCAAGTGAAATGATCTTAAATCTAGTTGATAATTTAATATTCTTCCCATTCTGAGATGGTTGTGCTCTGATTATAAGATTATTTATCTTATTTCTGGACATTATTTGCTTGTTTTGAGTAATTTTATTGAGTGAAATTATCTCACTATGCTGGCAGATAATTTGGCTGGTTTCAAGCTCATTTCTTACAACAAGCAAAAATATTTGCCAATATAGTGAGATAATTTTACTTATAGTGTATACTTGGAAAAATATACAGCGCATTTCTTTCCCCATATTTTTAGTTTATATTGTTAAGTAAAACTTTCTATTAAAACTTTATTTATTTCCTTATGAATTTTAACAATATAAACTAAAAATAATAATAATTTCATACATTAAAAATGGAGCTCAAATTGCTTTACAATGCAAAGTAAAAACAGCAAAGACGAAAGGTAATCAAAAATACAAAAGACTAATTATACATATAAAAGCAAAAAAAAAACAAATAAAAGCAATAGCAGAAAAAACGACATATTAATAATATTTAAAATTAAAAATTAAAATGCATGGTAAAAGTATAAATAGAAATCCAATAAAAATACAACTAACAAGAAAGTAAAAGTAATATTGCAGTAAAAACGGGGAAACAATAAAAAAATAGTGAAGTCACCCCCTCCCCACCCCATCAACACGCTTAGATGAAGACCACCTGGCAAGTGGTCCCCAGATAATTTGAGTCTGTGTCCAGCCTTTCATCAGTGGTCAGTGTCTGTGATTGGTAGACAAATCTAAACACCACTGTGTCTGATATGCAATCAGACTGTAGTGCTTTTATTCCAGCATCATCAATAAAACGTCAGTAACACATCAGTGAAGCTCCACTCCTCCACTCTTCCACTGACAGTTTAGTTCCAGTCAAAGTCCAAACTCTCAGCTCGTAATCTGGGGTTTAACGGCTGCCCGACTCAACTCGACCCGGCGAGGAGAAGAATGTGAGGCCGAGTGAGGGTTAATAACCCACAGCCCCCTCCCCCCTCCCTCTCTCTCATCGTGGTGCTATTCCTCCAGAGTCTGATTAGCTAAACATCACCAGGGGCTTCATCTTTAAACGCTGAGAGAGAGTTATTAATGTTAATATGTCTGGATTTCTGAGCCCCGAGTATGAGAGTTATGTTGGGGGTGATGCTCGTGTATCATCTGATCTCATTCCTACAGCTTTACATGGTGATGTTTTCACGCAGCTGGTTGCAGCAGTTTGAGAGTTCTGTGAAGAAATTCATGCCACACATTCATTAATTCTACTGTATAGCAGGATTAATAGTGAATATTGTTCATGCATCGTATTATTCTGGCTATAGATTGTATTGGATTGACGTCATGCTTGTCACCACCCCCTAGATTGTTGACATACTACCGGTCAACATGGCGATGACAGCTGCGCTCATCCCCAGCTAGCAGGGAGCGTTTTCATAACTTTGGCTAACGTTAACTACAAGTTCTAGTAATGTTTTAAAGAAAATGTTTTAATCCAATGTTCAAAGAACATTTTAAGGATGTTTATCTTTTCAAATGTTCCTATAAGGGTACATGTTAACTACACACTTAACCCTGGGACCCGGAGATATCGCAAAACAGTAGGTCACTTCTAGTCTTCAGAACTTCAGAACGGTTTAAGCTACAGACATGATACACATATCAGGACATTCAGCAGACCCGCCCCTAACTAGATAACTACATCATCGAGCTGTGACGTCAGCAACAGTGATTAATTCGGTTCGGAAAATCACCCAGAATCCTGATACTACTGGTCTGCTTTTTGGGAAGGTGAAAAAATGGCGAAAAAGGTGATAGAACTGCAGCGTCCCATTCAACACAATGAGTGCACTTTCCCACTTTCCCTCAAAATCACACAAACAGGCCCTAAAACACATTTTAACAGATAAATAACAAATATGACAAATATGATTGTAAAATGAATAATATTTAGCTGTCTTTCAGTTTACATTGATTTTGAGTATTAAAAATATCTGATATTAAATATGCAACTGAATTTGTAATTAAAAATAAAGTCTGTCTTGCTGTGTATCACAGTTTTAGCACTCAGCCTGAATCCAACAGGACAGAAAATCAATAAAAACATGTCCGTCTTATGCTAATTGTTTATTTTTGCTCATAATAACCAACAGAATGAATCACCATCACAATTATTGCACTTTCAGCTCACAGAAACTCCAGACTAACAACTTCCGAAAAGGTATCTGAGGTGTAACTTGTTTTCAAGATCTCTATATGCAAAAAAATATACTGAACTTTGCAGGTGCTGGGAAAATTTTGATCAGAAATGACCCAAATTCATTCTGTCAGCATTTACATGTCAAACAATGGCATATCTGAGAAGCCCAGGGTCTCCTGAAACAACATATAGCACGTGTGACTGTCTCATGTAAATACTTTATAATTGCAATTGTAATTGACCCAAAAATACCAAAATATTTCCCTGAAATTTTAGGGTTCTAAGGGTTAAATACAACAAAAAAACTTTCCAGTATATTTCCATTTTTCTACAGTAAACAGGTTTTGGGCAGCAGGACGCTAACATTACTGCTACTGAGCACTGATTGGTTAGCATTACTGCTATTAAGAGCTGATTGATTAATGAGCTGATCAGCTCATCGGCTGCAGAAAGCATAAAAACTGGAGTTGAACAGGATTAAAAATTCTGAAAGCAGTCTTAAAAGTATATAAATGATCTGTATAATAATAACGATTAAGCATTTGCAAATCTGAGCTGTGCACAAACGCTGCATAGGAACCGATTCAAATTCTCTGTTTGACATCCTCATCTTGATGATATGGTTTGACATCAGTGGTGCATCATCTGTGTTCGTTTGGCTGTTTCATAAAACACAGATTTGATATTTGCAGCTGAGTCTCAAACCAGTTTCAAGTGCACTGCAGGAGAAGTTTTGCTCAGTGTGAGTTTAGAGAAACTAAAATTATAAAACTGGCCTGAAAGTCTCTACATCATTATTATTTTAGGGGCTGTCTGTGTGTAAACGCTCGTGGATTTCATTGTCCTCATATTACATTTGCTAATTGACCTCGGCTTGATGTTTCTCCCTGTTTTGCAGGAAGGACAGTAAGATCTGAGGCTTAATGGTCTAGCCGGGTGTCCAAATCCGGACTTTGGTGGCTCATGTGAAGCTGTTTGAGCGCTAATGCGAAACAATTAGAGTAAATTAGTTGTTTGCCCGCAAAGCAGCTTAAGGATTTCCTCAGGCTTTATCTGCTCATCTCTGGTGCAGGTGTCACGTCCCAGACCGAGAGCAGACCTCCAAACGTCCAGTCTGCTCTTTATAATGCTGGACATCAGCCCATAAAGCTTAGCAGTCTTAGCAGTAAGGTCTGTACATATAAGCGCACATTTATATCCATCAGGCCTTTGAATTTGTGAGTTATTGGGCATATTTTCCATTTCAGCATCGTTCTGAAGCCGCGTTTGGTTTATTAGGCCTCACTGATCTGCCCTCCTCATTTAAAACCAAGACTAGCAGCGTTAGCTTTGAGACACGAGCGTTTTCATTATCAATCTCTCTTCCTTTGAGCTGCAGCGTCTGATTCAGACGGCCTGTTTGGGTCCAGATCGGTGTTTGTCAGCTAAGAAGTGTTATTAAAGGCAGATCACAGCTTGATTAAGACAGGCACGATGAGACTAAGAACATTAGCGAGCGCTAACAAGCCCGGCCATCTGGTGAGCTATTAAGACGTTTAACAGTGATTAAAATAAGGAGCAGCAGGCTGAGGAGGCTTTAGCTCAGATATTTCTCAATTACTGCTGGCACAGAGTGTGTTTGAAGCCGGAAAGATGCTCCACGCAGCCCTGCGTTCAGCACGCACATACACGCGCAAGTCATCCGGTTCATCTGGATTACAAACGGCACTTTGATATTTTGTCTTGTCATACTTCGTTTTATAAAACTGACCCCCAAAATGAATTAATTAGTGATCTGATTTCTGTTATTCATCTTTTTTTTCCTTCTTAGTTCTCTGCTGGATTTTTGTCTGCGGTTTTCCAGACATCAACACCATTCCAACTCCGCAATGTTCAGTCTGATCGGGAATGGTGTGCAGCTTTTTGATCCGACGTATGGTTTTCGTACAATCTTCGTTAAATTCCGAATTTTTTTCCCATAGGAATGAATAGGGGTGCCCAACTGAAAGAGACTGTTTCACGTATAGTATCTCAGGGCAGGCCCCTGAGCATGAATTTAATGTTTTTCTGACCCGCACTCATCCGTTTGTCTTTCTTTTTCATCCCTCGTTCCTCCCATAGACTCCCATTCATTTTTGCACCCACCCAAGCCCAATTATTTCTTTGCCCGACAGCCACCAAACTGCATGTGTTCACTCAGGGCAGGTGCTCAAACTCTACTGCACAGCCACACTGACCTGCACTTCTCTCTGTGTCGTTTTTTCATCCCTCGTTCCTCCCATAGACTCCCATTCATTTCCAACAACACCTAGCAACCACTTGGCAACCCCCTAACAACCACTCAGTAAACACCCTGTGCACCATGGCAATATGTTAGTAACCAACCCTTATACCATAGCAACCGCCTATCAACACCTTAGCGACCAACCCTTATACCATAGCAACCACCTATCAACACCTTAGCAACCATGCTATCACTCTGCCTTTTCTTCAGGAAATGCACTGTCCTGGTTTCCCTCGAGGAAGCCCGGTATTAACTGTAGTTATCATCCAATACCTGATATATCTAATCAATATTTCATTAAATTTGATCGTGTGTTGGTGGACGGTTGGTTTGAGCATAACATATAAAACATAAAATATAAAAGGTGCCATAACTTTTGCACTGGCTGCAGTTTATGTTTATTTTTTTCTCCAATATGTTAAATCTAGTAAATAAACAGTAAGTGTTCTCTGTAGAGAATTATATATATATATATATATATATATATATATATATATATATATATATATATATATATATATATATATATATATATGTAAAATCTGACAGTCTTACTATTTGTATAGTGGTTTTACTACTTTTTTTAATTAGTAATTGAGGTTTGAAAATCAAAAGAATGAAAAGAAAAAGCAGCAGTTTGTCTAAGCAGTGTTTGGACACATGAAAGTGGGTGGGATCCTGCTGAGGAGTCTGAAGTGTCTAAAGTGGCTGCCTGCAGTTACCCAGTGAAGGTTTGTTCATGTTTACAGCTCCCAGTAAGTCATACTGTGTCCTAAATCACCAGGTCTAGACCACCTTAATGAGGAGCTGGATGCGGTTTGAGTGGGTTGAGAGATGTTTCTGGGGACGTATTTACAGAAACGATTTGGGTGACTATTGACTTCTAGTGTTTGTTAGCAACGTTAGCTTCAGAACTCTACTAAGAGTTCAGAACTCTGACTAACACTGTTCTTCTCTATAACCCACCATGGGCACTGTGTTCATATCCAGTGTGTTGTTTTGTGTGTGGACACTTAAAAACAGTCTGAACTGTCCAAGGACTGACCATATACATTATGTCTCACCTTTTAGTGACCACTGGGGCAAAACTGCAGGAGACAGTGCAAAGGGTTTATTTTTATTTGTATTTTTACCCAATTTTTCCCCGAATTCAGTCAGAAGGTAGCAGGACACAGTAATACGCTTCATTCTGTCATCAAAGATAATTTTCCATGCTTTTTCTGAAGCCCAGGTTTGTTTTTGAAGTGTGTGTAGCTTCTAAAGCCTCTAATGTTGTTGATGAAAATGTAAGTGGTCAGCGAGATGCTTTCTAAAAAAGCACAGCCTAAGTAATATCTGATATTATCTCTATTATATCTCATAATAGTCTCCTTTCATCATTTAATCATATTAAATACATTATATCGAAGTCCTTTTGCTCCACATGTTTTCTGACCTGTCATGGTGCTCAGAGAAGGTCAGTTTCAGGTGACAAATGAGTAAAAGAAGTTCTTTTAAAATTCAGGTTAAAATTGTGGTCAGACCAGCATTTTCTTGTGTAAATAACTTTCAGATTTTGTAATAATTAAAAAAAAGCGTTATCCTAAACTACAACAATTCATACACAGACATCAACGTCACTGACCATACAAGTTTAATTAGCATTAAAGCAGAAGCCTTTAGACCAGAGGTGCCCAAAGTTTTGTCTCGGGGGGCCAAAATGTGATGTTTGTGGTGGGTCGAGGGCAAAAATGTAAAACAATATCCAAATAAAGAAGGAAGAAAGTTTTAAAATAGTTTTTTTAAAAAGTTTTTATAACATTAGACTACATTTTGACACTAAAATGCCTAAGTATAATTTTCAGAGAAAATTAAGATTTTAAAAAGTTATAGTGTAAAAATATGTCTGAGTGATTGTGGAGTCATTGTTTCATGGACCAAAGTCCATGAAATTTTATAAAAGTAATAACCCACTTAAGGCTGTGCGTTACAGTGATTTTATCACGGGGAAGGGGGTTTTACTCTAACGTGCATCGTGCCTAACAACACCCTTCCCTGTGATAAAATCACTGTAACACACAGCCTTGAATGGACTACAGCTTTATCCAGCTAGGTATGTCCAAACTTTTAAATGACAGTATAAATGACAATAATAATAATATTAATTATTATTACTAATATTATTAGTAGTAGTAGCGGTAATATTATTATTATTATTATTATTATTATTATTATTTTTAGTAGTAGTAGTGTAAAACAGACTTCAGTCTGCCTTAATGATGATGTAACAGTGATTTGGCTGTGGTCAGACAGAATAAGGTCAGTATTAGGGATGTGCACAGGCACTCGTTTTCCAGTAATGAAACATATTTGTGATTGATTATGTTTAATCACTGGAAGATGGGAAAATATACAGACAGTTTGGTAAAATGTGTTTTTATCTTTTAACAGAGCTGTAAAATGTGAAAGTGTTGCTCATATTTGTGAGTAAATATGTTACGTGATGTTATTGTTTATGCAACTCCAGTGCTGTCACCTAAAAAGGTAAACCATTTATTTCAGCCTATATGGTAAAAAAGATATATTTATATATTTTTGCTCTTGTAAAAATACATGTGCAATGTATGTGCAATATTTCTGATGTTTAAAAATATTTGTGCTAAATATAACTGACTTCCCTCTTTTTATTATTTAAATATATGCCAATAGATGCAAATACATGTCAATATATTAAAATCTACGCACATGTAGATGAAATTGATGCAATCGTGTCAATTTTTAATACTTATATATATGCCAAATATATATTAGTAACTTCACATATATTTTTTTATAATATATGACAAAAGAATTATGTTTCCTTTGCTTATGGAGCCAAAAATCCATTTTTTTCGCTGTTCTAGATGGATTACAGGATAACCAATCAGGAACTCTTACAGATACTCGAATATCAAAATTAGTCAGAATGCTCATCGCTGTATTTGAGGTGATCCTGCAGAGTTCGCTGATGTTTGAAGCTTCAGGTGTCACTGCACTCTGACCTGAATGACCTCACTGACCGGGGCCACTCATCACACACACACACACACACATACTGAGGTGGTGTTTAATGTAAGTTGTTTTTCTGATAGTCAGACAGTCTACACACACACACACACACACACACACACCCCACACCACTACCACCCCCGTCCCCCAGCGGGGCACATGACCCACAGGGAGTAGCAGATGTGAAGGTGTTGATACCAGACTGATCCACACTGTATTAGCACCTCTAAGAATCCCCCCCACACACACACACACACACACTCACACACAGAGTTTACACCTGTAAGATTTTTCTGACCAAACAAAAACAGTGCCGTTTTTAACGCAGTGGAAACTTCACATCAAGTCCAGTGTGTTTTTAAACAGCCTGATGATGTGAGAAGACAACAGAAAAGGGATGAATATGGATTCCTTACGTAGATGCAGCGATAAATCCATCAGTTTTCAATTGAAAGATACAGGGATGGACTGACTGGGCCAGTGTCAGTGCCCAGGGGCCTCAGGGGGTCCGAAGGTTCCGAAATGGGCCCAAATACTTGGGACAGTCCATTCCATATGCAAAGCCTGTGTACAAAATAAATAACTAAACAAGTGTAATAAAATGAAAAATGCTGTCGGCTGTCGGGCCCTTCATGTCTTACATTATTGTTAGGGTTTTGTTGTTATTGAAACGGGATGTTTCAGAGAGTGTATGATAGGGGTTGTTGCCTGTTACACTGCAAAAAATGCTATTTTGGCAAGTGAAATCATCTTAAATCTAGTCGATATATCTAATATTACTCATTTTGAGATCGTTGAAGGCCTATTATAAGATTATTCAACTTATTTCTAGATGATTTTTATTTAAGTAATTTTATTAAGTAAAATGATCTCAAAATATTGGCAAAAATATTTTATTTATTTTAAGAAATGTGGTTGAAACAAACCAAATTATCTGCCAATATACTGGGATCATTTTACTTAATAAAATTACTTAAAGCAAGTAAAAATCATCTACAAATAAGTTAAATAATCTTATAATATTCCTACAACCATCTCACAATGAGTGATGAACAGTGGTCGGAGGGTTTTCACAGATCTGTTTCTCATTCTTACTCTAACAGTCATCAGTTCTGTCCAGTGACAGCCTGATTTCCTCATTCTTGTCTCTATATTCAGTATCATATATTAATGGTAAAATGTCAATATCTGATCATATTGCTCTTATGTTATTGTTTGCTATCCGGTGTTGACCAGAGGAGGAACCCAGTCTTGGTTCTTCTCAAGGTTTCTTGGTTCTAAGGGAGTTTTTCTTGCCCATGATGCAGTTGGCCCGCTCATTCAGGACTCAGACTTTCTGTAAAGCTGCTTTATGACAAAACTTGTTGGAAAAAGTGCGATATAAATAAATAAATCTTGAATCTTAAAATATTTAAGTTATTTTTTCTTTAAAACTGCAAAGATTTAGAATGAGATATTATTAAACGGAGTAGGGATGCATCGATAGCGCTACTGGTATCAGATATCGTCCCGATACTGTGATTATTTACTCAAACCAACATCTGACACCAACTGATGCCACGTCACGTTAGCCGAGTGTACCGCGCTAATGAACAAATGACTCAAGCCGATAGTGAAGGAGGTTCTGCTCTCACTGAGAAGTGTTTCTAGTGCTGTGGCAGTCGGACGCAAAGTCATTGGTCACTTTAAACGTTCCGCCTTGGCAGATTCCCGCCAGGCTTGCACAGTCCGTTTTTGAGGACCCACAAACACAATCATGACCACAACCACTTTCCCAATACAGAAGGAGACACATAGGGTAGTATTTGCTACCGAACATGTGCTGACTTTACTCTGTTTGACTGAATAGAATTGCGAAGTATGAACGTTAATACGTTGATTTCTTGTATAATCTGTAATATATACCCTGCATCTCATTTATCTACCTCAGACTCACATATTGCATACATGGAACTGTGTACAACTGCACATATCATAGCTTTTATTTCATAACTTATATTACTGTACAAAACTTTATGTTGGAATGGTGCAACACTGGCGTATATTAATGTGTATATTGTGTATATGTGTATATGTTCAGAGTCTAATGTGTGTATACATATTTATATTATATTTATATTATTATTTAAATACTACAAGGGGGCTATGCACCTAAGATTTTCACTCACCTTCGCACCTGTGTAAATGTGATGTGACAATAAACGTGATTTGATTTGATTTAAATGGCCAGTCTTCACCTGTGGGCCTAAAGTTTTATTACACACTTCTATAGCCTAAGAATAGCTCAGCCAGTCTGCTTTAAAGTCCTGTAGTTGATATATAGTGAATAATAAGCCTTAGTATGTACTAAGCCTGGAATTTAAGGGGTTGTTAAGGGGCACATGTACATCACTGCCTGCCTTTAGCTTCAGTGCACAGTGTGGCATAAGTTAGCAAAGCAGCTGTAGCTCAGTTTCTCAGCATTTCTGCTCGGTACTCGGGTCCACAGTGTGTTGTTCTGAATGAAACAGGTTTATTGGAAATTGTTCATAGGCAGTGTAACTCCTCCAGTAAAATTCAGATTTAGGCTTTAAGCATTTACTGATTCACTGAAAGCTGCAACGTTTAAGTGAAGAATTTGCTACACACTGTAAAAATATCTTGTCAAGTAAAACTATCTTAAATCTAGTTGATATATCCAATATTTCTCCTGTTGAGATTGTTGTAAGCTTATTTTAAGATTATTTAACTTATTTCCAAATATTTTTTTTTACTATATCGGTGGATAATTTTGCTTATTGTAAGAAATGTGCTTGAAACCAGCCACATTATCTCCCTGTATAGTGAAATTTACTTAATAAAAGGACTTAAAGCAAGCAAATAATGTCTAGAAAATAAGCATAATAATCTTATAATCAGTGCACAACCATGTCAATATAAGAAATATTAGATATATGGACTAGAATTAAGATAATTTGACTTCACAAGATACTATTTTTGCAGTGCAAAAATTTCCAACAAGCTTCAAAATGCAAAATTTCTGTTCCACCTTAAATGGTGCAGCTGTTATACTTGAATCTCCATCTCTGTCATTTTTAATGTTTTGACATTATTTGAAAATGCCGTCTTCCTGCTGGTGGGAATGGAGGAGGCGTGCAGTGGTTTCGCTCCCACATCGTTTCAGTCATTCTACTTTTTAAACCGTACAGCGCAACCTCACTTTTTCATTTATATGAATTTATGAATATTTATTTCATAAAATAGTTTTTTTATTGCTGAATTTCAACAAAATAAGTCCTCCAAATCAACCTAACTAAACAAGAAAGAACGAAGAGTCAAGGCTGACCCCAAAGAAGAGGCGAACAAGGACCTCACATGGCATCATTAACCAGTCTCCTGGAAGAACACCAAATAAAAACCTTTCTGCAGAATTGAAGTCTTCAGTCTCAATTCTAGAAACCAAACTGGACAGCATCCACGCCACGGTTTCCGAACATAACCAGTAGATTACCTCTCTCGAATCCAACGCCAGTCTCTTAGATGAGCGTATGCTAGCGCTTGAAGCAATTTGCACTATGTTAAAGGATACCAATGCTAAGCTATTAATAACATGAGAATCGTCGGCTTCAATTGAATCAACTGAATCCTTGTCCTACGGCCTTTTTCTCAGAGCTTCTGATGGAGGTTCTGGAGGTTTTTGGTGAGGAAATTCTCCCTTCTCCACTGGATCTTGACTGAGCACACAGGACACTGACCAGTAGGCAACTGCACTATTGTTAATACTCTTGTTGTACATTTATATATGATGTTGGGACAATTATTTGAAAATGCCAGTTGCTCTTTATTTTGTGTCACAATGTCATGATGAATGGAGCAACAGAAATGGTTCAAAATTACTTGGAAAAAATTATTTCTTCATTAACTTCTATTAAAAGTTAAGAACATTTATAAACTCACCATTTTGGAGATGTGAGGTTTTGTTCTGACAGCAGTGATATGCTGGTTATCATCACTGCTGCTGACCAACACCCAGAACACAGCATATGCTAGTTTTACTGGTGACCAGTCATGCTAGTCTGTACTGGTTTTTCTAGCAGAAATCCTCAGTCAAAAGCAGTGATTAATGAAATCTACTAATTTTTAATCCAAACTGCACCAAACTGGCTTATCCAAAAACCCAATTAGGTAAACAAATACTGAGATGAGTTTAAGTTAAAGGAAACTGCAAAAGGTTTCTCTCGTTAAAGTTCCTTTATTATAAATAGAATAATTTCACACATTAGCACACAGAGATGGACAAAGTACAATTACTGGGAAAAAATATTATTTTGATTGATGTTTCTGTTAAAGAGAAATAAGGATGGCTGAATATTTGAGTCACACAGCTCCTCAATAGAATGTGTTAATCAATATAATAATACAACAGTTATAATAACACAGCACTTTTACTTTTGACTCATTTAAACATGATTTTATACCTTACCTTAGGTAGAAATATAGTTTTATAGACCAGCTGCTGTATTACAGAAACTCCTCTCTTTAGTCTGAAGATCTGACAGATCAAGATCAGATGTTTCACAAATTCATATTACTGAAGAAAATCTGATCTTCATTTAGGAATTTTATCTGATCTTAAAGCATCTTATCTCCAGTTAGGAGATCTTACCCTGCTCAATCAAAGTCGGCAATCAGCTGTCATGTCTGTTTCCGAGCAACGGACCAAACACGCACCGCTGAAACGTAAACGTTATTAAAAACTACGTTAAAATGTGAGTCACAGCTGCTGATACTGATGTAAAAAAGGTCAAACAGAACTAAAGAGTGATAAACTGTGAGTAGTGAATACTGTGAGAGCGCCCCCTGCTGTTAATCAGAGCGTCGCCGCTCCCCAGTTTCAGTCTCCATTTCCCAAACGCTTTAGCCGAGCGCGCTAACGTTACTCCTCCTAATAAACAGACACACATTCCGCTCCATCTCCTCATTATTCACCACCATCACTGTAAACGTAAACATGATTTATTATTATTAAAAATAATACTTAATAATAAATAATGAAGTTATTATTAAGAATATTTGTAAATATTAAATTAATACTGCTACTAATACTTTTTAACACTGTTAACTCATTTCTTACACTCTTTTAAAAAGATGGTTCTTTAAGGGTTCTTTAGTAAAGAAAATAGTTCTATATAGAACAATGTAAACTCAAAGAGCTCTTTGCTTAATTAAAGGGTTCTTTACCTCATGAAAGAGTTCTTCAGACTGATGGAGAATGGGCTGTAGATGGTTCTATATAGCATCAAAAAGGGTTCCCCTATTGTTACAAGCCAAAAAACCCTTTGTGGTACTCTATAAATCCTATTTGCTAAGAGTGTACAAATGGTTGGAATGGTCAAACTATACTCTTGGCAAACAGGTTCTATGGCTCTATATAGAACCATCTACAACACATTCTCCATCAATCTGAAGAAATCTTTCATGAGCTAAAGAATCCTTTAATCAAATATTCTTTGTAGAACCATTTTCTTTACTAAGGAACCATCTTTTTAAGAGTGTAGTCCAGGCTGAAGCCTCAGCGCACTGCATGTTGCTATGAGAGAATCCATGATTGTATCTCTCTTGTTAAAATACAGCTTTTAAAGGGCTTTTAAACCGATACATTCAGACCCTTCAGCAGACCATGCTGACCAGCGCTCGCGGGAGAGCTACTGATAAATCAGCAAGCAGCAAACTAACAAAAGCAGCAGAGTGGAGCTCCAGCTCCCTCGAGATCCTCCACTGTGACCAGAATCTACAAGCTGTATGAATGAGAGCGAGAGGGAAATGAGACAAATGCAATTAATTGCAATTAATTACACAAAATAATGTGATCATTAGTCATGACTGGCTATGGAAAATAATGTGATAATTATGATTAACCACACATTAATTGTAATTAACTATACAAAATAATGTGGTTTGCTGCAATTAAGTGCATAAAGCATGATTGATGACAGTAACATCAAACAATACAATTAATTGCAATTAGCTATAGGAAATAATGTGATTAGTTACATAAAACAGTAAGTGTGATTAATGGCAGAGAAGGATTAGCTACACCAAGTCATGCAGTTAATGGTGATTTACTGCACAAATGACATGAGCACAATTAAAAACTACTCAAAAAGCAATTGATTTTATTTTAATTGTTTTAATTGTTTGACCATACGTTTCATGTAAATGCAACAAATACAACAAATCTGTTTTATATGCTTTGTAAATATGCAAATAGACATACTTCTATTTCTTCCCATACTTTACTTTAACTTATTTATTATTTACTTTTGCCTAATTTATGTAAGTTTATGTGCAATAATATGTCTCTCTACTGTAACACTGCAATTTCTGTTAAGGATCAATAAAGTTCTAGCTATCTATCTGTCTGTCTGTCTGTCTGTTTGTCTGTCTGTCTCTCTCTCTGTCTGTCTGTCTGTCTCTATCTCTGTCTGTTTGTCTGTCTGTCTATCTATCTATCTGTCTGTCTGTTGGTCTCTCTCTCTGTCTGTCTGTCTATCTGTCTGTCTGTCTCTCTATCTATCTCTGTTTGTCTGTCTGTCTATCTATCTATCTATCTATCTATCTATCTATCTATCGATCTGCCTGTCGGTCTTTCTTTCTGTCTGTCTATCTATATCTGTCCGTCTTTCTGTCTGTCTATCTATATCTGTCTGTCTATCTGTTTCATAATGTCATTTCTACAAAAAACAGTTTATTCCCAAAAATATTTGGACAGGTTTCTCGCCAACAGCCTTTTTTATCAGTTTTGTGGAGTCAGTGTTTTGAGTATGAGTTAAATTAAATATAAAGAGAAAATCTGTAGAAATGAGTCGAAAAATACATTTTTAATTGTATATTTGCAGAATAAGTTTGGCCCTTCAAACGTAAACATAAACATCTCAAACTTAAACTTAAAACATTTTTTGCATGTTGCAGCCAAAAGAGAGTCTGAAAGTCTGAACCAGTTAAAAATGAGTAAATAAATAAATAAACACAGCACGGCGCTCTGTTGTCAAGGGAAACTGGCTAAAGATTTGCTAAGCAAAGACCAATTATTGTAATGAAATGCATGACACGTTTCACAAATACGCGCTTTATTTCATTCTTTCATGCAAGATTAATTAGTCTATTAGGACGCACTCGAATTATACACAGAGTCTGTGTAATTGGCTCTCGGCGGGATCGTAACGGCTAAATCAGAGACGCGCGTGCAGATGCGCCGATGAGCCGCAGTACATTAGGCTGGTGAGAGGGACGCGCGGGTTTGGCTGTGTGTCCCAAACTCGCAGCCGCGGCGACGGAGGAGAAGATCAAAAGAGACATTTACATACGGAGGCAAATCCAACACTGCCAGTCTGCCGAGAATTACACAGCCAGAGCCGCACACTGGCACCCACTCGGCTTCCTGAGGGGGGAGAGAGAGGGAGAGGGAGAGATATAGAGACACAGATATGTAAAGAGAGAGAGATGTATTTGTGTCAGATTTTAAAAAGGCAAAACAGACAGAGAGAGAGAGAGAGAGAGAGAGAGAGAGAGAGAGAGAGAGAGAGAGAGAGACAGAGCAGAGAGAGAGGAATGAGCTACATAGAGAGCAAGAGATATCGTGATACACAGAGAGAGAGGAAAGAGAGAGAGAGAACAAAGATAGAAAGAGAGAGAGAGGCAAGAGAGAGACAGGGCAAAGAGAGAGAGAGAGTAAAACCAGAGAGAGAGAGAGAGAGAGAGAGAGAGAGAGAGAGAGGTGAAAAGAGAGAGTAAAGTAAGAGAAGTAGAAAGAGAGAGATAAAGACAGAAAGAGAGAGAGGGATAAAGGCAGAAAGAGAGAGCGAGATAAAGACAGAAAGAGAGAGCAAGAGAGGCAGGAGAGAGTAAAGATAGAAAGAGAGAGAGAGTGAAGACAAAGGGAGAAAGAGAGAGGCAGGAGAGAGTAAAAACAGAGAGGCGAAAAGAGAGAGAAAAGATAAAGAAAGAGAGAGAAGGAGAGAGAGAGATAGAATAAAGACAGAGAGGGTGAGAGAGAGGGAGGGAGAGAGAGAGAGTAAAGACAGAAAGGGAGAGAGATAGAGAGATAGACTAAAGACAGAAAGGGAGAAAGATAGAGAGAGGGAGAGAGAGAGAAAGGGAGAGAGATATAGAGTAAAGACAAAAAGAGAGAGACAGAGAGATAGAGTAAGACTGAAAGGGAGAGAGAGAGAGTAAAGACAGAAAGAGAGAGAGATAGAGAGAGGGAGAGAGAGAGAGAGAGAGAGAGAGAGAGAGAGAGAGAGAGAGAGAAAGGGAGAGAGATAGAGTAAAGACAGAAAGGGAGAGAGATAGAGAGAGGGAGAGAGAGATAGACTAAAGACAGAAAGGGAGAGAGAGAGAGAAAGGGAGAGAGATAGAGTAAAGACAGAAAGAGAGAGACAGAGAGAGAGAGAAAGACAGAAAGGGAGAGAGAGAGAGATAGAGAGAGAGGGAGGGAGGAAGAGAGAAGGGAGGGAGGAAGAGAGAGGGGAGGGAGTGGGGGGGGTGTATTCGTGTCAGATTTTAAAAGGCTTTGCATCTCATTACTGGATGAATTCATCAAAGCTTTTGTCAGCCGTTGCGTTTCAGTTCCACCAGCTTCAGGATTTCTGAGCTCCAAAACGTCCTCACTTCTGTTAACTCTGCACTGATCCCTGCTCTCGGCTGGAGCTCCACCAGCAGCCCTGCCATTTGGCTTTGAAAAGGTGGCTGAAATGATGCAGGAAAGAGCGCCATCTACAGGTGGAAAAACCTGGAACAAAGGCCATGATCTCTCTCTGGAGCTTTAACCGGCCACTAGGACTTTTCATTAACACACAGTTCAGAATGAAGATAAAAGCAGCACCTTCATCCGGAATGATTTTGAATTTCCCAAATTTGAATTCGGCCGTGCTGTTTGAATGACAGTTCATGCCTTAGGAGTATGAATATGAATATGAATATGGAAACAGAGGCTGCTTTGAAAGCAGCATTTGCTCTGCGTTCGACCCAAGAGCTCCAGGCCTCTTATCCTGTCAGTATTTTCCAGTTTCCATTTCAACACCCTGACGGAAAACATTCCCATCACTTTGCTTATGATTAACATAGAACTGACCCTGACTGACGCTGTGTGTCAATTCCAGTTAGACCGATTCGTTCATTATTAGCATGAAGAAGAAAGATTCCTGTAAAATTAAGGTTTCCGTGAGCTTGTGAGCCAGGATCAGACGCTGGAAGTTCCACCGGGACATTTCCGACCTGGAAAGTGTCTTCATTTTCCACAGACAGCTTGTGCGTGACGGTGATTTATCATAGTATTGGCCCTCTGCACCCTTTCCCAGACACAAGTGAGCAAAATCTCTGCAAAATCACAGACTAGCTCTGGACCATCTGGCCACTGAGAGCAAACCAATCAGCCGGCAGGACGTGCGGAACGGGGTGCCGGCGTTTTGGCCCTGTGCTCTGCATTTTAACACTCGGGGTGACGTCATGCCCAAGGGAGCACCAGTAGATGGCACTGGGGAGCAGGGAAAGGAGGGAGCCAGGCTTTGTCTGGGCCAGTCCATGAGTGATACATCACAGACTCGGGCCAGGGAGAGAGAGCGAGACAGAGGCTGAGGGACTGACTGGTCCGACGGGTCAGAACAGAACCTGATGGAACTGCACGGCTTGTCCTCTCTGGAGCACTTGGTGTACCGAACGGCATACCGAAATAAGCACTCAGAACACTTGAAAGCGGTCTGAGCTGCCCCACGTTAGCCAAGAGGTTAATAGCGTTGCTGGCAGGATAATGGAAAGCAAGCGTCTCCAAAAAGGCCCAGAGAGTGGGCTAAAAAGTGCCTTCACATTTCCGAGAGACCAGAACAGATAACCGCAGTCGGCACAGAGCTTCTCTGGCCGTGAAATGTGTGTAATTAATTGTTAAACATTAGGAAAATTCTCTTTTATGCCACCCCCCCCCCGTCTGGTCCCCCATGGCCGTCACGGGCAGCTGAGCTTAATTGATTTTTAAAGTACAGCTTTAATTTGACGGAGCCCTGCCTAACGACGGGGGTTGTCTCGAGATTTTCTCTTTCAAATTTAGCATTTTTATGTTATGACATTTCCCGGCTCTTCAATCACTCCGTCCCACTGAGGTTCAGATTGGCGTATCCTTGGCTGGTCCGTGGTTTCTCGGGGCGCCGGGACGAACCGAAGGAACGCTGCTTGTCTGCTTCATTCCTGAAAAAAGTCCTTAAAGTGAGCTAGCGCAGAAGTGAAGGCTGACAGCGGGGCTGTCTTTGTCTTTTACCTCGATTCTCCAGATCCGCTCTTTCTGCCTGTCTTTGCTGCGAGGCGTTTGAGCAGCTGAGGCGCAGAATCTCTCATTTCCATATCAGATTGTGAAAAGCAGCCGAGGAGAAGGTGCGTTTCCCGTGGCCCTGTCAGAAACCATCAGGCCCGCCCCAAACCGCCCAGCTGCCTCCCTCTGCGTAACCCAGATTCGCTTCCTCCTTCTGCTCTGTGGAGCTCACAAACGGCATTGTTTGAAGCTTATAAATGATTTAGCAGGATAAATGAACCATTGACCCCTTTCTCCCTTCACCAAGGGGGCAGGTAGAGAAAGTTGAACAAAAAAAAGTGGATTCCACTCATCTGAGCTGCAGATGGGGGAAAGAAAAGGCAGGCAAGCTCTCCAATGTATCATTTATAAACACTGAGATGTTTTATGCACCTGCTTATCAGAACAGCCCCTATCAAGCAGCCGGCTTATGAATATATTGAAGAGCGCGCTGTTGCAAGTGCTGTTCTCGTGTTTGGAGCGCGGAGGTAAAACCGCTTTAATATTTCAGCCCGCTCCTGGTGATGTGGGAATGGGAGGGGTATCTCCGAACTGTAATAAAAGACCAAAGACCCCCCCCCCTTCCCACCCTCCCCTCCACCACACCAGCAGTCCTCCCAAATCAGCCTCCCTCAGCACACACGCACAGCCTCTGATCTCAATCGACAGCCCAGAACCTGTTGCCTGGAATGAACAAGGTAATCAATCGTGGACCGGCAACATTGATTGTCGATGCCGACCCTCGTGCAGTGCAAACTAAAGTAATTCCTCTAAATCACCAAATACACCCCCCCCCTCCGCGCCTCACATCCTTAATCGCAGCCTCTTGTGAAAGTGCAGGACTCTTCACTGAGGCTCCTCTCCACCGCATAGTGTGAACAATCCCCAAACGTTCCAGCAGCTTTGAAGAACCTTGTTAAGTTCCTCTCCCTCAAGCTTTGCGCCTTGCCATTACCCAACACGGGCACTGCAGTCGGGCATCTGCATCAGGGCTGTCCATTTAAAGATAAGGTGATGATCTGGACACGGATTAGGTCCATTTTGTCTGCTAGACGGAATCAAATGCTGATCTAGAGCCAGTCGATGTCACAAAGATCACCAAGCTCAGACGAAAAACATCTCGAATCTCACTTTCGTTCCGCTTCACAGCCAGTCTGGCACTTTGCTAAGAGAGTTTGGGCTCACAGGCATCAGCTCACTTGTGAACCAAACTCGTGCCAATGCTGGAGAAGAGCAAAACATCTTCAGTTACGCCTTCATGTTCTGGCATGGCTAGCGGCATCAGTGCCAATCACCAGTGAAGATTTGCTTTAGACTGTACATGTAGAAAGGAATAGAATGACCGTATAAGTGGACACAGTATGAACCTTTTCATAACTGTCAGACAGATCTAGACCACAATGGGTGACTCACACATGAATTGGTTCTTTTCAGCAACCCATTTCTAGCTCTAGGTGGTGTACAAGTGGTTTTATAAAACAGATAGCTCTGGTCCTAAAATCTGATTGGCTGAGCTGCGTTCAAAGCCGTTGTAAAATCCACAATATACGCACAACCATGACCCCCTCACAGCAACTAAAGTTTATATCCATGCACCACAACATGAAAAAACCCTTCTGCTGTTAATCAATAATCTTTGACCACCGAGTGCACTGATGAAGAACCTGTATTTGTTCAAACTGAGGGGCTGACAACTTATTTTCTTATCTAGAACTAGGCTGGTCAGCTAGCTAACAGGCTAAAAGGCCAACATTAATATCACAAGCTTGAATTAAAGTACTAACAGTATGATTACCTGTAAAACGGCAGTAGAAAAGACTAAAAATATCACGTTAATGTCTTACACTCTTCAAATGTCTATGTTTCAGTCAGAAGTCGTGTCAAACCCAAATGGCTCTGTACTCCCTAAATAGTGTTCTAGCTATGAAAGTATTGAAATTCCAGCCTTTACAGCCAAACAGTGCATCATGTATCGAGTGTGGTGTGTCTGAATCCCAAATAACTATTTATTAGCTGTATTTTGCTCTGTTGGGCTGCAGGATCCAGTATTTAAACTCCTATGTAGTGCACTATGTAGGGAGCAGGGAGCCGTTTGAGATTCAGCCCCAGTGTGAGAAGAGGGCACCGCTGGATTGGTGCTAAATAAAACTCATGGTGCTAATTTGGTGACCAAAAGTACTAATAAAGTGACGGTTTCTGCATTAAACAGTGCTGTGTTATCATATGTTCACTGTTATGTGACAAAAAGTAAAAAAAATCATGAAATGACTGCAGTGAACAGCGACGGGTGTCCAAATGTTCTCAGTCAGCAGTCCATGGTTGCTTAGCAATGACACCATGCTCTAAAGGAACTACATTTCTTGGTGGAATACTTGTTTATCATTATTAATGATAAATTATTTTCTGAAAAATTGTGTATTTTATCATATTTTATGTTTGCCAGCATTTTATAAAAGCAATAAGCCACTTAAGGCTGAACGTTAGGGCAATGTTATCACAGGGAAGAGGGTTTTACTCCACTAAGAACACCCTTCCCCATGATAAAATCACTGTAACGCACAGCCTCTTGTGTCTTATTGCTTCAGCATAGGGTCCCCAAGATACCAGTGAGCCCCAACTACCATGTAATATTTATCTTGTTTATTTCATTTATTGCTTTATTTTCTTTTCCTAATCAAAATAATAAAGTATTAATTCTTTGTTTTTCTTGTGTATAACCGAATACGATTGGGTTGGATGGGCACCACAAGTAGGATGTCGGTTAGTGCCTCCAAATGACCATAAACAACTCAGAGTTTCCATGACTTCAGTACGGACTGAATTTAGTTCAGTATCTATTCCAGAATAACAGTTCCTAACTTCTCATCATCTAATCAACAGCATCACACAAACATCCTAACTAGACTAAACCTCCTAAATCCTGTCCTAACTTTAGGATGAACCCCAACAGGGTCCTCACTTCTGTTTAAGGTCCGTTTCTATGGTTTTTAGGCAGCTGAGTCAGCAGCATAGTTCACTACCAGCATAATGAGCTCCATTTATTTCTACTGTAAAACGCTGCTTTCACTGTGAGATGATTTTCTTTTCTAACTCTGCGTTTTAAAGATCTCAGACGCTGCAGACTCGATCTCCACCGCCCCTCTGATCACCTTCGTGTGTTAATGTTGATGATGAAATATTACAGTGATGGTGGTGAATAATGAGGAGACGGAGCTGAACGTGTGTCTGTTTATTAGGAGGAGTAACGTTAGCGTGCTCGGCTAAAGCGTTTGGGAAATGGAAACTGAAACTGGGGAGCGGTGACGCTCTGATAAACAGCAGGGGGCGCTCTCACAGTGTTCACATCTTACACTTTATCATACTTTAGCTTAGTTTTGACCTTTTTACATCAGTAACAGCAGCTGTCTGACAAACTAATGTGATTATTTTGATTATGTGTTAATGTTTCAGCTGTGCGTCTGGTCAGTTGATCATGATTAACTACAAAAATATGATTAATCGCAACTAACTATATGAAGTAACGGCATTGATCATGAAGAACATGTGGTTAATCACAATTAACTGCACAAATAATGTGATAAACTATATAAAAATAAAATGATTAATCATGACCAACCACACAAAAACGTGATTAATCTTGACTAACTTCATAGCCAATTGTGATTATTCACAATGAACTACAGAAAACAATCCAGTTAATCATGATTAACTACAAAAAAGCAATTAATTAACAACACAAATCACGTAATTAATCCTGATTTTTTTTTTTTATTATTTGCCAGCCCTGTATTAAATTCATTGAAACAGACAGAGAATCGGTTCAGTAAACTGGATCAAACGTCCCGTCACCTCCACACAACTTCTGGAATTAGAATTTGAAAGAAAGCCCAAATAAATCAAAGCTTGTGTGCTTTAGTAGGTCTGTTTCGGGATTGTTTGCTCTGCGGCAGCTTCATTTAGTGCCTCCTATCACGGCTGTGAGCTCGGCTATCGGAAAGGCTGGAAGCTGTCAACAAGAGAGAGAGGGAGAGGTTGTTCTGTCAAGCCTCATTACCCCCATACGCTCTCTCTCTTTCTCCAGTTCGATCACTTCCATTCACTCTCTCTCTCTCTCTCTCTCTCTCTCTCTCTCTCTCCACTCTCGGCCACAACCCACTCCTTCAAGGATGATTGTATTTTCAATCTGCCCGAGCGGAGGCCGGCTCGCGGCCTGAGAGTTGAGATCATTTTCAGGGTGAGAGTGCTGGAATGCTTTTTTCTTGCCTCTGCGCTTCCCCTCACTAAGCACAACAGCTTTCAGAGCGAAGAAAAACAGAATACAAACATCATCACGTGGGCCGAGAAAATAAGGGCCTTCGCCTTTGATGGATTGGTTTTGTGTGCTTGAAACGGCCTTCGAATAAACATCTTGACTCTTTGTCATCACGTTGCAATTTGAGAGACATAAAGCATTAGCAGCATAGCAATGAAGGAGAACCGTTCTTAGTCCAATATAATACTGCATTATGGGCTACAAGATCCGTACTTCAAAGGAGGCCTTGGACGTGAACAGATAGACGATAAATAATTTTTCGCTCTGCAATAAATGACAGACAAAAAAGCTCGAACTAATCTCACAGCGAAATAAAAAAGAGCCTTCAAAAGTTTCTTTGGCATGATGAGGTACAATGAACATTAAAGAGCTAAACTGTCAAGCAGTTCCACCAATCAGAGGCTCTTTAGCTGGTACTGAACCTGCTAAACAGCCTCCACTCTTAAAAAATAAAGGCTTTTCTCACAATGCCATAGAAGAACCACCTTTCACTCCCTGAATAAACTTTAATTAATACTTCTTCAGAGAAGCATTGGTGTAAATGAGATGTGAGAGAGTGAAGAACCTTTCTGAAGTTTAAAACACCCACATCATGTAAAGGAACTCTTAAATTGGTAGAGAGATATTACATTAAGTGAAGGTTCTTTAATAAATTCATTTCATGTTTAACGTTTAAAGGATGTTTTACACATTAGCTGTGTATGATGGTTCTATATGCTGTTCTGATGACCCACACCTCCTCCTTCTCAAGATACACAGTGCCAGTCAGGATCTATTCCCACCTCCATCCAATTCATTTAAGCTTTGTACAGTATGTTCTCCAACAGACATTGTTCCAAAACAGCATTCCAGAAATGTGGGTGCAGCTCCTCGTTTGAGCATCACTGAAGGGGGCAAAGACAGGAAGAGCAGGATGGGTGGGCCTGTCTTAGTTCTGCTCACTGCCTCTTCCTCATGAGCTTGGGAAGTTTCTCCTTTTGAGTCTCAGTTCATGAGAACATGAAGAATATAACGAAGAACCACTGAGAGGAACCAAGACTCAATAGGAGAACCTCCCCAAGAACATGAGTAAGAATCGCTCAGAGAAGCTATGACTGAAAAGGAGAATCTCCTTAAGAGCATGAGGAAGAACCACTGAGAGGAACCAAACCTAAAAGGAGAAACTCCATAAGAGCATGAAGAAGAACCAGTGAAACGAACCAAGACTGAAACTAAAGAAAATCTCTAGGACCATGAAGAACCACTGAGAGTAACCAAGACTCAAGAGGAAGAACCACTGAGAGGAACCAAGATTTAAAAGGAGAAATTCCTTAAGAGCATGAGCAAGAACACCCCGAGTGGAGCCAAGACTCATAAGGAGAACCTCCCTAAGAACATGAGGAAGAACCACTGAGAGGAACTGAGACAGCCTCATCCAGTCACTCCTCTAAGTAAACACTTACTGTCCAGGTAAATAACTGTTCATGTCATTTTCTCAGACTAACACTTTTGCACAGTCCTGTATGTGTCTGGGTGGTTGTATTTAGGACACTGCCATGGTCAACTGTGGACTAGCCTCCAGTTACAAGCACCACATGGGGAACTTTGAGAAAATCCCTCTCCTCTTTATCCCCAGGTTCTACTAAATTACCATCACTTCATTCATCAGCCAAGGGAGGAAATACAGCAGCGTTTCTACTGATGATGAAAAATGTCCTTATTCAGTCAGGACTTTACGGATTTCAGGAAGGCTGAATCCATTAATCTTCCTAAATTGTCTATGAGATGTTTAAAGTCAGAGTCATTGTGGTGGTAAGTCCTATCCAGGCTAAATCCTTTCAGTCTACATTTATTCCAATTTACAAGACTTCAAAGAAGCTGTGCATGCAAAAAGTTCACTTTTTAATATCCAACATCTGGTCACAGCAAAGTCTTGTAGTATTTGCTTTACCTACAAAATGTTAACACTTACAGTCAGACAGATTCATCTACATTCATATGTGCACAATGAGCTGCCTAAGCTCTTAGTCAGGCTAAGAAACCTGACCGGAGCATTGTTTACAACAGTTAATGTATAGTCCTGTTTACAGGCACTAGAGCACAGTCTGACTTTATAACACAAAGCACCCTTGAGGACACATTAAAGCTTTTTTGCGTATGAGATTCCTGGTAAATATCAGCTTCTCCTATTTCAATATTTAACAATATAACATCAGTTGTTATAGGAGTGCTACCTTTGCCAAAAGCCAGTTTGTGAGATGTCTGTCCTGCTAGATCTGCCCCAGACAACTGTGTGTTATTACTGTGAAATGGAACCATCTAGAAGAAACAGCCACAAAGCGGCTGAAGTGCTGTCTACTGTTGCATCCCTCACTACAGAGTTCCAAACTGCCTCTGGAAGCAACAACAGCACAAGAACTGTGTATTGGGAGCTTCATGAAATGGGTCTCCATAGCTGAGCAGCTGCTCACAGGCCTAAGATCACTATGCGCAATGCCAAGCGTCGGCTGGAGTGGTGTAAAGCGCCGCCACCGGACTCTGGAGCAGTGGAACCGTGTTCTCTGGAGTGATGAATCAGCTTCTCACAGAGCCAACAGTACAGTTTGGTGGAGGAGGGATGATGGGCGGGGCTGTTTTTCAGGGTTTGGGCTCTCAGTTCCAGTGAAGGGTGATGTTGATGCTGCAGCACAAAGACATTTTACACAGTTATCTGCCTCCAGCTTTGTGTCAGCAGTTTGGGGAAGAGCCTTTCCTGTTCCAGCATGACTGAGACCCTGAGCACAAAGCAGCTCCATAAAGACATGGAGTGAACAGTGTGGTGTGGAGGAACTCCAGTGGCCTCACAGAGCCTTGACCTCAACACCTTTAGGATGATTTCTGCTCTTACATGACCACAAATAAAACACACTGTTATGCTCTTTTTTCACTCCTATGCTAAATGCACACAAAACTAACAGAGTAATCAGTGGGCATGTTTTTTTGCAAGAAGGGTCTGGGTGTGATTCCCCGGCCGGGTGACCAGGGTCTTGACTCTGTGTGGAGTTTGCATGTTCTCCCCGTGTCTGTGTGGGTTTCCTCCCACAGTCCAAACACATGCAGTCAGGCCAATTGGTAATACTAAATTGCCCCTAGGTGTGAGTGTGTGTGTGTGTGAGTGTGTATGTCTGTGTATCTGCCCTGTGATGGCCTGGTGACCTGTCCAGTGTGTTTCCTGCCATCCGCCAAATGAGCGCTGGAATAGGCTCCAGCACCCCTGCGACCCAGGAGGATAAGTGAGTTAGATGATAAATGAATGAATGAATGAATAGTTCTCGTGGTGTGGGTGCTGTGATGCCTGAAGGACATCAGGAACTGGAGGGCCAGGGCGCTGAGGGGCTGTAGCATCTCCAGATTTCAGGATTGTTTAACTGCAGCTGCTAAGTACACTGCAAACCGTATGAACCCGTCAAGCCTGGTACCAAAAAAAAAGCTGCTTAGTCATGTTTTATCAGTTTCAGCATGTAGAGTCAGTGAGCTATCATGTTTCCTATCACTGTATAAAAGATGTCTTTATTGCTGGATGCACGTCGAAGTTCTCATAGTGAGCTCATTCAGAGTGCAGTTCATATAAGAGCTTAAAATGAAATTATTTTATCAAAGTAATGATAAAGCGCCACTGATGTGTGATTAAGGGGTTAAACCTTAATTCAATGTAATAATGTCCCACATTTTGAATATATCAGTTACTTTTATCAGCTGTTTTATTGCTTTCTCAGTGGTGAATCCTCAGCGCACTACTATGGGCGATACAACCTGTTACCATGCAATCAACAATCTGATTGGATGCTGCTCAGCTAATTTCTTCCAGAAGGACAGAGATGTGTCAGTTATATGTCTATACTGTCATCTGTCGTATAGCACATAACAGTTTGATGTCAATTATTTTCAAAATATTAAAATTAAACAGGCATATCATTTTGTATGACGTCACTGTGTGCACTGCTTAAAATTTCAGCACCCCAACTCAAAACACCTTCCCTGCTGAAGGACGACTGAGGGTAGAAAATCAGTGGAGTCAGTCTTTCTGTGTGGGATCTCTCTCATTTTTGATATTGGTTAGGATTTATGAATCCTGTAGTGAAGGTCAGGCCACACAAGCATTTCAATAGATATTAGTTATCAATTATCAAGCTAATTCACTGAAATACAGACCAAATAACTAGTAGCCATATTTGTAGCCGTATGTTAGAGGTGGAAATATGTCAGTTTTTCCTTCTCCTCTGTAGGTCAGAGGCCTTTTCATGTGGCCGTCTGTCCGTCCATCAGTGCTGATATCCTGCCTGTTCCTGTTGTAATGTTCTTTATTCTGCGAGCTCCTCAGCTCCTGGAGAGCTTTCAGATCGTTCCTCCGTCTGCCTGTCAGAACACCTCTCCTCAGCCAACCGATCTCCATGCACACTGCCACATTGCGCACATTTCCCCCACGCTTCAGATGCGATTCCCCCCCTCCAAAGTGTGGATGCCGTGATGTGTGAATTCCTCGTACGGACGTGTAAAGGCCGAGAGCGACGGGCCGCCGACTCCGCTGCTGCACGCTCGGGCTCATGGAGCTCCTGGACAGATGGGTCAGATACCCTCTCTTAAAGGAACAGTTTGATTTAAAACCAGATTTACATTTGATTTACATTCATTCCCCCCCTCACCCACTGGAGCTGACAAGCCTATACACTGATCAGGCATAACATTATGACCACCTCCTTGTTTCTACGCTCATTGTCCATTTTATCAGCTCCACTTACTATATAGGTGCACTTTGTAGTTCTACAGTTACAGACTGTAGTCCATCTGTTTCTCTGATACTTTGTTAGCCCCCTTTTACCCTGTTCTTCAGTGGTCAGGACCCCCATGGACCCTCACGGAGCAGGTACTATTTGGGTGGTGGGTCATTCTCAGCACTGCAGTAACACTGACTTGGCGGTGGTGTGTTGCGCTGGTCTGAGTGGATCAGACGCAGCAGTGCTGCTGGAGTTTTGGTAACATGCTGTTATCTATAAATATGGACTAAAGTACGGACAGTTAACACTTTACTTGAAGGCTTCCTACACAGGCACTTCATAACACACATAACTATGAAATAACAGACTTTAAAAGCAAAACTTTTTAAATAGTTTGTTAATGTTCGCAAGATAGTGGTGCTGTATTGCCATAAAGCCATAGGTAAGACCAGGGGTCGGCAACATGTGGCTCCGGAGCCGCACGAGGCCATTTTATTGTTCTGTTGTGGCTCCACAGCTGAATTAGATTAGTAGGTAAAAATAAAATAATCCTCCTTTACAGTAAAATAAAGCTCTGCTGATCGTTCAACACAGTTTAACAATAAATGGTCTTAAACTCTGGAGTTAATGTAGAACTGCTGATTCACCCTTTAACCCTGAAGATCAGCGCAGACTGCTGGTCACCATAGCAACACAGACAACAGTCTCGCCTAGCTAGCGAGAGATTTGAATATTAATAATTTGGAGATGAATGGACTTATTTTGCATTTCTGAGCACTCAGCTGGTTTCCTGATACATTTGATCTGCTACTAAAAAACACTAAAAGGTTGCGAAGCTGAAATCAGGTTGTTGTTGTTCAAGTTTTTTAAAGAATCTATTCCACTAAATGTTTCCTGCTGGAGATGCGAGAAAAGTGGCTATATCTGAGCTAAAGCTTACGCAGAGCAAAGTAAGTCTGGATTTGTCATTTATATTATATTTCTAGCCTGTATTAGTACATCAGCACATACTGAGACAGATTTACAGCCACGATGGTGAAATGTTACTTTAATAAAATGTAAATAAAATGTTATGTTGTGTTTATAGATATCAGAAACCACACCATCAAGTGGTTACTTAACAACTACACACGGTTTGAGGCGAGTGTGTGATGATTTAGGTGTGTATTTAGCACCATGCTAATCTGTGGAGTATAAACTTTTATTATGTCTTAGCTACGTTAGCCTCGTAGCCCCATGTCTTGGCTGACTGACTACATTGGGGAGGGGAGGGGACCTTGATTTTTCCCCAGAACATTCCTTTAATTTTAAAGAAATGCTTTGATGAGAACGGCCACTGTGGAGCTCCAAAAGCACCGGAAGCATTGACCCAGTTCAGGATCTTCAGGTTAGCAGGAATGGAACCACCATTCTAATGAACCACTCTCATGGGGCCAGATGTGATCTCATAACTAGAACTTCTGGGTACCAGATTATACTTTAGCTTTAGAAGATACCTGAGTTACCATCTTCACACAAAGCGTTTGAAGTGATTTAATGGAATCAAAAGCGCATCAAAAACACCTTACAAAAAGCTAATACATGAAGAATGTGGTTTTACATTGCCCTGCTGAAATAATCAAGGCCTTCCCTGAAAAAGACGTTGTCTGGATGGCAGCATATGTTGCCATATGTTTGTTAGCCCCCTTTTACCCTGTTCTTCAGTGGTCAGGACCCCCATGGACCCTCACGGAGCAGGTACTATTTGGGTGGTGGGTCATTCTCAGCACTGTAGTAACACTGACGTAGTGGTGGTGCGTTAGTGTGTGTTGTGCTGGTCTGAGTGGATCAGACGCAGCAGTGCTGCTGGAGTTTTGGTAACATGCTGTTATCTATAAATATGGACTAAAGTACGGACAGTTAACACTTTACTTGAAGGCTTCCTACACAGGCACTTCATAACACACATAACTATGAAATAACAGACTTTAAAAGCAAAACTTTTTGAATAGTTTGTTAGTGTTCGCAAGATAGTGGTGCTGTATTGCCATAAAGCCATAGGTAAGACCAGGGGTCAGCAACATGTAGCTCCGGAGCTGCATTTACTGCCCTGCTGTGGCTCCACAGCTGAATTAGATTTGTAGGTAAAAATAAAATAATCCTAAAAAAAGCTAATACATGCAGAATGTGGTTTTACATTGTCCTGCTGAAATAATCAAGGCCTTCCCTGAAAAAGACGTTGTCTGGATGGCAGCATATGTTGCCAAAACATGTATATATCATTCAAAACACCTTGCAAAAAGCAAATTCTAACAGTTTTCCTGAAACACTCATTTTGAAGAATGAACGTTAGCTACTAGCTGATATCTTTTTGCTAGCTAGCTTGTTTGGCTTGTGTTGTTGATTGTACTCCAGATGTTAAAGAGCACAGATGAGAGGAATTTAGGGGCAGATTTTGCCTCAATCCACCACCAAATCTTTAACAAGTTGGACTCATCTCAGGCCCCGCTAGGCTAACCAACTCCCAGCTCTATTTCCCTGCTAGCATGAGCGTTCGTCAGCCGAGCAATAACTAGCTGGAAGGTGATGGTGTTTGGCCATGTGGGCAGCTGACAGCTCCCTGCCATCAGTGGAAGAACATCAGGAAAACGTTCCTCAGCTCCTTCGCCAGCAGCCACAGGTGGCTCGGCGGATGCAGGCTTGCCGGGACAGATGTGAGGTCTTTCTGGAGGGAAAGAAACAAGAGAACGGCCCCTGATGGAAGGGTCTGGAGGAAACACGCTTGCCAGATCCACTCAAACAGTCTTCCATTTCCTCGTGATTGTGTAGGAGTGATCGTGAATTGGAGACGTGAGTTTGTTTTCGCCCTCCTCTGCTCGGCCCCCCTTGAGGATTGAGCTCTTTTCTGAAAGCTGTGTTTCTAATGGTTGGATTGGCCTCTCAGGATGTTGGAGAATAATGCCAGCAATCTGCCGCCCGGCAAATGCGCCTTTTCTTTTCTCCGTGAATAGGAATGTGCCCATTTCCTTCCATCTTCAGCCAGGTCAATTAAATCCTGAATAGACGCTCAGCGGCGCTCAAATCATCTGCTGCATGACTACTTTCTCCACAAACTTCACGGCCTGAAAGTTTCCTGCAAAGGCAGTAGGGCCTTTTTTTAACGCGCATGAGAAATAATCAGCAGTGCAAATACATACAGAGACCTAATTATAAAATCTAATTAAAAAGATAGAATAAAAAATATCAGAAGCGTTGAATTATTTCCATTCCTCAGCAGCGCGGGGTTCATCTCTCAGACATCCCAGCGCTTATTGGTGAGAAGGAAAGCAAAAATTCATATTGTTGAACATTCAGGGCTGACAGATATGCAGCCCCAATTTAGCGAAAGTCTGCCGCACGTTCATATCCTCGCTAAAAAAAAATCCAGTTAATTTTTAATAGGCTGCTCTTTTAAAGAGAAATGTCAGGATGAGTTAATGTTTGGCTGACATTTATTGGATTTCGCTGTTTACCGCTTTCACCGTACGGAGAAAAAGGGACCAGAGCAGCCAATTTATATTCTGAGAGTACATAATGCAGCGTGAAAAATAAGACTGTTTTCATCGGGCATGAAAGCGTTATTAGGCGAGAAATGTGGTGTTTGTCTCAGAGCTTCGGTGGGCTTGTGTGTGTTTATGAAGGCCCTGTCTGGCGGTTCCGAGCAGGGTTCCCACTCCCTGGAAATTATTTTCCAGAACAAAGTCGATGACTTACACACCAGACGGCTGTTGCTCATGAATCTGCAACATCCTTAGCATTAAAGTCAATGACCCCTAATGACCCCTTACTTGATTAAAGGGTTCTTTGCATCATGAAAGCCTTCTTCAGATGGTTCTATATAGAACCCTTTTTAAATGGTTCTATATATCACCAAAAAGAGTTCTGCTATTGTTGCAATGTCAAGCTTGTATTAATAGAAGAACCCTTTTTGGTGCTACATAGAACAATCTACAACATTGTCCATCAATCTAAAGAACGCTCTCACGATGCAAAGAACCCATTAATCATGCTAAGGGTTCTTTGAGTGTTCATGGTGTCTTAACTAAAGAACCCTTGAGCATCATTTTTAAGTGTGTACTTACTACTTTACTAATACTACTTAAGTAAATGATCACTAAAGTAACAGTACTTTTACTTAAGATGGGTTTTCAGTGCTCTTTCCGCCGCTGTCTGTTGGCTGGATGTTTCTGGTTCTCAGTCCAGCAGCGACACTGAGGTGTTTAAAAACTCCAGCAGCACTGCTGTGTCTGATCCACTCAGACCAGCACAACACACACTAACACACCACCACCACGTCAGTGTTACTGCAGTGCTGAGAATGACTATTGGAAGGTCATCTTGCTTGTTTTGAGACATTATGCAGATAATTTTGTTTGCATGAATGAATAAGACAATTTCACCAGATAAAACATGTAATTAATCTAAACATTAGTTAAACGTTTTATGGAGCCCTGTTAGTGACATCCTGTATAAATAAAAATAATGTGTGGCCACCACTTAGTAAGGTGTAAGAATAAGATAATTAAGTCGCGGCCACCACTTAGTAAGGCATGGGAACAAGATAATTAAGTCATAGCCACCACTTAGTAAGGCGTATGAACAAGATAATTAAGTCGTGGCTGCCACTTAATTATCTCATTTCCATGCCTTACTAAGTCGTAGCCACCACTTAGTAAGGTGTGGGACAAGATCATGCCTAATTAACCTTTTGTAATGGCTTAATTATATCGTCCCCACACCTTACTAAGTCGTAAGCTATGCCACTCGTTAGGATCTCATTCCCACATCTTACCACATTGTAGCCACAACTTAGTTATCTCGTTACCACGTCTTACTAAGTCTTGGCCATGCATTTTTTTTTAATTTACATGGGATGTCACCAGTCACAACTTAGTAAGGTGTGGGAACAAGATAATTAAGTCATGGCCACAACTTAGTAAGGCATGGGAACAAGATAATTAATTCATGGCCACAACTTAGTAAGGAGCGGGCACAGGATGATTAACTCATGGCCAGGCCGTATTAACGAATGGGATCCTAATGCATAGCCACAACTTAGTAAGGAGTGGGAACAAGGTAACTAAGTTGTGGCCACACATTACTTTTTACTTACACTGGATGTCTCCAGCAGGGCTCCGTAACGTTCTTATAATGTTACAAGAAAACGCAAAATGAGAAATATTAGTCATATAGACCAGATTCATAATGAATCCGCTTGCATTGATGTTGTATCCTGCAGTGTGCGACGTTCCCCAGCCCCCATCTCCACTCCGTCTGCTGGGACATGACGATTTCCACTCATACGCGTGTATCTCCTGGATGTGGACAGATAAAGGCTTTGATTTGATTTCTGTTCCCTTCTTCTGATCATATCTGCCACGGATGCTGGAGCGGCGGCGTGGAGGCGCTGGGAGCTCGTGCTCGGTGGAGTGTGTGCGCCGGGGAGGCAGAGAACATCTAAAACACTGAAGAAATTGTCAGCTGCGGCTCAAAGGCTTCGGGGAAGGCGTGAGAATGGAGGATTGATGTTTTACCGATGCTAACTCTGAGCATGGCTAGCCCAGGGTGTAATCACCCACCCATCATCCCCACCCCCACAACACCCCCTCCTCCAGCCCCCCAATCCCAATTCCGCCTTCACGCTGCTACTCGGCCTGATAGATGAGCCGCTCTTTGTATTTCAACCGTGCACTTTCTTAAATCTGGAAAAGCCCATTCATCTCAGCCGAATGGCAACACGGAGAGAGAGAGAGAGAGAGAGAGAGAGAGACAGAGAGAGAGAGAGAGAGGGAGAGAGGGAGAGAGAGGGAGAGAGAGAGAGAGAGGAAATCAGACATTAGAGTTTTCTCTTTTTGCGCTGAAGTGTCACCCGCCTCTCTCTCTCTCTCTCTCTCTCTCTCTCTCTCTTCTATTAATTGTCTAACTCTGCCCCCATTTCTCCTCACTTAACCACTGGACCATGCACGAAACAAGCCTTTTGCCTTCTTCTTCTTCTTCTTCAATGTTACTCTTTATTTTCCAGGCTGCATCTTTTCCTCCACGTTTCTTGGATGGCGTCAGACTTTAAACAGCACCTTGCCGGGTTGGAGGCCCTGCGTTCGGGTATTTTGAGTTCCGTGGTGGAGAAAACGAGGCGCCCGACGTGAGAAGCGATGGTGTCATCTTCAATTAACAGTTCTTTTCCTGCTGATTACCAGCCTCGTGCTGGCAAATTAATTCTGCATGAGATAGTTTCAGCACCCAGCGTAACCCTCAGTCAGCCTAGAATGCAGATTTAACACTGTACAATAAAAGAGGAAGGCGTGATTGAGCTAGATTGGAAGTCTTAGAGACAGAGCCGGTTCTCCTGCTTTGTTCTTCTGAATCATAAAACAGCAGCGACAATAACAGACATCTCCAAAACACAGTATCAGACGCTTAACAGCGCAGTAACAGCAGTGAAGTCGCTGGAAAACGGATCTTTTTAAAACCTTTCTTTTAATTATTACTGATTGTAGACAAAAGAAATGATCTTTCACCATCTGCCACCAAAACACTGTGACCTAGCTAGAAAGAGAACCCACACTCTTAGATGAAAAGGTTCTATATATTAT
Organism: Colossoma macropomum; assembly: GCF_904425465.1. Lineage (NCBI taxonomy): Eukaryota > Metazoa > Chordata > Actinopteri > Characiformes > Serrasalmidae > Colossoma > Colossoma macropomum. The sequence continues at coordinate 88,903 of NW_023495290.1, read as the reverse complement.
CAGAAACAGGCTATTTGACTTGCAGCAATAGTAGAACCCTTTTTAGTGCTATAGAGAACCATTTTAAAAGGCTTTTTAAACCATATGCAACAGTTTCTCCACCAGAGAGGACACATTTAAACATTCCATTGGTTCTTTCAGTTGTCATGGCTCCATGTTGTCTAGAACCTGGAGAACTTAAAGAACTAAAAAAGTCCCTAAAGAACCATGTTTGAATAGAGATCATTGATTGTAAAGGACATTCCCTGCACTCCATGCTGGTCTAATGCTGGTCTGGTGCTGGTTTAGCTGGACGCCCCAGCATGGTCATGCTGGTTGACCAGCCTACCAGCATTAAAACAACATAATGCTAATATAATAACTTCCATTGCTGCTGACCAGCATTTCAGCATCCAATCATAACTTATGCTGGTCTTGCAGGGTTCTAAAGGCTCAAAGAACCTTCACATAATATAAAAGCTCTAAACATCCTAGAACCTTTGCATTACGAGGAGGTTCTTTCAACTTTAGAAAGGTTCTTCACACTAACGCATCTAATTAACAATTTCCTTCCTAAAGAAACTTTTAGGTGTTTGTTGATGGCTGATGGGGAGATCAAGGTGCTGATTTGGCCTCCAGGTTCCCCAGATTTCAACCCGATCGAGCATCTGTGGGATGTGCTGGAACAGGAAGTCCAGAGAACCTTTAGTGGTCTTGTAGAGTCCATGCAGGTCAGAACTGTTTTGGTGGCACCGACAAGGCATTAGGCTTATATTAATGCCATTATATTAACATAGTGCTTTGGCCCACTGGTGTATATGTGCATATATTTGCTCATATTAAAAATATAGGTTCAATATATGTGACGTTTTGGAATATATGTGCTACATATATATGTGCCATTTTTAGCAGATATATGCCAATATGTTGAAAAATATGCAAATGCATTCATTAATTACGTGTAATAGTGACTGTGATGATTCAGGCATTGACACTAATTGGTTCAGTATAAGTTTACATTACATATTAGCTACATTAGCCTCGCAGCTCCAGTGCTTTGGACACCAAACATGTCTTGACTGATCGACTACATCTGAAGTAAACTGCAAAAATAGATTGTGGATTTATTTTTTGGCTGAAGCACTGATTTCATGCACCCCACCAGCATCTTAACCTTCTTCTGCTCTGAGCTAGAGATCTGTACAGTAAACTCTTCAAGGAAAATACACTTTTACTTCAGATGTTGTCCACTTCCCTTTAGTCTGAGAGGATTTGAGTCCACAGGGTGAGCAGAAGCAGAACAGAAAGCCCTGTTCCCCACCGACACCCCCCTGTTTACCAGCAGCTCCACAAAGTGGCTGGAAAACAAAGTGAGACCTAAATGAAATATTCAATCTCTTCATTGTCTTCACCCCCGTGAGCAGAATCAATAAAACATGGCGCTGACGCCTCGCTGGCTTTAACATGTGCTGTGGGCTTTGAAACCTCCCCAGACAGCACTTCTCTTTTTTCCCTGTGCACAACACGGCCGTGATTCACTTTGATCTTTGATTTAATCAGCGGAGGCTCCGCGCGGGCTTCGTTCTGCCCTTGAGAGTTCCACTCAGCTGGGATTAGCTGGAAGTTTTGCTGAAATGTTGGAGCTTCAGAAAAGGTACTACACAAAGTCAAACGTTCCTCAGGACTGACCGTCAGAGTAACATCACAGACTAGAACGAGCTGAAACACTCGTTAGCATCTACAAAACATTTTACCTCTTTTAGACTCAAGCAGAGCTCTTACACTCACTGGCCGCTTTATTAGAAACACCCACCTTGTGCTTCCCCTCACTGGCCGCTTTATTAGAAACACCCACCTTGTAAATCCACTCACTGGCCACTTTATTAGAAACACCCACCTTGAGCTTCCCCTCACTGGCCACTTTATTAGAAACACCCACCTTGTGCTTCCACTCACTGGCCACTTTATTAGAAACACCCACCTTGTGCTTCCACTCACTGGCCACTTTATTAGAAACACCCACCTTGAGCTTCCGCTCACTGGCCACTTTAACACCCACCTTGTGCTTCCACTCACTGGATGCCTTATTAGAAACCCCCACCTTGTAAATCCACTCACTGGCCGCTTTATTAGAAACATCCCACCTTGAGCTTCCCCTCACTGGCCGCTTTATTAGAAACACCTATCTTGTGCCTCCACTCACTGGCCATTTTATTAGAAACACCCACCTTGAGCTTCCACTCGTTGGACGCTTTATTAGAAACAGACCTTATACAGATTTATATGTACTGTTATAGACTGTAGTCCATCTGTTGCTGCACAGTTCATCAGCACCCTCTAACCCCGTCATTGGTCAGTTTCTGACCACAGCACCGCTGTTGTCCAGTTATTATTTGGGTGATAGCTCATTCTCAGCACAGCATGTAGACCATCAGTTCTCCACATAAAGAGGCTTTCCGTTTAAGCTAGCTCACAGATGGCACTGCGTTAGCACGCCGGTTGGCTGTGACAGTGATGTGAAGTGTGGACAGGAGGAAAACGGCCGCTGATCTAAAGGTCAGTAAGCAGTGAGGTGATTTTAAGTGACAGTGGCTATCGCGAGCGTGAATGGAGTCATGGGTAGAGTGATCCGCACCACAGCTTGTGTTGCACAGCGATATGAACGATGAATGTGGAACACTTACAAACTGCTCTCCCACTGGACCTCTGAGGCATCAGAGTCTTTGCTGAATCTGATTTATCAGCACACACAGCACAGTCAGGCTCTACGAGTGTCACTACGGAGTGTAGTGACTGTTTTTCTCCACCACCATCTGGAAATTACACGTTTGGCTTTACCAAATCTTTAAATGCTCATGTTTGACTGGAGCACTGATCACAAACGCATGGATGCTAATTCACACTTAGCAAGCTTAAAATGCCATACTTTGGTTGAGCAAAGCACCAGCAGTGTGACCATAATGAAGACCCTCCAAGCTGCAGAAGCTCTGTAGGATCTACTGTGATGGACACCATTGGGGTCAGTTTCAGGAATGAGCCTGAAACAGCTGTGGATCGCGTGCTGGATTGGGAAGCGATACATTCAACCATTGATTATGATCTACTGAGCTTTCTGCTAGCATTCCCAGATTTGAGCTGTAGGGAACTGGACATAAAGACGTGTGGGTGGGGGGTGTAGGGGACATCAAAACACAATCCTATTCTGTCTTTTCTGGTGTGTGAATACCAGATGATACCAACCCATCAGGACAAACACTAAACCCCATTACTAACTGCTGGACACCACCAGGAACGAACAGACACTCTTAATGGTTTCTGTGATTTATCAGTAAGGTAGCTGTGTAGCACCTTAGCTTGCTAACTGCAGACATGTATAACAGATGGGGGTACCACTTTAAACAAGACTACCTTTATAAAGTGTTTATGAATGATTTAACATTAGTTTGTTCATGGTTATAAGATCATAAACACTTTAAAAATCATTAATAAGCGGTTATAACACATTAATAAAAAGGCCAGATGTGAGAAGTTATATCTAATGAATATGCATACATGATTAAGCTTATAGATTTATTTCTGACTGATGAAAAAGACACAGTAAGATCAGTAAAAAAGGTTTAACGGTATAAATCACTGAGCATTCACTATAAGGCAAACAACAGGCCACTGTGGCCCTTTTTTAATGTGTTGTAAATGCTTATTAATGATTTTAAGGTCTTTATGACCCAATAACCATTTATTAAACTCATTTTAAACCATTCATGAACCTGTAGAAAGGTAGTATTATTCTAAAGTGGTACCCAGATGGGAAAATGTAATAGTTTTAAAATGTAATTCTGCAATGCTGCTGATATTGTGAAGTGAAGAACAAAATCGTGCATAAAATAATAACCACTGTATAGATTTGTATGGAGCCCCATAGGTGACATCCTGCATAAATAAAATCAAGGCATGGGAACAAGATATTTAAGTCGTGGTCACGACTTAGTAAGGTGTGGGATCGAGATCCTAATGAGTGGCCATGACTTAGTAAGGAACATTATCTTGTTCCCATGCCTTACTAAGTTGTGGCTACACATTAGGATTTTATTCCCACACGTTAATAAGGCATGGCCACACATTTATTTATACGATTTATTTGGGTCATTCTACAGAAACGTCCACTTTTCTATCTCTCCATAGGAGTCACTGGTGTTACTGATCCTCACTGGTGTTCCACATAATAAAGGAAACACCAGAGACATTTTTAATGAACAATGCATTTTACAGAATAACTGCTACAGAGCATCAAACCACATGTTGTCAATCATGGAATATCCACTAAAATATGGAATTTAATCCATTTGTGTTCTATTTTTTCACAGTTATCTCAGAATAAAGTCGGTCACACCAGTGACTTCAGCTAAAAGCTTCATATGAAATCATGAGCTAAATGAGAAAATCTCTGATAACTGAAAGACACAGTGGACTCACCATGAGCTTTTCTTCATAGATCCTCAGAAAACAGGTAAAAGGAAGTCAAGTGATGTCATCAGTGTGACTTTTATTTCAAAATAAGAGATTTTTGTTAGGCAGTCACACCAGTGACACGACTCCTGGGGACAACTTTCATTATATATTTTATAACATTTATTTGCCATTTGTTTTCTTTATCATTTAATTCATATATGTCATAGTCATGTATAGATTATTGTAGTTAAAATTGCAGAAAAACATGTTTTAACCTCAAAATATGTCCTCAGCCTTCACACATGACTCTGAGGACGAGCTCTTCTGTGGTGCTTGGAGTTCTGTATGATTGATATAAAAATCAATATTGCTAAATTGAGGCTCAAGAAGGTGTAACTGTTAAAATAACATTGTTTTATTTTAAAATATGAATGAATTGTAACACTAACATGTTTTTAAAGTGTAATATATCTGTAAGCGCTAGGGGCACAAAAACGGACGTTTCTGTAAAATTACCCATTTATATGATTTTTTATCATTTGCATTCTTGTTCAATGAAACGTACAACCAAGTTTTTTATGTTTTTAGTTAGGAGAAACTATTTGAAAGCAGCATGTCCAGAACCCGATTTCAGATTATTCACTGAACATACAACATCAGAATATGTACATTTGTTAAAATATCAGAGAAAACAGAAGGAAACATTGTTGAACTATGGGGCTGAAAAATGGAGCCCTGGGAGCAGCGACGATCCCCCTCATAGCTCCAGCGTACATTTTTAGCCACATTATCGCTTTAAGACGTTTCATAACATCAGTAATGAATCCTGTAAGTACTTTATCTTAAATAAAGGGTTAACACTAAATTGATTAATGACACTGAACACTGCACACGCTGTCTGACGGCATTAGCAGTGTTTAACGGATAAGACGGCTCTCCTTTTCTCTGGGTCTAATTTGAAGCGTGGGCTCCTGAGATCGGTGCCATTCATCCAGGATCTCGCCTGGACGCGCCGAATTTTAATGCGGTTCACAAAAGGTGACTCTGTGGGAGCGAGCCGTCCGCCAACTCAAAAAGAATCTTAAAGGCATCTCCCACGAGACCGCTAATCAGCCAACTGGGGCAGCGCTACTGTATAATTCACTTCTGATTTCTAATCTTTTCTGGGGGCCGACTGCCGGCAGAGAGAGAGAGAGAGAGAGAGAGAGAGAGAGAGAGAGAGAGAGAGAGAGAGTTTAGATTATCGTGGTGTTTCTCGAGGCACATTATGGACTGAAGTGATTAGCAAAACTTGAAAATGCAAAGATATCCCCTGAAACTGAATGCATTTAGAAACCCATTAAAAATGGAATTATGTCTGTGAGCTAACTGTAAATTTCAAATCCCCAACTTCCCTCAAACGCTTCCACTCTTTTTTTCCCTCTCCGAAGCCTCTTTTTCTGCGGCTGGCATTCATCTGAGGCCGCACAAAGACTTGCCGGGAACTTTCAAAGAAACAGAGAAGGTAATTGGCAGCGTTAGATATGCTGAGGTGTGTGTGGGTGAGGTGATTTAAGGGGGACCACATGTGTGGCTACTGGAGCTGCATGATATGGACCAAATACCAGTACTGAGATTATAGTGCTAGATACCGTGATTGTGATGTGCCTTAAAACACGTCGTATAACGCAATAAAGAACTGAACTTTAATGTACATTAATGTAATTTGACCATTTTGGAGCATTTCTATTGGTCCATTCATCATGAAGTGCTCTCGCAATGTGTAGAGAAGAGCTGGAGTTCTTGTACACAGCTTTATGATTAGACTACAGTTTCTATATAGCAGCTTTTGCTGTTTGTGCTTCACCATGATGCAGAAACACTCTTAAAAACGATGGTTTATCAAAGGTTCTTTAGTAAAGTATATAGAACCATGAACACTCAAAGAACCCTTTGCATGATTTAAGGGTTCTTTGCATCGCAAAAGCATTCAGATTGTTGGAAAATATGTTTTATATGGTTCTATATAGAACCTTTTAGAAAGGGTTCCATATAGTACCAAAAGGGTTCTTCCATTGTTGTAATGTCAAGTTAGATACCACAGAAGAACCTTTTTAGGTGCTACATGGAACCCTTTTCAAAAATGTTCTATATAGAACCATCTACAAGACATTCTCCATCAATCTGAAGAACCATTTCACCATGCAAAGAGCCATTTAATCATAGAACCATTTTCTTTGCTAAAGAAGCCTTGAGGAACCATCTTTTTAAGGGTGACTAGCAACACCCTACCGACCACTCAAACACCTAGCGACACCCTAGCAGCCACCTGGGATACCATAGCAACCAGATAGACACACTGTACCAACCATCTGGGATAACACAGGAATCCTTTTTTCCCAAAGGAATGAATGGCAGAACAATGCGGGCAAAAGTTTGTGCACACCACTTATATCACCATGATACAAGAATCCTAGCAACACTTTAGCAACCACCAAGCAACAACTTAGCAACTACCTGGGATACCATTGCAACCTGTTAGCAACATCCTAGCAACCACCTGGGATACCAGAGCAACTTGCTAGCAACACCCTAACAGCCACTTGGGATACCTTAGGAAACAGTTAGCAACAGCCTAACAACCACCTGAGATGCCACAGCAACCACCTACCAACTCCCTAGCAACCATCTGGAATACCATAGCAACCTGTTAGCAAGACCCTAACAGGTTGCTATGGTATTCCAGTGTTGGTAGGTGGGTGCCACTGCAAACGCCTACCAACACCCTAGCAACCATAAGGGGATACTATGGCAAACAGTTAGCAACACCCGCGCAACCACCTGGGATACCATAGCAACCACTTAGCAGCATGCTAGTAACCACCTGGGAATTGCCTAAGCTGTGTAATCTCTTTTCATGCTCTTCAGGAAATGCATTTTCTAGCTTTAAACAATTTCCCTTCGTTTGATCTCATGTTGACTCACTTAAACACCCACAGAAACTCATCTGGACTATGATTGGTCAGGATGCTCGCTACATACTGTGATTGGTTAGAAGCTCATTTGCACATTACAGCCTTCTGTGAAATGAGTACAAAGGCTACTGTCACCACTATAACGATTAATAAACAGTATAGTGTCCAGTCCTATTAGTTCCCTCTATTTCCAATCCAGTGGACCATATGTGGGTCCAGTTATGGGTCACTGTGTGGACTGGTCAGGAGTTATATAGTCTCGGTTCTGCGTGTATGGACTTGGTCAGTCTGATCAGAGATGATCAGAGATGTCCATTTGGACTGCTGGACTAACAAGTGCCGTCTCATACTGTTGAAATATTAAAGCTGTTAAATGTTAATATGAGGATTATTAGTGTGACTGATGCTGCTCTAGAACCACATCCTCCTTAAAGGGTCTTTCAGTCGGTTCCACCGTTCTGCTCTTCTACACAGAAACACCTGAACAGAGGGGCAATGTGTGTGTGTGTGTGTGTGTGTGTGGTCACCTCTCTCCTCATTTTGAAGTCTGAATGTGAGGCGGAGTAAAAGAGTAGGCCACGCCCCATTTATTAGAATATATATTAGAATAATTTCCCCGATAAGGGAGGCAGGGGCGGGGCCAAAAAGAGTGAGCGACTGAGAGAGAGAGAGAGAGAGGGAGAGAGAGAGGCGCAGAGAAAGGGGAGAGTGAAACACAGAAAGAGAAAGCGAGGGGGAGAGTGAGAGAAAATAGAGGGAGAGGGAGAGAGGGAGTGAAGAGAGAGAGAGAGAGAGAGAGAGAGGGGGAGGGAGAGAGGGAGAGAGAGGGGGAGAGAGAGAGAGAGGAGAGAGCGAAACAGTGAGAGAAAAGCGAAGAGAGAGCGTGCGCGCGCGAGAGAGAGAGAGAGAGAGAAAGAGAGACAGAGAAAGAGAGACAGAGAGAGAGAGTAATAGTGTATGTGCGTACATTAGTCTCCTGCCTGCGCGCGGACAGCCCGGACTCCTCTCTCGCGCTCTGATTCCTCTCTCGTGGTTCGGATGGAGGTCCCGCTTATTGCGGCGCTGCTGCTGCTGCTGTTGTGCGCGCGGCGCGCGGTCTCGGAGCAGCGCGCGGTCCGGTTCGAGATGCGCGAGGAACTGCGTCCGCCCGCGCGCATCGGTTCTCTCTCCAACGCCACTGCCGGCGCGCGCACCACCTCCTTCAGGCTCGTGAGCGCAGCACTGCCGTTCCTGCGCGTGTCCGAGAGTGACGGTGCGCTCATGTTGACGGAGCGCGTGGACCGAGAGGCGCTGTGCAAGAGGAGCGCACGTTGCGTCCTTGCGCTGGACGTGGCGCTCGTGTCGGGCGAGCGTTTCGAGCTGCTGCGCGTGGAGGTGGAGGTGCTGGACGTGAACGACCACGCCCCCGCGTTTCCGAGCGCGGAGCTCGCGCTGGAAGTTTCTGAGGCTGCCCCGCTGGGCACACGGCTGCCCGTAGACCCTGCCCACGATCCAGACTCGGGCACCAACTCAGTCCAGAGCTACCGTCTGTCGGCCAGCGGGCACTTCGCCGTGGAGACTGTGACCCGGGTGGACGGGGTGCGGTACGCGGAGCTGGTGCTGGTCAGGCCGCTGGACCGCGAAATGCAGGATGTACATGTGCTGCAGCTGGAGGCGGCAGATGGTGGCCGGCCACCCCGCACTGGCTCCACCAACCTTACGGTCAGGGTGTTGGACTCCAATGACAACAGCCCGGCCTTCGAGCGCCCACTGTACACGGTGGAGCTGCCTGAGGATGCAGTACCTGGCCACCTGCTGCTGCAACTGCACGCCACTGACCCGGACCAGGGTCCAAATGGTCAGGTGGTGTTCGACTTCAGCAAGCAGGCGGGCACAGAGGTGCGGCGGCTTTTCCGGCTGGACCGGCGCTCGGGTCGCATGACGCTAGGCAGCACTGTCGACTTCGAGGAGCAGGTGGCATATGAGATTGATGTCCAGGCAGCCGATTTGGGCGCCATCCCAGCGCCGCCCACCACCTGCAAAGTCATCGTCCGTCTGCAGGACGTCAACGATAACCGGCCCGAAGTCAGTGTGGCTCCAGTGGCCCCAGCGCCAGACGGTGCAGCACGGGTCAGTGAGGGGGCAGGACCTGATGCATTGGTCGCCGTGGTGACCATCTCTGACCGAGACAGTGGCGACAATGGGCGTGTGGCCTGCACCCTGCAGGGGGCACATGGGCACTTCCGACTGCGCCGCGCCTATGAGGGAAGTTACGCCATAGTGACCGTAGGAGGGCTGGACAGGGAAAAGATTGCCCAGTACAACTTGAGTGTGGTGGCTGAGGACTTCGGCTCACCACCCCTGCGCACCGTGGTCCAGTACACCATCAAGGTAACGGACGTCAACGACAACGCTCCAGTTTTTGGCGCCAAAGCATATGAGGGCTTCATAGAGGAGAACCAGCTGCCTGGAACGTACATCACCACGGTGGTAGCCAGTGATCCAGACATTGGCCTAAACGGGGAAGTGACCTATGATCTCCTGGACAGCGACACCGATGCACCGTCCCGCTTCGCCATCATGAACCAGGCAGGACATGTGTATGCACTGCAGAGCTTCAACCACGAGGTCACCCCCAGGTTGGAGCTTCGTGTCCAGGCAAGCGACCGAGGGTGGCCACAGCTCAAGAGCAGTGCTGTCCTGGTGGTCAATGTGGTTGACCAGAATGACAACGCTCCAGCCGTGACACAGCCTGTCCTGCAGAACGGATCGGCTGAGGTTCTGCTGCCCAGGGATGCCGGGCCAGGGTATGTAGTCACTCGCATCAAGGCAAGGGATGCCGACTCAGGTTCCAATGCCCAGCTGACCTACAGACTGGCTGAAGGCGCGGATTCTGGGTTTTCCATTGACCAGGACACAGGGGAGATATACATGAGCCGGAAGGTCAGTTACGACATGGATGAGGAGCCAAGAGTGACCGTCACTGTGAACGACAACGGGATCCCATCACTCACTTCAACAGCAACCATCCGCTTCGCCCTCACCGAGAGCGCCCCATCCAACGACAACTACTACAGCGATGGAGAGCGGGAGGACCCTGGGCGCTGGGCTGCATTCATCCTCGTCTTCACCCTGACTGGCTCCTCTGTCCTGCTGCTCGCTGGTGTCTCCGCATATTTCTTCTGCACCCGTAAAAAGAGCCGGAAGAGAGCAGCAGCGGAGACGACGGACCCGGCAGACCGACCCTACACAGAGAAGGAAAACAACGTCGTCTCACTCATATCCAACCAGACGGCCAACGTGTTCGACTCTCACACACTGACCGGCAGGGTCACTACAGGATCGGCGGAAATGATACACAACAGTGTGGAGGCGAGCTCGGACGGCGTCGAGGCCACAATTCTCTACAAATCAAAATACAGGACTGGTGTTGGTCAAATGGACGTAAGTGCGGTTTCTATTTTCGTGTAATTGAATTATTTATCTGTTATTGGCTGCTGTGCTGCATTAGAGTCAATGTAAAGTCATTTGTGGTATTTTTGATAAAATAACGGGTTATTCTACCATCGCAGTGGCAAGAAAGTTGATACGTAATTCAAGTGTAGAACATGGTCTGTTATATTGAACATCAATCATGTTACACCACTGACCGTAACACCACTGACAGCCATTAAGCTTTTGTAAAAATTGTTTATTTGTTATTGTATTATAGTTTTATTTGTTATTATATTATAGTTTTAAAGCATATTTCTTGAGTAACACCACTGACACAGTCTTTTTTGCAACACATGAAGCCAGGATTTTATCCAAAATGATCAACAGGATAAAAGAAATTATACAAAATGTTTAAGTAAAATGTCTAAAAGAAAAATATGAGATTCCATGCAGTGCAAACTTGTCAGAGATAGTCTTTATTTGGAGACCTTTTATAATTAACAAATTTTTATCAAAATAAAAGGCTATATCTATCTATCTATCTATCTATCTATCTATCTATCTCTCTCTCTCTCTCTCTCTCTCTCTCTCTATATATATATATATATATATATATGTAATAATGTTAACATGAGACAGACAATATTTTGATGCATTTTTGCAATTTCAACAGATAAACAAGCACCAAAATTGTTGTTTGGCATCAAAGTAATACATCAGCATCTGTTTTTCATGCACAACATGACTAAAATTACTAAAAAAAGAGATTAAGAATTAAAGGTTTTCATGGTTAATTTACGTAAACAAAACAACAGAAATCAACTATCTGTGTTTGTTTTTGTTTTGAGTTCTTTTTCATGGCTTCATGATTGCGATGGTAGAACAACCAAAATATGCTCTTCTGTTCTTCAGGTATTAGCATCAGCAGCTTGAACTTTTGCTGTTTCAGTACAGTAGGTGACGCTGGGTGTCTTTTACTCTCTTGACGGGAGGGAGAAGAAGTCTAGCTGTTCACTCACAACAGCACAAACCAGTGGGACAGTTAGCAGAGTTAGCTAGCGTTAGCTATTTTCAAGGTTGGAATTACGGAGAGCAGAAAAGGTTGTGAGTTTGAGGAATGTCTCAGGAGAATTTGGGGGGAAAATAAACACATAAACCTCTGAAAAGACTTTTTTTTTGTTTTTGTCGTTTCGTTTTTAGGAAATGCGTACATGGAGGGACGTGCACCACTACGCCATCTGCTGGTTGCATTCAAAACATTTTGAATCTCCATTCATTTCTACCTAGAGATTTTTTTTAAAATTTTAGATCGAAGATCATTTAAAGCTGGAACTTTTCTGAAACAGTCACTTTGTATCTAAACAAGCACAGCAGCTATGAATACATTATGATAGCAGAAAATTTTACTATTTTTATTATTTTATTATACAGTAACATAACTGTGTAGATTCAAATTAAACCCTTTGAGCGGTGCTCTAGCGATGAGAAACACTCGTAAAAACTGTGTTTATTATCCTTTACTGTCAGCCAGTTATTTGGAATATTGATATAGTGTCAAATATAACTCAGTATGGGGGCAACATGGCACGTTATGTTGTACATGTAATGTACATCACCTCCAATCCATTATTAACCTACAATTTGAGCAAAAAAACAGCAGGGGGCAGTCTGACCACTTTCCATCCCCATAATAAGAATCAGTATCAGTATAACTATAGATAACAATTGATATGCTAAAGTATACTGTGATAAGATTTGTATTCATATCGTTCTGCCCTATTTATGAGTGAATGTGGGTTCAAAAGTGGTTCATGTATCCCAAATCAGCGTCTGTCTGTCCTCAGGGCTACTCCACGCTGCCCGGCTACGGCAAAGAGAGCACACGGCCGGTTACGGTGTGGAAGGGAAACTCCATGGTGACCGTTGCTGCCCGTGACCCGCACATTAGCGGCAAGGACAGCGGGAAAGGGGACAGTGACATCAATGACAGCGACTCGGACATAAGCGGAGAAGGAGCCAAAAAGGACTACTCATCTTACAAAGGTCAGCTGGTCAGACTATTCAGCTCCTGGCTTAACACAAACGACAAATAACTATAAGATTCAAAATCAAAACTAATTTGAGGAAACTAAATGAGAGAGAACAAGTCATAATATTAGATTTGAGGGTTTAAAAAAACCCCTCACTCGAGCCACATCTGTACATCTGAGGGTTTAACTCACTCGAGCCACATCTGTACAAGTTCCTTAAGGGCGCTAACAGAGATTAGCATTATCGCTGCAGTTGATGAATGCAGGCTTCTTCTGAAGCACATACAAACTCTTCTGCTTCAAACAGTGCCATGTAAAGACTTTCTGTGTAAGCAAAATGAAAAAGTTCATATTCATGTGTATGTAATGAATATTGTACAAAGGCAAGCTTGGCTCAGCTAATCAGACATAAAACTAGTCCTAGAATTAGAACTAGTACCGACTGCAGACTGGGGGAAGCTGGAGCTAGTTGCAGTGAGTCGAAATGGTAAAATAATCAAGGGGGCATCAGTATATAATACGTCATAACACATATAATGCAGATAGGCTGAGTGAATCTACAGTTTGTGCTAGACGTGAATCACCTTCATCTGAGCTAACTTGTTTTTGTCTTATGACCTTTTGGTGGCGCTGTTGTTCTCGGGTCCACAGAAGTCTAACATAATCAGACTTATTTTTGATGTCTTTTCTCTTTGAAAGAAAAGGAGGACTTAACCCAAATAGCAAGTATACATTTGCCCAATGTTGGCTTAGCGGCATTACTTTGGCATAACATCGGTAAATCATACTGGGCCAACTATTACACTGGCCTGACATTGGCTGGCAGCCAATACTGGACGGTGGGCCTGCGTTGGCCTGATGTTGGCTGGCAACCAGTGTTAGTCTTAACCCAAATAGCAGGTATATGTTAATCTACAGGCCCCTAGAGCTAACATACAGGCCCTTAGAGTTAACATACAGGCCCCTAGAGCTAACATACAGGCCCTTAGATTTAACCTACAGGCCCCTAGAGCTAACATGCAGGCCCTTAGAGTTAACATACAGGCCCCTTGAGGTAACATACAGGCCCTTAGAGTTAACATACAGGCCCCTAGAGCTAACATACAGGCCCTTAGAGCTAACATACAGGCCCTTAGATTTAACATACAGGCCCCTAAAGCTAACATACATACCTCTAGAGTTAACATACATACCTCTAGAGTTAACATACAGGCCCTTAGAGTTAACATACAGGCCCTTAGAGTTAACATACAGGCCCCTAGAGTTAAAATACAGGCCTATAGAGTTAATATACAGGCCTTTAGGGTTAATATACAGGCCTTTAGAGTTAATATATAGGCCTATAGAGTTAATATACAGGCCTTTAGAGTTAATATATAGGCCTTTAGAGTTCTTTCTGTTTTGTAAACAATCTGATATTGTATAATGTATAATGTTCCTAAAGTGCATCAGTTGTCCACACAAGCTTGGAAGTTTGCGTGCTTAATCTTACTAGCAAGCTAGCTACCTTTCCAAATAACTTCTGATCTCCGTTTGTTTTAAACCTTGTTTCCTGCTCAAATCATGTAGCCCATATCCAAACAAACATCTTCCGTACAAATCTTCATGGTCAAAAGTTCTCTATGAAACCGTGAAGCCGCTGTTATGTTTGCCATTCATGACAATGGGCGTACTGTCATCGGATTGGCTGAACACAACATAGCAGAGCTCTCCATTGATATGAATAAGTTGCGGTGTGGTGAAATTGCAAGTGGATGTGCACCGTTAGCCCTGCTAGCTCGTTTATACTCGCCGCCTCTGATCCAGAGTTGGGACTCATAACTGTTTCACTGTTTTAAAAAAAAATACCCCATAATACTGACTCAGCTTTGTAGCATCTTGATGACCAATTACTGTGTAGTAGTGTTTCAACCTCCCCAGTAACATAAGAGCGCACAGTGCGTTTGTACAGAAGGACCGAGCGTTTGCAGTGTGTTGGCCGAGTGCTGTCATTTGTGTTCGTGTATGTTTCTGGCCTTAGTTTTTCCACCCTAATAAGTCTAGGTTCCAGCCTAAATTTAGCCAAAATTTTGCATGGTTGTCCCAAAACAACATCATATCTGGCCCTGAGAGACTACAGGCGTAGAGGAGAGAGTGGGCCTCGATACTCCACTGTTAAAAGCCAGTGAGCTTCTGTAGTGCTGTTCTTCATACGTGGCAAGTCAAGTTTATTACATTTATAAATAATGGAGGTAAAAGCAGAAATATTTATTCCAAAGTAATTTTAGACCATTTCTGTTGGTCCATTCATCATAAAATTTTGACACAGCATAAAGGACAACTGCCTGTTTCAAGTTATGTCAGAAAATGAAAAATGGAGATTTTGTCCCAACAGCAAATATACACACCGATCAGGCATAACATTCTGACCACCTCCTTGTTTCTACGCTCATTGTCCATTTTATCAGCTCCACTTACTATATAGGTGCACTTTGTAGTTCTACAGTTACAGACTGTAGTCCATCTGTTTCTCTGATACTTTGTTAGCCCCCTTTTACCCTGTTCTTCAGTGGTCAGGACCCCCATGGGGTCACAGAGCAGGTACTATTTGGGTGGTGGATCATTCTCAGCACTGCAGTAACACTGACGTAGTGGTGGTGTGTTAGTGTGTGTTGCGCTGGTCTGAGTGGATCAGACACAGCAGTGCTGCTGGAGTTTTTAAACACTGTGTCCACTCACTGTCCACTATATTAGACACTCCTACCTTGTCGGTCCACCTTGTAGATGTAAAGTCAGAGGCGATAGCTCATCTGCTGCTGCACAGTTTGTGTTGGTCATCCTCTAGTCCTTCATCAGTGGTCACAGGACGCTGCCCACAGGACGCTGTTGGCTGGATATTTTTGGTTGGTGGACTATTCTCAGTCCAGCAGCGACACTGAGGTGTTTAAAAACTCCAGCAGCAGTGCTGCGTCTGATCCACTCAGACCAGCGCAACACACACTAACACACCACCACCACGTCAGTGTTACTGCAGTGCTGAGAATGACCCACCACCCAAATAGTACCTGCTCTGTGACCCCATGGGGGTCCTGACCACTGAAGAACAGGGTAAAAGGGGGCTAACAAACTATGCAGAGAAACAGATGGACTACAGTCTGTAACTGTAGAACTACAAAGTGCACCTATATAGTAAGTGGAGCTGATAAAATGGACAATCAGCATAGAAACAAGCAGGTGGTCATAATGTTATGCCTATATACACATATTCAGTGTGCTTACAGACAGAGGACAGTGAGGTAAGATGAGGCCTTGACATGAGGTGACTGAAGGCTTTATCTGTGTGGGCTTTTGGCCGGCCGTGCGTCTGTGGACGATCTGTTAGCGGAGGGGTCAGTGGGGCAGCGGTGACTCATCATTCAATATGCTAAAGCACTGCTTGGCAAGTGCAAATGAAACAGAGGCACAAAGGAAGGAGAGGAAGTGACTTTGAAATGAGGGGAGTTGAGATCATTTCTGTCTCAGAGAGGGAGACTGTATGAGTCACACTGAATCCGTTCCGCAGTGGAAATGACAACAAAATGCGGGATTACTGATTTACAATCATACCGTACCGAACTGCAGTGCCCAGTGGAAAAACGCAGTTTTGGTACTGACAAAAATTACTTCAGTACCTTAAAGTATCGAAAAAGTCAGTGTTATTCAATACCAAATTTCAATAATGCATCGGTCTTATCTGCATCCAAAAAGGTCAATAAATCAATAAATATACCAACTTCGAGTACACTCTTAAAAATGATGGTTCTTCAGGGTTCTTTAGTAAAGAAAATGGTCCTATATATAAGTATGAACACTCAAAGAACCCTTTGCATGATTAAAAGGTTCTTTACATCATGAAATGGTTAGTCAGATTGGTAGAGAATGGTGTCGATGGTTCTATATAGAACATTTATGAAAAGGGTTCTTCTAGTGTACGATGTCAAGCTCATTACAATAGAAGAACGCTTTTCAACAAGGTTCTATATAGAACCATCTACAGCATCAATCTGAAGAACCATTTCATGATGTAAAGAACCCTAGAAGCATGCAAAAAAGTATTGTATCTGTAACCTTTATCAAGACTACATACAACTGAAAAAATATAAATAACATAGAAATAATTGCATTTTACAAATACAACCCCGTTTCCAAAAAGTTGGGACGCTGTGCAAAATGTAAATAAAAACAAAATGCAATGATGTGCAAATCAATTAAACCCTGTATTTAATTGAAAACAGTACAAAGACAACATATCAAATGTTGAAACTGAGGAATTTAACATCACCTCTTCTTTAACACTCTGTAAGTGTTTGGGAACTGAGGAGACACTGCTGTAGTTTTGATAGTGAAATGTCTTCACATTCTTGTTTGATACAGGATTTCAGCTGCTCATCAGTTCAGGGTCTCCTTTGTTGTTTCATAATGTGCCAAATGTTTTCAGTGGTGACAGGTCTGGACTGCAGGCAGGTCAGTTTAGTGCCTGGAGCAATGCTGCTGTAATACATGCAGAATGTGGTTTGACATTGTCCTGCTGAAATAATCAAGGCCTTCCCTGAAAAAGACGTCGTCTGGATGCAGCATATGTTGCCAAAACATGTATATATCATTCAGCATTAATGGTGCCTTCACAGATGTGCACGTCACCCATGCCATGTGCACTAATGCCCCCTATACCATCATGAATACTGGCTTTTGAACTGTGCACTGATAACAAGCTGAGTGGTCTTTAGTCTGGAGGACACAGCGTCCATGATTTCCAAAAAAAATTTCAAATGTTGATTCGTCAGACCACAGGACACTTTTCCACTTCCCCTCAGTCCATTTTAAATGAGTTTAGGCCCAGAGAAGGCAGCAGTGTTTCTGGATCCTGTTTATATGTGGTTTGTTCTTTGTGTTTTAGAGTTTTAACTTGCATTTGTGGATGCAGTGATGAACTGTTTTCACAGACAGTGTTTTTCAGAAGTGTTTCTGAGTCCATGCAGTGATTTCCACTACAGAATCATGTCTGTTTTTAATGCAGTGCTGTCTGAGGGCCCAAAGATCACAGCCAGCAAATACTGGTTTTTGTCCTTGTCCCTTACATACAGAGATTTCTCCAGATTCTCTGAATCTTTTAATGTTATTTTGTACCGTAGATGATGAAAAGCAGATGTTCTTTGCTATTTTATGTTGAGAAACGTTATTCTTGAATCGTTGCACTATTTGATTATGCAGTCTTTCACAGTGTGGTGAACCCCTCCTCATCTTTACTTCTGAAAGACTCCGCCTCTCTGAGATGCTCTTTTATACCCAATCATGTTACTGATCTGTTGCCAATCAACAACCAGGTGCATTATACAACTTTACCAGTCTTTTGTTGCCCCGTCCCAACTTTTTTGGAATGTGCTGTTGGCATCAAATTCAAAATGGGCATATATTTTCAAAAAAGAATACAATTTCTCAGTTTCAACATTTGATATGTTGTCTTTGTACTATTTTCAATTAAACATAGGGTTTAAACGATTTGCACATCATTGCATATATATTTGATAAATACATTTGGAATATATTTTGTCCATATGGGAGCTCACATATCCATAATAAACACTTCCCGAATCAGGAATGACTGGGTGTTTGTCCCATCTCATCCAGGTCTCTGGGCGTGTACCAGCGAGTGCCGAATCCTGGGTCACTCAGACAGATGCTGGAGTCCGTCAGCCGCTCGGCCCAGCGGCGCCCGACACCTGTCCACCTTCTCCAGGGCGGCACCGTCCCCACTCAACAGCCGGCAAGGACCCGTCTACTACGAGAGCCAAACATCCAGGACGGCGGCCCTGCAGAGCGTGGCAGAGAGCCGGCAAAGCCAGTGCGACTACATCCACATCTGCTCTCCACAGCCGCAGAGGAGAAAGGACAGCGAGGAAATGGAAGCGTTCACGCACTCGACAAAGCCCATCCCAGCGAACAGTCCCGGGAGGTTCGCGGACGCATGACTATGCTAGGTGTTGTGGTCTGTGGTCAGTGTTTGTATCCTGGGCTGAACACAAGGCATTTTGTACATAGAGAGTATATTTTTTACCGACGGTATATGAACTTTTAATGTTTTGGTATTTTTCATGGCATGTTTTAGCTAGAACACAACCCCAGTTCCAGTCGACCTCGATACGT
This sequence comes from Colossoma macropomum, assembly GCF_904425465.1. NCBI lineage: Eukaryota > Metazoa > Chordata > Actinopteri > Characiformes > Serrasalmidae > Colossoma > Colossoma macropomum. Next base: position 69,915 of record NW_023495290.1, on the reverse strand, counting down.
CACGTGGGTGACATCGTATTAATAAATGTGATTGTATTTGTATTACATTTGGTCACTGTGTTTCAGAAATAAAGATTTTCAAGAAAGGTCTGCGCTGTCTTGGAGCACGACGTAAAGGTGTGAGGCAATTAAAACAAACAGCTTTTTGGTTCTCCCATATATGTACATGTCTTATTGACATATCCAGATCATTTATTGAAGGAAAAATGTACAGTTTTTTCAATATTTGTGCATTAATTAAATGGATAAGACGTTAATTATGTCGTTCAGAGCGGTTTGGTGTGAAACGCTCTGTTCTAGAGAAACTTACCGAGTCAGAACTGTTCACAGTGGTGGTGATAGGAACCAGACGTCCACCTCTAAAAGCTCCCTCACAGAAAGTTCCTACATGAAATGGTTATGAATTCACTGCCTGATGACTGAGACACTGTTTTATGATAGTTTAGAGAACTTAAACTCCATTCATGGTGGAGGGATACATGCAGGGCGCTGTGAGGCAAAATAGTCCCCAAAGAAAACTTATTATTTCAGATTTTCCACTATTTTCCATCATCAACATTCCATATAAACTCAGAAGACTCGTGTAGGTTCACTGGTGGTTCTGGATAGTAAATAAAGTGTCTATATCTGTGTTGTAGTCATGGCGACCCCTGGTTCCTATCACCACCACTGTAAAGACATCTGAACCATTTCAGACCAAACCACTCTGGATCTCTGTGTTTACATCTCACACACTCAGTTATCCAGAAATTCAACAGAATTGGTGGACTTCCCTTTCAATTCAAGTGAAGCTTTGAAATGTGTCTCAGTAGAAGGTCAATAGAGCTTCACTCCCTCACTCCTGCGAGGAGATGGTCAGCGCCAGCGAGAGTGAGAGAGACAGTTCCTGTGGAAAAATCCTGCTGGCGTTCACATCACTTTGCGAGGAAGTGCCAGACTGCGGCATTTGCAAGAACTGGGTGGACGTCTGCTGTGAGGTCGCGGTTTGCACTCCGTCACCTGTACAGAAGCCCTGAGATGCAGCTCAGTCCACTCCGCTCAGAGAAGCAGGTGAGCTCCACGATGGGAGACGGCTTGGAGAAAACTCCAACAACCCCTGAAGGTCCCGGAGATGTAGAGCGAGCCTTGTCGCCAGTAGGTTGACTTTGTTTACTTTTGCCAGCTTACAGCTTGGATTTTTTAATCAAAGCCTGACCTCTGCTTTGTGGTCAGAGTTTATATCTACAGTAGTGGTCAAAATGAAGAGTTTTTCATCTTAAAGTTGATGCTTATGTATGAATTTATTTCCCAAAACAAAAGTCAAACGCAAGGCTTTTGAAATTTAAACAAAAATACTAATTAGGACAGTTATAGTTAATATGTAGTTAATATAATAGATGATTTATGGTATCAATTCATTTTTAAACAAAATCGTCAATTTTACCACCTAGAAAAAGTCAGTTGGTGCAACCACATGTTAATAAATAAAAATCATATTTTAAAGTTATTTATGGCACCTGAAAATGTGTATAAACTAGTCTTTGTACTTGGACACCTGTCCTTGAACTCAAGGTTACACACAACACATGCTCATGATTTTTTTAGGGTTGCATCACCTGACTTGGTAAACTGAACCGGCTCAATGTTACTCAAAAATGACCATTTTTTTATATTTGTGATGGAGCATTGACCTCGGCATTGCACCATGAAGGTCATTTGGGGTCTTCATCATGATGCAATACACAATCCACGCGTTCTTAAAAGCATGTCAGAATAAAAGTCCTTTGTTCTTGGTTGTCCCGCAGGACATTTGAGGGAATGTTTTGAGTTGAATATTTTTACATCTGCATTATTTTAAGATATTAAAAACATGCAAATTATGAAGTATTTAGAAATGTATATGGCTAACTTACCATTTCTAGTAGTTGACTTAGTCTGCATTTATGGTTGGACGGTCACACCACCTGACATTTTTTAACTTTGAGAGATAGAAATGCATAAAATGAATTCTATTTTAATGAAGAAAAAAATATACTCACATACGAAGAGGTATTGTAGAATAATGTGTTGTATGACAAGTATTTATTAAATTAATCAAGAGGAAAATATATTTTCACACTTTTTGGTCCCTGTTTATTTCCATATGTGTGGTGCCTTCACTGTTATTCTCAAATGTGAACAGGGAAAGTGAAGATAAGCTCTCCAATGAGTAGGTGTGTCCAAATTTCTGACTCCTACTGTAAGTTGCTAAAATCTTAGCAGACCACCTAGCAGAATATCAGACCACCTAGTAGAATATCAGACCACCTAGCAGAATATCAGACCACCTAGTAGAATATCAGACCACCTAGCAGAATATCAGACCACCTAGCAGGAGAATATCCTCCAACTATGTCAGCATTTATTCCAGCCACGTCTGAAGTCCATTGTGTGTCTGTAAGGCTTGCGGGGGTTCAGGCCTGAAGCCGCTCGGGAACAGCTGTCTCTGGAGAACCGGAGTGGCAGTGCTCATCACTGGAGCTGGACTTATCCTGCTCGGAGCCATCGGAGCGTTCCACCTGTGGAAGGACAACGGAAAACAAGTAGGTGCTGCGTGTCTGACTGGCACCTATTCAGCAACATGATGCAAGTTCTCCAAACCAGAGAGCAGCTCAGGAAAAATAACACTCACTGTAGCCTCCGAACTCTGGAGGCCTGTTTCTGACATTTAAAGAAGAAAAAATAGCCCACAGTTTTTCTACTTCTTGCAGCAGTTTGACAAACTTTTGACATAGTAAGTCATCATTATGTCGATTCAGATTTTTAGAAGGAAGACATGCTGAGAGAAAATAAGTTACTTCTATAAAGTAAGTGAACATTTTGATAAAATAAGTCTTTATTACTAATTAAGTCAGCATTTTGAGACAGTCATTTCAATAAACTAAAATTATTTCAACAGATTGAATCAGAGGTTTAAGAAAATGTCTTTATTTTGAGATACTTAGTCAAAATTTTGACATACTATGTCAGAAACAGAGATGGAGAAAATTGTAAGGTTTTTTTCCTTGTCTAACAGGTGCAGTTTGCTTTTTGACATAGAGAAAACTTCCATTATTATACACTCTTTTGTTTAATTTCAGGCTGTTAGCTCAAATGAAGCACCTCACTAAACCCCAACTGCACAGTATGGTAGAACAGAGCACTGACCATGGCATATTGTCCAGGCTTCTATGTTCTGAGGGTCCTATATGTCCTTATTCCCACATTTTCCAGGACACAATTCTATGTTCTCATGGTCACGTGTCCTCACTCACATGTCCTCGAGCTCTTCAGGAGCAGAACGTGCCCAGATATCACTGGGATCCAGTTTGGAAAACAAAGTAAAAAGTTCTCACAGTATGAATTTTAAACAAAGTCATTCTGTTGTATTTGTGTAGTCGGGGTTTAGTGAGCTAATAGGCTGATTAAAGCAATAGATCAGATTAAATCAAATATACAGCCCCCCCCCCTCCCTAAGTGTAGCCAATCAGTCAGGACATGTTGGGTGTCTGAAGTTTGCTGCTTTAGTTTGACGAGGCTAACATAGCTAACTGCTAATGGAAGCTTATACCCCACCAATTAGCATGGTGCTAACTGAGTGCCTGGATCACTTGCCTCAAACTGTGTGGAGTTGTTAAATAGTCTCTAACAGACTTTCTTCCCAGTGAACAAAGACGGTTCTTCGACATCTGCTTAAAAATAGTCAATCTGTCTGGATTACTTCGTTATGATGTTATGCACATCAGTGGACGACCAAAATAATCAGTTTCCAGCCCGTCTGCTTTGGGATGCATTTTTCTGTCACCCCACAGTGTTCATAGTACTCTACTGCGTCATTAAAAAGACCCAGTCCCTTTTCACCCCCACCCCTACCACTCAGCCCTATCCCTTCCATTCTGCACGTTCACATCTAGGGGTAGGGTGTCCTGATTCTTGTTGAGATAGAGGGGTAGGGCGAAGTGTTAGGGCTACATGACCCTCCAAACGGAGGTTTTTCAGAGACTCTCTCCAAACAAGCAAGATGGAGCACAAATGTGAGAATTTTCTCTGTTAAAAATCACAATAACCATCGTAATTATCATAGTTTAACGTTGTTTCAGTGTATTTTGGTCGTTTTCTTCATAACAAGCATAAAAAATCCTGAGTAGTGCTGACGTCTCGCTAGCTAGCTAAATTCCCGTTCCACCTTAAATGGTGCAGCAGTTCTGACGCCTGAAGTGCCAGAATGTAACTGCTGCACCCATTTAAGGTGGAACTGGAATATTTGAACAAGAATCTGGAGAATATCTGAGTTCAGCTTCATATCACTGAAGAATTAGTGGTGGGTGATAATAAATAATTGCCCCCCCTCTTTGAAGATCATATGATGCCCTAAATGTAACTAAAGCCCAGCAGTGAGGAGCTGAACTTTACCCTCCTCTGCTGTCACTGCAGACTGGCAGGGTCTCCTACAGAGCAGCGCTGGTAGCTGTTAATGAAGTGATGCTCTTTTTATTTGAGGGTCCCATTTCAGAGGAAGATTTCAACCACTACCCTGTAACTCAGTTCCAAAGGGTAAGGAGACACTTAAAAACAAGGGGTAGGGGTAAGAATAAGAAATGGGACTGGGCCCACGTCTCCATGTTGGTGGGTGAGCTGTAACTCTGATTGTGCTCTGATAGAACTCGTCTCATCACCATTACTGCAGATACAGCCCTGCAGGGGGATAAACACCAACAAAACAGACCAGAATGACCACAAAAACATGAAACGATATGTAGACTCTTCAGATGCGTCTCCAGAAAACACTAAGAGAAGATTAGCTAGATTGGTGGACTGGAATACTATCAATAGTTAACCTGTAGCTTATAATTACCTATAATCAGTAAAAATACCAACCCGTGAGTAATGCTATGTGGGATGGTGAAATACAGTATAAATGTAACTCTCTTCATTCTGAGTGCTGGAGCATCTCATAACAGAGACAGATGAAGGTCCAGACCAAAGAGTGGTGGAAGCTCAGCAACCTGCAAGCTTCAAAAGGTCATGAGTTGATCTTAGCTGATGGCTAATGTCACTGAGGCTTTGAAAAAGGTTGTGGGTCAGTGTTGCTGACCAGGGTTATACATCTCTCTATATGGAGACTTAAGAGGCTCATGTTCCCAAGGTCCTTTATTGTCTGATTGAAGTGTCTAGAGCATCAATAGCACTATGTATCTTATATTCCCAGCATCCTATTTTCCCAGGTCCTATGTTCCAATTAAGGGTCCTATATTTCCAGCAAGTCAAGAGGCTTTTTTTGTCATTCCAAGTACAAGTACACAGCATCCTATTTTCCCAGGGCCCTATATTCCCAGGATCCTATTTTCCAGGCTTCTATCTTCTGAGGATCTTCTATGTTCCCAAGGTCTACGTTGCCTCAGTCGTGTGTCCTCGAGTTCTTCAGGAGCAGAACCCTCCCAGATATCAGTGTGATCTGACACTTTTGATTAGTCTGTTACTCAATATTTTGAAACTATGACTTCTGATTTGCAACTTTCAAACTGGGCTAAATGTAGTAAACTACTCTTCTAAAAATTATGGTTCTTCAAGGGTTCTTCAGAAAAGAAAATGGTTCTATATAGAACCATGAACACTCAGAGAACCCTTTGCATGATTAGAGGGCTCTTTGCATCGTGAAAGGGTTCTTCAGCCTTTATCAGGACAGAAGCGAGTGTTGTGGGTATTGATACTCTGTGAAAATGCAGTTATGATCTGATATCTTGTTTATGTGAAATACATTGTGTGTGAGAGTCTGACTGCAGACGTACATGGTTAATGTAAAGTACAGTGCAGATCACAGTCAGTACGTTTAGTTACATCTGGAACCTTCATTACACACAACTGAACACATAATAACTAATACTGATAAATGCATTTTAAATATATATTTAACAAATACATTTTGGTCATTCTCATACATTGAAAAAAATATATTTGATAAATATATTTATAGCCAGCAGCCAACAAGTCACAATCGCACAGAAGTGACAGCACCTAGAATTCTCTCCAGTGTACGGTCGATTTGCAAACTCACTGCCATAAATCAGCTTCTGTATTATTATGCAAATTTAAGTCCCACATCAAGTTTAACTCATTAGCGCAATTTGATAAGTATTCGTTTCCACTGTTCATTTCTTTCTAAAGAATTGTGCCTCTCTGTGCGCTGAACACTTCCAGTAGAGTTTTAGCACAAATGACAGCCTGTTGGTAAAAGAATGCTGAAACTATGTCACAGCCAGGTGCCGTGAGGGACTGCAGTAAGATCTTGTGCCGAAATGGCTCACACTGTGTTTGCGTTTGCAGTGCTCAGTGAGCACGGCGGTTTTGGCTTCTTATGGTGGCATCCAGGCTCTAATGATTATGCCTTAAGCATGCCCACCTAACAGCTCACTGCAATCTAGAACTGAGGGCTCGGGGCCCTCAGATGCTGGAGAAAACAGATCGAGGTCCTTCAGTGAGGACACATTTATCGAGAACTAATCCAATACTGTGACATTCAATTCAGTTCAGCTCAGTTCAGTTTTATTTGTACAGCTGTTGTCCCAAAGCACATAGAACCTAGAAGAACCACAGAGAGAAAAGAAGGAACTCCCCAAGAAGAGCATAAAGAAGAACCACCGAAAAGAGCCAAGATTCAAAAGTAGAAACTCACTAAGAGCAAAAAGAAGAACCACTGAGAGGAACCAAAGATCAGAAGGAGAACTTCCCAAGATCATGGCTCAAAAGGAGAACTTCCCAAAGAGCAATAGCAAGAACCACTGCGAGGAACCAAAACTCAGAAGGAGAACCCGTTCTCTTCTGGTCTGGAGAAACGATCTGGAAGTTGAAGGTGTTAAAGTATACAGTCTCCTCTGAAAGACCGATTCTATTGTTGTTGTTATACACTGAAGGTATTTAGGTTTGAGATCAAAAGATAAATCTGAGACGATAGATCAGAATTTCAGCTTTTATTCCTGATATTTACATCTAGATATGTTACACAACTTAGAACATGACACCTTTTGTTTAAACCCACTCATTTTTCAGGTGAGCAAAAATATTGGAACATGTGATTGACAGGTGTTTGTTGTTGCCCTGCCCTGTTCTATTGACTGTTTAAACAGTTAACAGCTCAGTCAACAGTTAATGGTTGTCAGTTAATAGTTAACAGTGTCACCTTTGAATAAAGCATTTGTTGTTAAAGAGGATAAACTTAAATGACCAGAGGACAGTTTATGGCAGTAAAACCAGCCATTTTGAAGCTGAGAAACAGGGAAAATCAATCAGAGCCGTTACACAAACACTGGACAATACAAACATCCACGCTACATTTTAGGAATTGAGTTTGTAAAAGAATCTTCGGTAAAAGCCTGGAAAAGCATCACAAAAGTAAAATGCAACTGTTTGGTGATGTCAGCAAGTTGCCGGCTTAAAGCAGTTATTGCAAGCAAGGGATATACAATCAAATATTAATTGTTATTTACTTTAATTTACTGTGAGATGAAATAAAAGCTGAAATTTTAATTTGCTGTTTGCCATCCGGTGTGGTCCAGAGGTGGATGGGTTCCCCTTCTGAGTCTTGGTTCCTCTCAAGGTTTCTTCCTCTTGCTCTTAGGGAGTTTTTCATTCCCACTGTTGCCACTACCGACGCTTATGGGGGCTCAGACCCGGATTTTTCTGTAAAGCTGCTTTGTGGCAACACCTGCTGTAAAAGCGCTATATAAATAAACTTTGACTTGACTTGACTTGAAATTCTGATCTATTGCCTCATATTCATGTTTTTATCTCAAGCATTTCTACAGTGCATAGCAAAGCCAAAAGAACTGGCCTTGCTGCTCTAATACTTTCACAGGAGACTCTGTGAAAGACCCTCAGAGTTAGGTCTGGTGGAATACCAGCAGTTTTAACTGTATACAGTGTTCGATATGAGGACCTGACTCCTGTGTCTCTCTTCTGATGTCAGCAGGTGATCAGCGTTCACTACAGCGTGAGCGTTAACGGGAAACAGGCCAACGCTTCCATGGAGATCGACTCTGCAAACAACCTGGAGAGAATCAGAACAGCCAGCGGAGACGGAGAGGTGGTGGAAGTTCATGATTTTCAGGCGGTGAGAATTGCCTAGTGTGGTCCAGGTATCCGGTAGTAAAGCAGGAGAATGATTCCATGATTAAGGTGCCATTTAACCCTCTGGTAACTGTTAAAAACTCCTTTTATCATTTGTCAACACAGGAACAACATCTCATTTTTACAGCGTTTCTTTTCAGACAGTGGCTTTTTAGCATGGAATTAGCAAATACACAAAATGTGGTTAATAGCATCACAGCAGAAGAACAGTGAGGGTGCCATAAAAAGCATTTATGCAGCATGGCTCTAGAATGAAATGAGCTGTTTTCCTTTTTTGGGGGCTCATGAGTAATCTGATGAGCTTGGCTCTGATTGGCTCACACAGAATCAACATGTGGGAATAGATACAGCAGGAAAATAAAATGATCTTAAAATAAGGAAATAAGCTCTCATACTGTTTAGTTAGCTATGCTGGTTACTTTTTAGAGTGCTAGTAGCTAACGTTAGCTACACTAGCTACTCGCTTTCGATCTCGACAACAACACAAAGTAAATTAAGGCTGTTCTCACTATGAAGCTCTCATTTTAAGATGATCTGCTTCAACTGGATAAAGTCTCTCAGCAGGGCTGCTTACAGGCTGCTGTTGGGGTTTTGGTGCTAATAAAGGTGGAACTGCGTCTCCGTCTCTTCAGGGTCAAACGCTGAGCGAAGGTGGAACCGAACATCCGTTTAAGAATCTGGGGAACAGGAAGCCCCTCAGCCTGGTTTAAAGATGATCATCAGCTGCTGACAGTTCGGTTCTTGTGAAGGGAATGAAAAGTGCCGACGTTCCTTCACAGCCTGGAGCTGCATTTCTGCACTCAGTCTGACATTTTCATTGCTGCTGCTCTGTTGTCGTTGTTTTGCTGGGCTAGAAAGTGGCCTGATGTATGTCAATTTCGGGCACATAACTATTAATGATTCACAAGTGTTATATAATAGTAATTTTGGTATCAGCCCATTTTATCTTCTTTTACAAACGCAGGATCTGTATTTGAAGGAGGAGACAGCAGTGTTTGAGGTTCAATGTACCAAACACTCCTTATACAATTGCACCCATGTAAAATACAGTTTTCCATTCTACACCTCCTTTAATGACATTCTGATCTACAACCCCAATTCCAAAAAAATGGGACACTGTGTAAAATGTAGATGAATGTAAATAAAAACAGAATGCAATGTTTTGCAAATTTCATAGACCCATATTTTATTCACAATGGACTATAGAACACATATCAGATGTTGAAAGTGAGACATTTTACTATTGAGATGTGTTGCTGCCATCAAGTTCTAAATCTGATATGTGTTCTATGTTCTATTATGAATAAAATATGGGTCTCTGAGATTTGCAAAACATTGCATTCTGTTTTTATTTACATTCATCTACATTTTACACAGCGTCCCAACTTTTTTGGAATTGGGGTTGTACTTACTAGTCTGTAATTAAGATAACAGGGCTAAACTTTCAAAATGACCTCATCAGTCATTATCACAATATCAAAGAAAATAAAGATTCAGTGAGAATTCAGATCTGTTGATCATGTGGCTTGTGGAACATTCCGGATGTTTCATAGCGGTGGATGTGTTCAGGTAACAGGTTGTCTGAATTTTGTGAGACTATGTACATAACAATATAACCTATAATGGACGACTTGTGAAAAAGTGTTTAAAGTGTGAGATGTTAACTGGATTTACACATGAATGCAAAAGTGGTCTGATTTTGAAGTATTTTAATGATTAGATTTGAAGGTGTAGTTGTAGTGGGTTGGGACTGTTTTCAAAGTGCTGGAAGGTTTTATTATGGTTTTAAGTTATTAATCTGAACATCGGTTGTTGTGAAGGACACTATGTTTAAAAGTCTTTTACTTACATACATATTCCTGAATGTGACATCAGTGGGACACAAATGACACCCCAATTGTGGAATCACCCAGAAAGACTTGAAGGTTGCAGAAATCACACCTAAAATCGTCTCTGTCATGCTCTGAAGGGTGTTACTGCAGTCTGGTTCTCCGGAGAAGACAAGTGTTACATCAGGTCCCAAACTAAAGCTAAACTTCCTGAGTTGGGAACGTCGCACAAGGACAGCGTGACGATTCAACTGGTATGGAATTAACAGGTTTACTCTGCTTTTATATTACAGACAACCCAAACGCTCATCTTCTCATAGTGAACCGAGACTGTTAGAGCTCAGAATTCAGTTCAGGCCTTAAATATCAGACAAAGAAAAACAAGAAAACACTCACCTCTACGATAACGCTAATATCAGCCAACTAAACATTACTGATATCCATTTTTAGTAACCAGAAACCATTTAGAGGGGCTACACACTTAAAACGGTTCTTCAAGGGTTCTTTAGTTCTATAGTAAAGAAAATGGTTCTACATAGAACCATGAACACTCAAAGAGCCCTTTGCATGATTAAAGGGTTGTTGGCATCATTAAAGGGTTCTTTGCATGGTGAAAGGGTTATTCAGATTGATGGATTGTGCTGTAGTTGGTTCTTTATAAAACCTTTTTGAGAAAGGGTTCTTCTACTGTAACAAGCATGACATCGTAACAATAGCAGAACCCTTTTTGGTGCTATATAGAATCCTTTTCCAAAAGGTTCTATATAGAGCCATTTACAGCACATTCTCCATCAGTCTGAAGAGCCCTTTCACCATGCAAAGAACCCTTTAATCATGCAAAGGGTTCTTTGAGTGTTCATGATTCTTTATAGAACCATTTTCTTTACTGAAGAACCCTTGAAGAGCCATCAATTTTAAGTGTGTAGAAGGCTTATGGGATTGCTGTAAAAACATTATTTCAGGATTTGTTTTAAGTATATATATATATATATATATATATATTTTGTAAAAAGCTGTATTACCTGCATTATGTCTCAAAATAAAAAAAAATAAGAGTCTTCAAATGGAATAGGACACTTTCGCCTGACAAAATTATTTAATAGATAAAATAATCTCATGTCAGAATTCACAGCAGTCTCATAATGGGAAATGTTCAATATTTAGATTAGATTTAAGATGATTTCACTTATGAAAGTACAACCCCATTTCCAAAAAAGTTGGGGCGCTGTGCAGAATGTAAATAAAAATAGAATGTAACTATATTCAAATCATGAAAAAATTGTACAAAGACAACATATCAAATGTTGAAAATGAGAAATTTTATTGGTTTTTGGAAAAATAAATGTCCATTTTGAATTTGATGCCAACAACACGTTCCAAAAAAGTTGGGACGGGGGCCTGTTTACCACCTCTTCTTTAACACTCTGTAAGCGTTTGGGAACTGAGGAGACGCTGCTGTAGATTTGAAAGTGAAATGTTTTCCTGCTCTTGCCTTCACAGATGTGCCAGTCACCCATGCCATGTGCACTAATGCCCCCTATACCATCATGAATACTGGCTTTTGAACTGTGCACTGATAACAAGCTGAGTGGTCTTTAGTCTGGAGGACACAGTGTCCATGATTTCCAAAAAGAATTTCAAATGTTGATTCGTCAGACCACAGGACACTTTTCCACTTCCCTTCAGTCCATTTTAAATGAGCTCGGGCCCAGAGAAGGTGGCAGTGTTTCTTGATCCTGTTTATATTTGGTTTCTTCTTTGTGTTTTAGAGTTTTAACTTGCATTTATGGATGCAGTGATGAACTGTTTTCACAGACAGTGGTTTTCAGAAGTGTTTCTGAGCCCATGCAGTGATTTCCACTACAGAATCATGTCTGTTTTTAATGCAGTGCTGCCTGAGGGCCCAAAGATCACGACCAGCAAATACTGGTTTTTGGCCTTGTCCCTTACATACAGAGATTTCTCCAGATTCTCTGAGTCTTTTAATGATATTATGTACCGCAGATGATGAAAAGCAAAAGTCCTTTGCTATTTTATGTTGAGAAACGTTATTCTTGAATTGTTGCACTATTATATTGTGCAGTCTTTCACAGAGTGGTGAACCCCTCCTCATCTTTACTTCTGAAAGCCTCTGTACGAAGCCTTTTTATACCCAATAATGTTACTGACCTGTTGCCAATCAACCACCAGGAGTTTTTTTTTAGCATTAACAACTTTACCAGTCTTTTGTTGCCCCCGTCCCAACTTTTTTGGAATGTGTTGTGGGCATCAAATACAAAATGGTCAAATATTTTTCAAAAAACAATAAAATTTCTCAGTTTCAACATTTGATTTGTTGTCCTTGTACTATTTTTAAAAACTTATATAGGGCTTAATTGATTTGCACATCATTGCATTTTGTTTTTATTTACATTTTACACAGCGTCCCAACATTTTTGGAATGGGGTTGTATAATTTTTTGCAAGATGCGACCTTTAACATGAGTTTGGGGTTAAACTGAGCGTTAGGAGTAGGTTTAGGAAAAGTCATGTTGACGTTGGATGTTAGATGTTAGATATTTATAGCAGGTCAGTTAATTTTTTTACAATGGCCTCAAAGGATCTTTTAAATGTAGCTGACAGATTTTACATCCTAACCTTTATTTTACCTTTTATTCCATCAGGAGGAAATGGTGCCGCTGAAATCAGATGAAGACCCTGTGATCTGGGTGGCATCACAGGATCCTGTGACAGACAGGAGCTTCCTGAGCTCTCAGATCCAGAACTTCTGCAGAGACCTTCCAGTCCACTGGCTTCACGCAACTCACCCAAAGGGTATTTCCTGTTCCTCTGTCAGTGAGAGTTGAGCGTGTGGGTAGAAGGTGCCCTGTTACATTGATGAGTCCAGTTGTACAGTGTTTCACAACGACCACAGCTGGGCTTCCACAGCGTAACAGGACAACCTTCCCCCGGAGCGAAGCCCCCCAGCTTCAATCACTGTAATTCTGACAGGAAGTGTCATCAGCCTCAGCTGAGGATGTTCAGTCGATTAGAACGACGTGTAACACTTTACAATAAGGGTGCATTAATTCATGCATTATTTAATGCGTGAGTAAACATTAATTCTTACACAAGTCATCATGAATATGCATGAAGTAACTGTTTCTCACACAAGCCGAAAGAACAATTTTTCAGTCAAACTTTTCTGGAAGCCAAAATTTCAGTGTATCCCAGGTTTTAGCCTAAGGTTTGCATTGGTGGAATGTCTGAAATGTGGATATAAAGCTGTGTAAAGTTTGTCGATGACGCAGAAGGCCAGTCTGGTTATGTGCTCTGGTTTATCTGTGTCTGCTGGTGAAGCAGGGCGGAGGAGGAGAGATGTGTGGCGCGTGAGACGGCAGAGCGAGGCAGAAGAGTTTGAGGACGGAGGGAGGAACGTGCAGAATGTCACGGCCAGCCCAGGCCTGGAGGAGGACACGGTGGAGGCGGGATCTGCGGGATCTGCGTACAACCCTGAAAACCCTTACCATGTGAGGCTCATTCACTACCACTCATTTACATTTAGGGCATTTATTTTTGCAGAAGTGTAGAGGAGACGTGCTCACTTAGAAACTTATTTACACTTAGAAAATCAACATTTATGTTTTCATTCATGTTTTCTTTATGTTTTCATATTTTTTGATATTGGGGAACTAGAAAATGCATGTGTGTAGTTTTTAGTTTATTTGTGTTCAAGAGGATCATGTTTGTATTTAAACTTTAAACAAATTTAAAAGTATTACAGCACTACTCTTGTGTCATTGTTAAGTACTGGATGGTAAAGGTTAAATTCTTGCGGAAAAGGGCCAATCAGGAGTTGTTTTTCTCCATGGTATCTAGGTAGATATAACTAAGCAAGCTCTCCTATTGGTTAGAACTTACAGAGCTGTAGAGAAGTCCTAACACATTAGATTAACCATCAGCAAAGTGTGAAATCCAGGGAGTCCTGGGGGGTCCAGGACCCCTAATTAACCTCTTGGACCCCTGAATGTCTCAAAATGAAAATTCTGGGGGTCCCTCTGTTAGGTGAAAAACAGACGCTCAAATCCAGATTCAGTGAAGCTCACTGTTTATCTGCTTCCCCCACAATCAGCTTCTGTCTCTGGTGTTCTTAACTAACTAGAGCTGCAGCACTGCTCTGCCTCAGGGTGGCGCTGTAGCAGACTGGTTCACCCAGTCGGTCCTTCATAGCCTAGAAACTGTAACTCTGCCCGGATTCCTCTGAAAAACTTTACAATGAGCTGCAGCAGATCTGTAAATCTGAAAACTCGCCCAGTTTCCCAAGAGTTTGGAGTGAAGAGTGACTGTTCCTCATTTCTCACACTGAAGACAGAAGAGGAGACGAGGAAGATCTCAGTTACTGTGAGGAAGAGCGCAGAACCGCACTAGAACAGAGACTCTACAGAAGAGGAGACGAGGAAGATCTCAGTTACTGTGAGGAAGAGCGCAGAACCGCACTAGAACAGAGACTCTACAGAAGAGGAGACGAGGAAGATCTCAGTTACTGTGAGGAAGAGCGCAGAACCGCACTAGAACAGAGACTCTACAGAAGAAGAGACGAGGAAGATCTCAGTTACTGTGAGGAAGAGCGCAGAACCGCACTAGAACAGAGACTCTACAGAAGAGGAGACGAGGAAGATCTCAGTTAGTGTGAGGAAGATCGCACAACCGCACTAGAACAGAGACTCTACAGAAGAGGAGACGAGGAAGATCTCAGTTACTGTGAGGAAGAGCGCAGAACCGCACTAGAACAGAGACTTTACAGAAGAGGAGACGAGGAAGATCTCAGTTACTGTGAGGAAGAGCGCAGAACCGCACTAGAACAGAGACTTTACAGAAGAGGAGACGAGGAAGATCTCAGTTACTGTGAGGAAGAGCGCAGAACCGCACTAGAACAGAGACTCTACAGAAGAGGAGACGAGGAAGATCTCAGTTACTGTGAGGAAGAGCGCAGAACCGCACTAGAACAGAGACTCTACAGAAGAACAGCTGATAAAACAGACATTTACTGACACTGAATCATCAGCTGAGAATAGGAGTGGACGTTTAAGGTTGGAACAGGAATATTTGAATAAAAAGCTGGAGGATAGGAAACCAACACGTTTGAGCCCAGTGTGCAATTATTTATGCGGATTTATCACGGACTACATTTTCAGTAAGATGGAACACTGGGTAATACTGTCTCTTCTCTCCTGCAGAGACGGCAGGACGGTGAGACAGGGACCATGGTGTTTGACCCCATGCTGGACCACCGCGGGATCTGCTGTACCGAATGCCAGCGCAGTCACACTCACTGTGAGCGGATTTGCGAGCCGCTGGGGGGCTACTGGCCGTGGCCCTATAACTATCACGGCTGCCGCGTGGCCTGCAGGGTCATACTGCCCTGCCGCTGGTGGGCCGCCCGCATGATGGGGCTCGTCTAGGAGAGGAACACAGTTATAACTGTTAGAGCTCAGAAAAGCAACATTGTTAGAAATGTGTATATTTATTTACTAATTTTCAGGACGTGAATTGTTGGTTTTGGGGTCACATTACTATCATAAATAGGGCCTTGTGTCTAATGCAAATCAGAAAAAATGGTAACTACTGTAAGGCAGTGTTCACAAGGCTACATCACACCTACATAAGACCTTCATGAGGTTGCATTTGCCAACTTTGATGTCAAGTTGACAACATCTCTGTCAGGTGACAGTGATTCTGTGTCCTGACACTTTCTGAAGTGAAATAATAGAGCATGGCCAAAAGAAAGGGCCCTCCTCAAACTCTTGCTGCAAAGCTGGAAGCATATAATTGTGTAAAATGTCTTTGTGCTGCAGCATCAACATCACCCTTCACTGGAACTGAGGGGCCCAAACCCTGATAAACATCCCAGCTCATCATCCCTCCTCCACCAAACTCTACTGTTGGCTCTGCATTCCGGTAGGTAACGTTCTCCTGACATCCACCAAACCCAGACTCATCATCAGACTGACAGATGGAGAAGCTGATTCATCAGTTCAGAGAACACAGTTTCCACTGATCCAGAGTCCAGTCTCAGCGCTTTACACCCCTCCAGCGGCACTTGGCATTGCGCATAGTGATCTTAGGCCATTTTATGAAGCTCACAACACACAGTTCTTGTGCTGTTGTTGCTTCCAGAGACAGTTTGGAGCTCTGTAGTGAGAGATGCAACAGAGGATGGGTGTTTTTTACGTGTTACATGCATCAACACTCAGTAGCCCCACTCTGTGAGTTTGCGTGGTCTACCGCTTCGTGGCTGAGCTATTGTTGCTCCTAGACGCTCCCATTTCACAATAATAGCACTTAACATTATTAAGTGCAATTTTATACACCTGTCAGCAATGGGTGTGGCTGAAACACCTGGACTCAATAATTAGAAGGAGTGTCCACCTATGTTTGGCCATGTAGTGTAACTTGCCACGTCTGGCGAGTTGAACAAAAGTGGTCTTTAAGTGACCTGCACTAAACTACAAAATCAGTTGTTGGTACCTGCTATGTTCTTTCTCTCAGAAGTGTCACAAGCCAATATGAGAAAACAATCAGTGTCACCTGATTTAGGTCATGTCGACATTAAAGTGACGCCTATTGGAATAAGCCTTTATAAGTGTTTCTGCAGGTTTATATGGGTGTTTGTCAGTTGTCACAATGAGTTTATGTAGGCCTTATAAACACTGAATGAAACATGTATTTGCAAATATTCAGTATTCCTGTAAAAGTCTTTTTTAATCTTTTCTAATCATTAAATGACATGCAGTCACAAGCATTCAAACTCTGTGCATATTTGTTTGTATAAAATTCAGTGCCATGTTTTCATCTTGTGATAAACTGCTCAGCAAAATATAAACTACAGTCTATTACTGTGCACTTATGTAGTGTAGCTATAAGGGAGGTGTTTCTAATAATGTGGCCAGTGCGTGGAAGTACAAAGTAGATCTTTCTAATAAAATGGCCAGGAAGCACAAGGTAGGTGTTTCTATAAAGCGGCCAGTGAGTGGAAGTACAAGGTAGGTGTTTCTAATAAAGCGGCCAGTGAGTGGAAGTGCAAGGTAGGTGTTTCTAATAAAGTGGCCAGTGAGTGTAAGTGCAAGGTAGATGTTTCTAATAAAGTGGCCAGTGAGTGGAAGCATAAGGTAGGTGTTTCTAATAAAGCGGCCAAGAAGCAGGAGGTAGGTGTTTCTAATAAGGTGGCCAGCGAGTGGAAGCACAAGGTAGGTGTTTCCAATAAAGTGGTCAGTTTAGTTTCTAAACATTCAGTCAACTCTGTTACCCAAACACATTCACCCCTCTGAAACATCCGGAATATTGCAGAAGTCACAGAAGTTCAACAGGATCTGAATTTCCTGTGATATTGACTGACGAGGTCACTTTAAATGATTAACCCTGTTACCTAAATTATAGACTGAAGGCAAGTTAATCTTACAAATAAATACATAAATAATAATAATAATAATAATAATAATAAATGATGTCCTCATGCCGTTAGCACTTCATTTTGTACATTTGCTGATTCTGTGTTAAAAATACTCTCAGCAAAGAAACCCTGTAGAACAGATTTTCCTGAGATGGTCAACAGAGTTTTAATGTCTAGATTCAGGGTTGAAAACATGATTAAATAATGCCATTTTTAAGAGCCACGTGGGACACATGGCTCCTGGATCGTATAATCACCCGTCTAGGCCGCTGCAGCAGCCCCAGTGTGCTGTAGGGATGTTAATCTTTGGAGTTGAACTTAACTCTAGTCCAGTAAACAGTGAAGGATGTGTGCACGTTACATTTATTCGTGGTGTCTGCTGCCGGAGAGCCGTCTGGTGAAACCAGATTGTGCTCATTTCTCTGTGGTGTGGGCACTAATCTCACAGTTTAGCTCAGTATCGGTAGTAGGCCAGCTGCTAATTAAACCAGGAATTAACTGGCAGAGGTATTAGTGGAGGCTTTTTAATGAGATTTGAAGTGGCTGGGTCTCCTACGCCTGGTCCGGGAAAGGTTTAAGAGCGCCACAGTGATTTCTGCATACTTTCTAGCTTTCTAGCCACGCTAGCAGTAGCAGTTCCCTTTCAAAAAGCTGCAATCCTCACTCCCTATGAGAGCCCATCTCAATCACACTGCTATTCATATAGCGTA
Organism: Colossoma macropomum; assembly: GCF_904425465.1. NCBI lineage: Eukaryota > Metazoa > Chordata > Actinopteri > Characiformes > Serrasalmidae > Colossoma > Colossoma macropomum. The sequence continues at coordinate 51,827 of NW_023495290.1, read as the reverse complement.
AGTGGTCGCATTTTGCAGACGCCTGTGTAAACAGCACAATGAAAAGGACGAGCGCCGCCGCTTTTTGTCAGTGCTAAACACAGGAAAACAAAAAGGAGCTTTCTGTGCACGGGAAAGCCAATTAGCTTAGCTAGATGTTACACTCTTGTTTCAGCAGCGCGTGAAGGTTAGGAGCGAGCTTTTGTGGGAAGGATGAAAAGCGCCGGGATGAAAAGCGTCGGCGGGCCTTTGTAGAGCGGCGGAGAATGTGGGAAGGTGCCCGAGCCTTTTCCTGCGGGCTCTGACGGCTCCACTGATGTGCGACTAACGCTAGCTGAGCGCCGGAGCCACCGAGAACAGACGTCTCAATAAAAGATGACATTTCAGATATATAAAAAGAAGAGATCCCAAGCTCCTGAATTATTCGCGGCCGGTCCCCGTCCTCACTTATTTATTTGCTCACGTTTGCGTCATGGGCCACAGTGGCGGAGAAGGCCGCGACGGATGCTAAGTAGATGTTTGGAGGACTTGCAGAGGAGCCATTTTTCATCGCAGGAGTTTTATGCCGCATTTCAGTGAGCGGGGACAAGGGGAGGGCTGTTCTCGGTGGGGGAACCTGAATAACGCCGCTGGAAATCAAATTGACTTTGGCATGCAGTGTCCGAGAATGGCCATGTCAGAACTGAGCAAATTCACACCGCCGCAGGCCAGCGGTTGCCATCTCTGCCATTATATTTAGCCTCAATTTCAGCATCGGGCGCAGGAAAGGATGATTGCCTTGATGTTTCAGAGCCGCCCCAACTTATCGCGCATCTCTGATGGGGACACATGCGACCATCTGTGCAAACATTCGTATCAATTACAGTGGAGCTTGAGCTCAGCGAGCGGCGATTAATTAGCGTTGCATTGCACAATATCCCCCCTCACATTGTGAGGAAGACAGAGAGGGATCTTTCAGCTTTGACTGGCCACGGCTGCTTATCACCCATGCAGAGCCGATAAGACAGTCGCCGAGCTTCCGTAGGCTATATAATATTAATCCAGCGCCCACGCATTCCAGACGGACTTAAAGGAAGGTGACAAGCGTGACATATCCAGGACCTCCTGATGACTCCGTTAAAGGAGCCTCCGACTGCCCTGAAGTGATGGAAGTGAGAGAGAGAGAGTGAGTGAACGAGCCAGGGCACCAATTTCCATCTCACTGTCACCGTCACTGTCACTGTCACTGTCACGGTCATTAAACACAATCAACCTGCTGTGTGTCACGAGACAATAATTCTCAGAAAAGAAGTCTGAAGTCTTAGACAGGATTGTCCAGCTTGACAGCCACCGTGGGCCGTCGTGGGTGATCCCCATAGATATTTATATAGCTAGCAGAGGAATCATTGTCTTTATGCAACCACAAGACCATCCTATCATCTTTTAGAACCTTTTCAGTCTGGCTTTAGGAAGAATCACAGCACTAATATTCAACGATCTCCTTCTGAATGCTGGTTGTTGAATAGTTCTCATTCTATTAGACCTCACAGCTGCTGCGTAGTCGTGTGGTGCTGCTGTCCTCACTATGTCCTGGTTTTCCATCTCAGTCGAGTTATCGGCAGCAGTTTGTGGGACCTAAAGCAGCACTATGTAATATTTTTGCTAAAACTGAAAGAAACAGCATTACTGAGCATGGAGAAAGAAGACCACACTAAAATATGGTGAACGTGTGCCGATGCAAGTCACCCTGTAAAGCCTGAAATACCCGTTTAAAAGTCAGAGGTACTGGACAGATTTGGCAGGAGTTTTTCAGACCACGTTGTACATTTTTACTTACTATCATCACATAAACAGTCTTCATAAAGAACGCCCGGCTCGATGTCTGGGTCTCAAATGCAGAATCAATATTATAGTGATGAAGATATGATGTCAGTAGTACATAATTCACTCACATCCACTTGAAGACGTCTTTCACCATGTTTAGACTGAGTTCTCTTCGAATACTCTTTCAGCATTCTCGCAAAAATCTGATTCTTCCACTTGTGAACAACCGACGTTACAAAATGTTCTTCCACACATTGCGTGTTATTACACATTTCCACCAGAGAGGTCTCCAAAACCCCAAATACTTCATAATGTTGCTTTAATGGGACACAGTCAGACCCAACTACTACTGTTACCTATGGTGTTCCACAGGGGTCAGTACTTGGGCCACTTTTATTCAGTATTTATATGCTCTCTCTTGGTTATGTTGTTCGTCAGCATGGGTTGAGTTATCATTTATATGCTAACGACACTCAAATCTGTACAAAAGTGTGATATTCCATCTAACTTAAATAGTTTTTAGGATATTAAATTATGGATGCATGATTTGGAGTTTCCGTAAACGTAACTCTGAAAAAACTCAGATTAGCCCTACGTTTCTTATTGACTCTGTTTGCCATGTTACTCTGGCTGTTGTCATTGCTAGTGTTACTCAAACTGCACACTTTTATTTGACTCTCATATTAACAATATTAGACAGTTTTCATTCTTTCATTTGAGGAACATATCCTATATTCGTCATATTTTAATCTGTAGCTGCTGAGCGCCTTTTACATGTACCTCTTTCGCGCCTCGTTTACTGCAATGCTCTTCTTATTGGTCTCCCATCTCACATTCTAAAAAACTGCAACTTGTGCAAAATGCAGATGCATAGCTAAAACTCTCTCTGTGCAACTCATATTTAAATATCTGCGCTGGTTACTTGGGTCCCACCGGATTACTTATAAGGTACTACTTCTCACATATAAGGCCCTTCACTGCTCCTGACTACACATCTGAAATGTTATCTCTTTAATATCTCGCTCTATCTGTTCAGCTCTGCACTGTTAGTAATGCTCAAGGCCAGACCTTCATTCTGTGGGTGATAGAACTTTCTCCTCTGCTGCTCCACTTCTGTGGAATCAGCTCCAAGTAACATCCAAGCAGCAGATGATCGGAAGTCTTTTACATCTCTTCTTAAAACACATATTTTCAGAGATAAATAGTTGATTTATCTGTATCTGTAATTGATGTTCATCTATGTTTCTACATTGTATGTATTTTAATGAGTGTTTGTAAAGTGCTTCAAGCACTTGGAGAAAGTGCTATATATAAATAAAATAAAAATGTATTATTATATTCATTAAATTGCAGACAGAGGGCGCTCTACTGAAGCCACTCATGTGCCACAGTAATCTTCAAACAAAAACACTGTTTTGAAGCAAAAAAAAAAAAAATGCCTTTTTGGCCAAAACAATGCAACGTTTTCAGTTTGTACACTTCGGCGTGCTGTGATTGGTCCTAATCACCACCTGAAGTGTTCTGAGACCTCCCCCCAACTGTGATTGGTCCTAATCATTGTGTTGTTTGTTCTGAGAATCACTTTGTCATTTCTGACCATATATTTCGGTAATGACAATTTTAGCTAATTTTGAGCAGAACTCAAAAACGCAGCCAGTGCATGTCCAGCAAACACAGCTTTGAACAGCTGTTCACACAGAAAATCACATTTTTTTGGGGTTTTTTTTTTCAAAAATCCAAAATGCTTTATTACTGTTTCAGCAGTGATGATTCTTAAGGTTACACACTGACTTTCAGACTTTGGGACACATTTACTCCAAAACATCACTTCCTGCTCTAAAATGCAGGGGCGTGGCTAAAATAAGGCTCTGCCTACAGACTAAAACTCAGTGTTTCAGGTAATGACATGAAAACATGGGACAGCATTTTTAAATATAGTTTTTTGTTTAAAAAATCAAACGAAATGAATTGAATTAATCTAAATGTCTCAACTTCAACTTAAAAGGAATAAAAAACAATACTGAAAAAAAGTATTATTTTCACAAGTGTAAATTTAGGGGTAAGGGTTTGGGACGGACACCTTCCAACAGAAAATAACCTAAAAGTGATGATTTTGTGTATATTTAGCCTATTACTATTCAGTTAATACCTTTAAATAGATCATAACACAATTATTCTAAGTATCTAAGATCTGAACTTCATTGTTGTTTTAATTAGTTTTTTACTGTGGGCCTGCAGTTCAAACTAAGTTGGTACGATAGTCTGTTTATGGTCCTCAGCAGGTTAGTTCTCTGTGTAGATGTAGATCTATGGTGAACCCTTGTGACCTCTCTAGTCGAAGGTACCAGATCGGTAGCCATGCGCAAAGCATAAATAGTCTGCAGTGAGTCTCGTAGGATCAGATCCAATTACACCGTCAAAGGCAGTCACGTCAAAGGAAACGCCAACCAGGAATTTGCCTCTGCTGTTTGGGTGTTTTGAAAGAGCTCGTCTGCTATGCCGGCCCCTTTTTGTTCCTGCAAAATCTGTTGGCATAAACACTTTTTTCTTTAAAGAAAAGCTACTTTAGAAACAGAGAAAGAGGGAGGGAAATAAAGGCCTGCTGTGAAACAAAGGCACAACACAGGCGCTGGAAGAACAAGGATGATACACAGAGAACAGCCTCCAGAGGATCGCTCTCCTCCGGCTCCGAACAGCGAGAGGCAGCAGAAGGAGGAGGAGGAGAAGCGCTGGTTGGAAGAGCTCCCCTGTAGAGGAGAAAAGACCCAGAGGAGAGAGTGGAGGAGGTGTGGAGGGGGAAGAGAAGAGAGGCTTTCCTGTTGGGACCCCTCGGGGCCCAGGAACGGGCGGGATTTCGCGAAGAACGTGGTCCACCAAGCCGGAGTGATAACCCTGCAATCAGACTATGACGGACCTCGGCCAACATCCCCCACCCCCGCCTCACCTGGGCATACAAGCATCTGGGCAGCAGCAAAACAAGACAGCGAGGCAGGGTGCCACAGCTGGGTCCACAAACAGGAGGCCTCGCTGGTGCCTCCCAGCTGAGAGAATGAGAAAGAATCAGAGAAGTGAAGAATAAAGGCTCCTCTCAGCGCTGCTTCACATCGACTCGCAGGACCCGAATGGGTTGACACAGCAGGAGTAAACACACCAACAAAACAGGACATCCAGCATCCCTGATCTGCAGGAAACATCGGGACAGGACGTCTAGAACCGCATGGCTTTGTAGTTTGTGATGTTTTCCTTCATTTGCACATTTTATATGAAAAAAGCTCAACATTTCAAAGGCCAAGATTGCTTAGACATATGATGCTATTATTACAATATGGTGCTGTACTACTATACTAAACAGAATTACCATCACCTATGTTGGAGCACTAGAACACTATAACAGGGAACAGAAATGGACCACTAATAACTATTCTAGAACAGTAGTACAGGGAACAGAAATGGCACTGAATCAATATTGTCCATATTGGAGCACTAGAACACTATTAAAGGGAACAGAAATGGACGGCTAATCACTGTTCCCTACTTTGGAGTACTAGAACACTATTATAGGGAACAGAAATGGCCCTTTACTTACTGCTCCCTTCCTTAGAGCACTAGAACACAATTATAGGGAATACATATGATCCCCTAATCAATATTCCCTAATTTGGAGCACTAGAACACTATTATAGGGAACAGGAATGCCCCCCTAATCACTGTTTCATAATTTGGAGCACTAGAACAGTAGTATAGGGAACAGAAATGTTCCCCTGATCACTATTTCCTACATTGGAGCACTAGAACACTATTATGGGGAACAGGAATGGCCCCCTAATTACTATCCTCTAAATTAGAACACAATAAAACAGTACTATACGTAACAGAAAAGGACCCCTAATCAATATTTCCTACATTGCAGCACTAGAACAGTATTAAAGGGAACAGAAATGGACCCCTAATCACTATTCCTTACATTGGAGCAATATAGAACACTTTTATTAGGAACAGAAATGGTTCCTCTAATCACTATTCCATACTTTGGAGCACTAGAACACTTTTATACAAAACAGAAATGTTCCCCTAATCATTATTCCCTATTTTGGAACACTTGAACACTATTATAGGGAACAGAAATATTCCCCTAATCGCTATTCCCAACTTTGGAGCACTAGAACACTATTACAAAGAACAGAAATTGCCCCCTAACACTATTACCTAAATTAGAACACTATAAAACACTACTATAGGGACCAGAAATGTCCCCTAATCATTACTCCCTACATTGGAGCTCTAGAACAGGACTATAAGGAACAGAAATTGTCCTCTAATCACTATTCCGTATTTTGGAGCACTAGAACACTATTATAGAGATTAGAAATGGCCCCCTAATCACTACACTGGGAAACCAGGGGAACTATGTAGAAAAGTAGGGAACAGAATTCATGATAAAAGTAATTGATCTTATATCCTAATGTCAAACAGGTGGCTCAATGACAAGAGGATATCATTTTACAGCACAACTGTTAGATTATATCACCATTTTCAGACCATCACAAAATTAGGACACTCGAAATAGTGCCCTATATAGTGAACAGGACGCAGTTTTGGACACAGCCGGTGATTAAAGATCTGAGAGCTGCTCGTCAGTTGCATTATTGACGTGTTGCTGTGTTGCTGTGCACTGCGGCGCTCGTCTCCACGCTGAGACTCGACGTGACCCGCCCGCTCAGCTGGAACACTGCAGTTTCCTCACGACAGACTGGACAGAGTAATCAATGCGTGTAACTGTCAGACCATGCAGTGACCTTCATTTTTCATCAATATGCTGTCAGTCACTGTATCATAAAAGTACAGAACGTGGTGTAATGCGCGGCGGCTCTGCCCCTCAGTGGGTTCCACGGCTCTGTTTGAAGGCGAACGCTCGCCGAGTGGCTGATGAGTGCTGGAAAGGCCACGGTCTCACTGAGAGCTTCACATGAGAGGAGTTACGGGGTCTAACCTGTGAAGGTCACAGACTTCAGAGGCACATCACGGCGCTAATTATAGCAAATGATACTCCAAGCGAGGCTCAACCGGTCGAGTACGACTTTGAATAAGTGGCTAAAAAACAGAGAGAAGAAAATACTGAAGGTCTTTCATTCTTAGATTGTGATGCTGCAGTAGATGAACCACGAAGAGAGCAGACATTTACACCATGGCCATCAAAGATGTTTGAGTTTGTAAGGCGTTACTCAAAAAATATTGAAAAATCCACAGCTACAGGCTTACAACGTACACCAGGGGCATTCTACAGAAACGTCCACTTTTCTATCTGTCCATAGGAGTCACTGGTTTTACCGATCCTCATCGGTGTCACACATAATAAAGGAACACCAGAGACATTTTAATGAACAATGCATTTTACAAAACGGCTGCTACAGAGCATCAAACCACATGTTGTCAATCATGGAAAATCCACTAAAATATGGAATTTAATCCATTTGTATTCTGTTTTCTCACAATTACCTCAGAATAAAGTCGGTCACACCAGAGACTTCAGCTAAAAGCTTCATATGAAATCATGAGCTAATGAGAAAATCTCTGATAACTGAAAGACACAGTGGACTCACCATGAGCTTTTCTTCATAGATCCTCAGAAAACAGGTAAAAGGAAGTCAAGCGATGTCATCAGTGTGACTTTTATTTCAAAATAAGAGATTTTTAGTTACGCTGTAACACCAGTGACACGACTCCTGGGGACAACAACTTTCATTATATATTTTATAATATTTATTTGGCATTTGTTTTCTTTATGTCATTTAATTTATATATTCCATAGTCATGTATAGATTATTGCAGTTAAAATTGCAGAAAAATGTGTTTTTGTTCTTCAAAATATGGCCTCAGCCTTCACACATGACTGTGGGGACGAGCTCTTCTGTGGTGCTTGGAATTCTAGATAATTCATTTAAAAACCAATATTGCTAAATTGAGGCTCAAGAAGGTGTAATTGTTAAATTAACTTATTGTTTTATTTGAAAATGTAAAACATTGTAACTCTAACATGTTTTTTAAGTGTAATATATCTGTAAACACTAGGGACACAGAAATGGATGTTTCTGTAGAATGACCCACCAGCAATGGTGACGCCACTCAGCATCTCTATATTGCTGTCCTATATTAGACCCAGACCACAAACCTATACTGGGTGACGTGGCTTTAAGATCAACAGACATGCTAATCATCTGTTTTAACCTCAGCTAATGTTATTTGTACAGCCACATTGTATTTCTCCTCATTCCTTTTAGCTGAGAAACAGCGTTTGTGAGGTGCTGAGTCCAAACCTGATATATTTACCAAATGATGTTGAAAGTTAATTTTACCCGATTTTCTCACCAATTTAGTCGTCTCCAATTCCACCCGCTAGTTAGGACTCCCCCAATCACACGATGCTATCAACGCTAGGAGGGTGAAGGCTAACACGGGCTTCCTCCGAGACCTGTGAAGCCAACCACCGATGTTGAAAGTTTTATTGTGTTAAATCTACGCAAACAGAGAATAAAATGATCCAGAGTTTGATGTTTACTCAGCGCTGAGTCCTGCACATTGGCTTGGCGGAGTTTTAACCCCTCCATACAAAACAGCTTCAGCTCTGTTATGTTGGTGGGTTTCCTCCCATGAACTGCTGCTTCAGGTCCTTTAAAATTTCTAAAGGATGAAGATCGGACTTTAACCTGGCTTTTAATCTTTAATCAGCACTGCAGTAACACTGACGTGGTGGTGGTGTGTTAGTGTGTGTTGTGCTGGTCTGAGTGGATCAGACACAGCAGTGCTGCTGGAGTTTTTAAACACTGTGTCCACTCACTGTCCACTCTATTAGACACTCCTACCTTGTCAGTCCACCTTGTAGATGTAAAGTCAGAGACGATAGCTCATCTGCTGCTGCACAGTTTGTGTTGGTCATCCTCTAGTCCTTCATCAGTGGTCACAGGACGCTGCCCACAGGATGCTGTCGGCTGGATATTTTTGGTTGGTGGACGATTCTCAGTCCAGCAGCGACACTGAGGTGTTTAAAAACTCCAGCAGCACTATATATATATTTATAGAAAAGCATGTTTATTTTTTCAGACAGCTCCACACACAGTGTTGTAGTTCAGCAATGCTTCAGTTTGGAGCTTTGAGCATTTAAAAACGAGCAAACAAACTACAGGAGTAACCATGACAACTAGGCTCTGATTGGTCAGCCTGCTGATTAATGCATCCACAACACAGAAAATCCAGCTGGCTCTGTTTAATGTTTAGGTGGACTTGATGTGAAAGACGGTTTTAATATTAATATGCATGTTTTCTCAAATTTGACCTGCGTTATTATTTGTCTATTCCCCATCATGTGGTGATGCAGCTCAAGCCTGACCCTCAGTTCAAGACACCCTGCAGTGGAGCGTTCTCCAATGTCTCAGACAGCTATCTGTGTAAACCGTGAAAAAAGAAGGTGAGAGAGAAAAAAGGTTAGCAGGGTGCACATTATGCATCTCAGGGACTTCAGGCGGCTGCAGTTTTCCATTTGCCGACTTGCTGACATTTCCAGGAAGAGTGTGTGTGCAGTGTGAAGTGTTCAGGTGGGACACGCTGAAAGTCACTTCAGTTTACACCTCCTCATTACAGCCCCCTCAGCGGCCTCAGGTGAGGGGGTCTCTCTGAGAACACTCTGGATTTAACGACGCCTCGCTGTAATGCGTGGGAGGCCGGACAGGGCAGGGGTCAGCGGGCCTCACGCTGCATTAGCGCCGCATGTCGCTCTCACTCTGCTAAATGTCCCCCTTTAGTTGATTGCACGCTTTGCATTTCATCTCGGTGATGGCGAGTTCTCTGCACCCGAGACCTGGAACATGGCAAACCTTTCACAACGCCTCATTACGATTTTCCGCATGAGGGGACCGGCGCAGTCTCACAGCGATGACACATAATGCAGCTGCTGCCTGTTCTGAGTGCCAGTGTTAGCTGGTCTTTAGCTGTCTGATGATGACAGCTAGCATAAGATTTAGCATCCATGTTTACTGCTTTAACGCCATGTGTCCATGATTAGCTGGGCATGATTGCCTCAAGCCCAGGTGTGCACTGTCCACTCACCAGTCCCTGATTGTCCTTTAGCTTTAGGTGGGCCAGCAATTCATGTCCATTTAAAATTTATTCTGAGGAATTTGGTTAAAGTACAATTGAACATCTGGTCAAAGGCATCCTTTGGAGAGGGTTTAATAAAGCGGTTATCGGAAGCACAAGGTGGGTGTTTCTAATTAAGTGGCCAAAGAATGAAAGCACAAGGTAGGTGTTTCTAATAAAGTGGACACAGAGTGGAAGCACAAGGTAGGTGTTTCTAATAAAGTGGACACAGAGTGGAAGCACAAGGTAGTTGTTTCTAATAAAGTGGCCAGAGAATGAAAGCACAAGGTAGGTGTTTCTAATAAAGTGGACACAGAGTGGAAGCACAAGGTAGGTGTTTCTAATAAAGTGGCCAGCGAATGGAAGAACAAGGTAGGTGTTTCTAATAAAGTGGCCAGAGAATGAAAGCACAAGATAGGAGTTTCTAATAAAGTGGCAAATGAGTGGAAGCACAAGGTATGTGTTTCTAATAAAGTGGCCAGTGAATGGAAGCACAAGGTAGTTGTTTCTAATAAAGTGGCCAGCGAATGAAAGCACAAGGTAGGCGTTTGTAATAAAGTGGCCAATGAGTGGAAGCACAAGGTAGGTGTTTCTAATAAAGTGGCCTGTTAGTGGAAGCACAAGGTATGTGTTTCTAATAAAGTGGCCAATGAGTGGAAGCACAGAGTAGGTGTTTCTAATAAAGTGGCCAGTGAGTGGAAGCACAAGGTAGGCGTTTCTAATAAAGTGACCAGTGAGTGGAAGCACAAAGTAGATGCTTCTAATAAAGTGGCCAGAGAATGAAAGCACAAGGTAGGGGTTTCTAATAAAGTGGCCAATGAGTGGAAGCACAAGGTAGGTGTTTCTAATAAAGTGGCCACAGAGTGGAAGCACAAGGTAGGCGTTTGTAATAAAGTGGCCAGTGAGTGGAAGCACAAGGTAGGTGTTTCTAATAAAGTGGCCACAGAGTGGAAGCACAAGGTATGTGTTTCTAATAAAGTGGCCAATGAGTGGAAGCACAAAGTAGGTGTTTCTAATAAAGTGGCCTGTTAGTGGAAGCACAAGGTAGGCGTTTCTATAAAGTGGCCAGCAATGGTCAAGGGAGGCTGCGGTAAGTTTGCCCGAGCGCTGCCAGTCTGGGAAGTAGTTAAGCTGAGGTGCTCAGCAGATGTTTCTGTTTGTCTTGCCTCCACAGTGGAAACAGTGGGGAGTCTCAGCTGAGGAGATGGTAATTGTACCGATTCTATTCAGATCAATAGCTCGGACGGTGAGACGGAGGCAGGGGCAAATAACATCTGAGAGATCTCCAGCCGCCGAGCTGACGAGAGAGAGAGAGATCTTGGCCTTCGGGCGTGAGAGGACATGAAAGGGGCGCCTGGCTGAGGTCGGAACTGACCGACTTCATGAGGAAGGAAAATATGTGTTTTTAAAACGAGCGCAACAGCGAACACTGTGCTGCGAGGAGCGCCGACCCTGGGGCCGACTCCACACTTAACACTTACAAAACCAACTCATTATCTTTCCTTCCACACACGACGGGACCCGAGCTACCATCCCTCCCTCTCTCCCTCTCCCTCTCTCTCTCTCCCTGCCAGCAGGCATTAGACCAACACTTCTGCAACACTGTTGTATGTAATTGCCATATGGGCAGCGTTTCGAGCCAGACCGAAAGACCAAAAAGCCTGCCGGGCAGATTCCCCAGATAGCTAAATGAATATTTTATCTCATTTCCATCTAATTTGCACCAAATCATTATACAGAACACAGAAGATTTGTAATTAATTTATAGGTCGGATCAAACGCAGGTCTGTAGTTTGATTTTCTTTCTTTTTCCGGAGCAGGAGGGACCCATCCGATCGCTCCTCACTCCGACCCCGCTGTTCGGCCCCCCTGCTCTCTCTGCAGAGTAACATATCATCGTAATGCACACAGCCAA